>NC_133388.1:181833148-182136178 GCF_047511655.1 Castor canadensis | reverse complement strand
CTCTTTTTCTCTGAATGGAATCAGATACATTTACTAACTTATGAATCTCTCAAATAAGAAACTGACTCTCAAACACCCCATGTGACTATTATTGGGGAAAAGAAAGTGCAATGCTGCCTTATGACAGAGTTTGACAGCTCCATTAGGAGGTACTTACACTGAAAGAAAATTTCTAAGCATTCCACTCACTGGCTTTAATATGCCCTTTGATGACAAATATGCAGACCCAGACAAAAGGTCACAGACTCACATTCCTTCAACTACACATAGACAGGACCTGGTCTCTAGGCCTGCTCAGCACCCTGCCCTTTCCTCTAAATCAAGATCTCCTCTAAATGTAGAAAGCCTACATCAAATGTGGCCTGACCTTAGGAATATCATGCTCCTCGATCTTGACACTGTCACTCCATCAGGGCACCTATCATTTCAGTGCAGTAACAAAGTAACTGACATACAGGTTCCATAGCAAATTTCCAAAAAATCCTGGCATTTTTCCACTATTATGACTGAAGCCATTAACTGCTTTGTGTTTACTTTCCCCTGGGGTTATGACTAAGAATTAAATAAGACAATACAAAAAAGCACTTCTAATAGTGCATGCCTCACCTAGCACACAGTAAGTACTGAATATAACACAAAAGTGTTATATTGTTATTACTGGTAACTCAGACATCATATGTTATATTACATGAAACTTCTACCCAATTAGCACCCCAGATTATGATACCTGAACTAAGTCAAGTCTTCCTCACCATTAAAGAGGATCTTGGAGACTTGATTAATATTCTACCCTATTAAGATCATTTAGATTTTGAATCTGCTTAATTTTCTGCAGGAAAGACAAATGTTACATTTAAAAAAATATGTAGCTATAATTAAAAGTTGTAAAACAAGCTACAAAATAAAACTCTACGTTTAGCTTTGGAAGGTCTCTCTACCTTGATATCGTCTTCTGTGATATATCCAGCCTGCACCACCCACCATGCTTCTATGGCAATTTCCACCGGCTTTATTGGCAGAAGATCACGAGCAGTTTTCCTTCTGAAAAATTTCTGCAATGATACAAACATCTGAGAATGTGCAGTCTACCTAAAATTACCACTTTCTTCTTTCATCACATAAACAGACTAAGTAACTATGTTTTCAAATTCTCATGTTTAAAATCTTAACTATTCCACAATGTGCATAATTTGTAGAGTAATTCTTGAATTGTTTCATAATAAATTATTTCAAAACATTAATCTTTAAATCTAGACCTAAATCCAGAAGTGCAAATGAAACCCAAGAGGTAAAAATCAAAGTGTGTACTAGTTTCATCAATTAGTGGACTCTGGGGCTAAAATGGACAAGTAAAAAGCAGAGCAAAATTAATTTTAAAAGTACATGTTGTGTGCTGTATATAGTTTTTGATTCACTATTCACTTAAGCTGGAACCCAGAGAATACTGAGGATTTTATTTGTTTCTGGGTTGAGCACATTTTATTTGGTTCAAGAAGTTAAGTTCATTATTTCTTCTACTTTAAAAGAAAAACATGAAAAATGAATAAAGAAAAAAATACTAATCAAACTGTCTAACAAAGAGGACAATAAAATGACTTACTTTTGATGATCTACACTGATTCATAAGATCAATGTACTGGTTTCTTCCTATGCCAAGAAGCCTCAGACCTGAAAGAAAGCCCTTTCCTTTAAAAGCATTTAAAACATCTTGAAATGTAAGGATGCTCAAGTGATTTTAGGAAAAGCCCTCAGCCTGCATTCACATGGCCCATGAGTATAAATTAAAAAGAATTCTTCAAGACAACTCTGGGAGAGACAAATTCAAGTTGACACTTTTGAATGCTAGTAAGAACACATTTTAAAAGAAGAAGTCCTCCTAATTTTAAGAAGTAAAAGTGTACTTCCCAGGAGAATCTTCTTGCACACAGAACTATGTCACATTTTAAATATATATTTCATTAAAATAAACATAAGACAGCAATAAATTATGTTTGCACAAAGTACATCATGCTGTAAAAGTTCTGTGCACAAGTTTTCTTCCCTCACACATAGCTCAAACTCCAGATAGAATTTCATTCTCTAGGTTAGTCCTATTTTTCTGATTCTACCACTCCAACATATTCTTCTTTTAGATGTTTAGACCATATTTAACACTTTATTTGTATAATGAGATAATTCCCACTAATAATGGTGCTCACTCTTCTCATTTTTCATTTATTTCAGGTTAAAAACACATCATAATACTGACAGACAACATGTTAAGCATGAACAAGCAACCTGAACATTACTTCCCTTAGCACAATTAAATACTTACAGTCAGCAGCAGTAAAATTGGGCAATGAGTCGTAACTTTTCTCACTGTTCATAATATCCTTTCAAAAAGAAAAAAGATTCAAAATTTGAAATGCAAACATTTCCTTAGGAATTTGGAATGGTCAAAAGAATAACAGTAATTATAGGAAGCAGTAAGATCACAGTTTTGCACCCTAAAGCATGCATGCCACATCTAGCAATTAAAGGGCAGACTTTCAGGTCTGGGTTTCTCCCAGTATACTATATACATCCCAGACAATTGCCCTGAAACCTTTGCCTTGTGAATACTATTCAAGCAATGCCTCTATTAGAGCTCAGTGTTCTAGCCTCTCCACACTTCATACCTGACCCTAGGTTCCTAACCTGCGAAGCCAAACAATGTGTCAAAGTTCCATCAACACGTATTCAAAACATGCTCTCCCAACAAAATGTTAATCACTTAGTAGTCTTTACTGATTGAGACTTTTACATCCAGCTTTTTCCCACCTTAATGTGTTTGTTTCTCCAAATAAACCAAGAGTAAGACCCATTTTCTCAACCCAAGATCTACACCCAATGATGTAAGAACAGAAACCAAAGAGCAGCAAGCACATTGATATAATTGAAATGAAACTTCATAAATGAACAAAAAAAAACTGTTTTATTTTCTAAACCTGTGGACAACACCAGAAAAAGAATCAGAGACAGCCACAACTTACCACTTAGCTGCCACCCTCATTATGCTACCTGCTACCTCATCAGGCTACTCAGGCTATTAAGCCCCACAGTAAGGGACACCAGACATGGGACTGCAGAGTGCCCACAGAGAAGGGGACCCAGCCACATCACAAAGGGGGTAACCTTCCCACTACTGCATGTTCCCAGATCCCTTGGTTCTAGGCTTCTCTCTGCTCAACTGTCTAGTGAGCTCAAAACAGCAGCACTCAAACATAATTAAATAACAAATGAACACTGAATAAATACTGCCAATCTTTACATAAGCTCCCTTTAAAGCAGTATATAACCAGTGTTAAAGTTATTCAACACCAGCCATGCACAAACTGCCTTTGGAACAAAGCTAAAACCTCAAAGTTAATAATTATAGAAAGAGATTAACAGCCAGAACTCCTAACACATTTCTCTTTTTTGACATGTGTATTATATAATGTTGGGTCTATTTTCAACATTTATTGTTTACACTGTTAATGAATAAATAGACTAAGTTTCTCTGAGCTACATGTTCAATTCTATAACACACATTTCAACATTAATTACATATTAAAAGTAGTAAACTTTGTACAGACTGCTAATATAAATGATTGATCAATGCCATAATAGCAGAGAGTGTCAAGAACACCTTCAAAAACACAGAATAGAAACAGATACCTTTTCAATGTAAAAATATCAATAAAGACAAGAGTGGCCCAAATAGTTAACTTGTAACAGCCATCCCTTGTATACTACAATTTAAGAACACTATAGCTAAGAGCCAGTGATCAACTGTAAAGTGTTCTTGACTTGTAAAGTCCCTCCCCAACCTTAACAGTTCACACACACTACAAACTCACCTCCATGATCCCAGTATAGTATGAAAATGGTGTGATCCTCAAGCCCTTCACCATAATATCCGATAAATGGTAAGGGTACAGCATGAGATGATCTCGACTATACTTCAGTAGTTCCTCATAGTATTTGCGTTCATCTTTCTTGACATGTTTAACTACAAGAAAGAGAAACTTCCCAGTTTCTTTCAGGTTTCTTATAGCTACATACTCAGTATAAATTTAATAAAATACTTTACAAACCAGTATCAATTTTTAAAATATATAAGTATGCTTACATGCAGTATATAAGTTAATGAGAACAAGTAAAATATTACCAGTTGGAACAAAGCAACAATTAAATCACAAGAAAGAGACTTTACAATATGTAAGTAAAATGTGTAATAGGACAGCTAAGTAGAGAAGTGATTCTGACCAAATTAGAAAACAAGCATGGAAACACCAGCAAGACCTCAAAGGTACAAAATATGGGCTGTAAATCTCAAACTCTTAAGATACAGCTTTACAAGACAGCGAAACTACATGTTATAGTTTTCGATGAAGTCAGGTATATTTTTAAAAATCATTTGCTGTTTTGTTTATTTTAAACATAAAAAACCCCTTGACTTCTGTGAAAAATAATTATGTGAAAAACCATCTCCAAAATATTAAGTTTAAAATATGAGTAATGTAGCAGGGCAACAGAACAAAATAACCAAAGTAATAATCTGACAAAAACCAAATATTTCTTAAAATGAGGTAAAAAAAAAAAATCATGAAACCAGCCATGTTTAAGATTTGTTCCAGCTATTACACTTTTGCATTAAAGTTGTATTATTTAAAAATTTTATGGTGACAAAACTTAAAGTTGAAAATGATTAAGAACTAATGTACCTTTCCTTTTCTGGCATATTTATCACCCTCAGGCAAACAGAGGACACCAAATTAAGATTAATATTCTACAGGGAAAATGAATCTATCAAAGGTACTCTAAAAAAAAAAATAACTTCTAGCCAGGTGAGGTGGCTCACACTATAACCTAACCACTCAGGAGTGGGCAGAGATTGGGAGGATCATGGTTCACAGCTGGCCTGGGCAAAAAGTTCACAAGACCCCATCTCAACCAATAAAAACTGGGCATGAAGGTGCCGTCATCCCAGTCATGTGGGAAACATAAATAGGAGGATCACAGCCCAGAAGACCTGGGCATAAACCTGAGACCCTATCCAAAAATTAACTGGAGTAAGCATGAGGCCCTGAGTTCAAATCCCAGTACCACCAAAAAAAATTTTTAATTAACTAAAGCAAAAAGGTCTAGAGAGTGTGGCTCAAGTGGTCGAGTAACTGCCTAGCAAGCACAAGGCCCCTGAGTTCAAAACCCAGTACCATACAAAAAAAAAAAGTCAGAATTACAAGAAGAAAAAAATCCACTTGCTAAATTATTGCTAGGTAACAAGGGAATAATTTCAGTGCCATGAAATACATATTGAAAAGATTAAGAGAGACTTCTAAAGATGACAAATGAACAAGTAATTTCCACACCAGTGTGAAAACACCTCCACTTACCTAGGTTACTCCTGTAGCGTAACTGATTGCGAATGCTATATAGGACAACCTGCTTTTCATACTCCCTCTGTGAATTTCCAAGGCTCTAAAAGAAATTTCAAATGGGTATTAAACAGCTTTCAAATGAACAACAGTACATTTTCCCCATAAAATTTCAAAACTATCACCCCAATCGTGCTTAGCATCTCTTAATTTCCAGAACTGAAAAAAAAAAATCTCTTCTTAGTTTTTATTACATTAACTTTCCTGCCATGGTATTAGAGCATATTCAATGTGCTTCTTTGCAGTGTGCCTCTCTAAACTGACTTTCTAAATTTGGGAGGTTTTTTGTTTGTCTGTTTCTTGGCATTTTTTTCAGCACTCGGGATTGAACACAGGGCTTGCATATATGAGGCAAGAGTTGTACCATTGAGTTGCATTCCCATCCCGTAACACAAGGTATTTAATATCAAATAAACAAGCAATATGAGCGCATAACTTAAAAAAGTTCTCTTTACGGAGATTTTCTTCCAAAATATTCCCAACTTGAGTTTGTTAAATAGATGGATACATGGTTTCTTGCACCTATATTTATTTAAATTTAAGAATGACTCAGTCATTTGTAACCAAGGGCTATGATTGTTAGTGATTAAGATTTCTACGGAATGTACATTTTAAAATGTATGTAAGATTGCATCTTTAAAATGCCATTTCCTTGTGGCTTCATTAGAAAACATTTAGACAATTTTGGAATTGTAACATACAGCCATTCCTTTGGTATCCAGAGGGCATGAATTCCACAACCCCAAGGAGACCAAAACCCAGACATACTCAAGTCCCTACATAAAATGGCTTAGTATTTCCCATATAACCTACACACATCCTCCTACATACTTTAAGTCATCTCTAGATTACTTATAATACCTAATACAAGGTAAATATCATGTAAATAATTGTTATGCTATATTTATTATCTAAAGAATAAGGGTAAGGACAAATTATGTATTCAGTACAGACCCAATTTTTTGTAGTATTTTCAATCAACAGATGGTTGAATCCACAGAGGCATATCCCCCAGACACAGAGGACCAAGTGCATTTTTTAATAAGCAATATACTTTCTAGCTGTGCACTTAGTGTTTTAATTCAAAGTTGTAGTATTCATGAAACCAAAGAATAAGTCAACATTAGAGTCATGTGTAACCATAAAGTTAATTTAATCTCTTCCCCTTTCTAATTACTAGGTATAGTCTTTCCAGCACACTATAAGGAATCAACATCTTTGATGACAGAAAAGATTGTTCACGGTATTTCTTACAGGTTTTTGAAAACCAAATTAAATGTCCACAAAAATATCTTTCACTTAGGCAATCTTCACAGCAAGACAGATGAAACTAACACCTTGATAATAAAGTGGCCCATAACTGGATACAATGAGACATGATATAAGAAAAGTGTTTTTCTTTCTGTATTTATGTTAGTTTATCGCAGGCTAGAGAACTCACACTACTGCCAGAATGGATGTGTTTATGTTATTTTCACCTGTTTTAACATCAGAGTTAGTAGTAGAGTTCATGGTAGAGAAGCTACTCCACCATCCCCCACATAGCATCTGGGTCAGAACTGAAGATACCTAGGGGATTCACAATGACAAGCTTTCTGTCAAACTTTTCAAGGTTTGACAGAAACCACAGCTGTACTGTGTTTCTCAGGAAACACAAAATATATGCATACTCACACACACAATTTTGCTAAAACCTTAGCAAGTTCCAACTTTGAGGTTTTGCTGTTCTGTTCCAAAATAAGTCTTTAAATTTATCCTTACTTTAGAGAAGAAAACTACTCTCTTTCCAACTCTGTTCCTAGGCAGTCCAAAATAAAAAGTATAAACCAAGCCACTCACACAAAACACAAGGGCCCGATATCCATAACCCTCAACTAGAGGATATAAAATTAAACATGTGAGCTTCAGCACTAGGTATTCAATATTGACTGGTCCTGATCAATCAATACATAGGATGCACACAAATACCTAAAAGCCACAGTAAACATTAATTGTATTCTTCCCTAGACAAATACGCAAAATAAAATGTCCTTGTGCATTTCACATCTGAAATTCCTGCTACTCTGGAGGCAGACAGAAATAGGAGGACTGCAGTTCAAGGCCAGCCTGGACACAAGTTAGTGAAACCCTATCTGAAAACAAGCAGGGTTTGGTGCACACATATGGTCCCAGCTACTCCAGAGGCAAAGATAGGAGGATCAAGGTCCAAGGCCAGCCCAGGCAAAAGCACAAGAGCCTATCTGAAAAGCAAAAGGACTAGAGACAGGGGTTCAAATGGTAGAGTCAATCTCCAGTTCCAAGTCTTCCATTTACATTTTAAAACACTGTTGCCACTACAAATGTAGTTAAAAAAAAAAAAAAAAGAAAGAAAGAAAAGAGAAAAATCATTTATTCTGACACAATGCTGGCTGGCCCTGCAGAAATTCTGACAAGGTCTGACAAAGTCAGGCTGCATATAAAAGGAATTATAACAGATGAAAGGGTGACATGGGAATATGGTATTAGCTACAGAACATCCATTGTGCAGATTATCTTAAAAGTACAAAGACTTTACCACTGCTCCTATCAAACCCAAATCCCAATCCCAATGTGCACATCCTAATGTGTGCTGTATTCTCCTAAAAACAACACATTTTTAATTACTCAGAACCTCATCACAACATTTCTCTTTAAATAAAGGGCTATAATTTGTTTGAATAATTAATACAAGATACTAGTTAACTATTTTTTAAAATCCTGAATGGCCATACCTTCAACTTTTAAATGTATTTTTTAAAGTCTAGCATGACCAAAATAAAAAAAAAAATTTCATCTCATTTATCTAAAAAGAACTGGCTTGAAATACATTTTTTGAAAATCTGAATCTCCTTCTCCCAGCTTTCAGAACTGGAAAATCAGTCATTTCCAAATTAAGCCCATCAAAATTTACTTAGGATCTACAGAATTTGCCAAAAGGCAAATTCTTCCCATACAAAGACTATTTCCCACTTTTAAACTGACCCTTAGCTGCCCAGGAAAAATCTCAAACTGATGGCATATTCCACTTGACAAATATTTACTAAAAGCCAACTACATGAGGCACTCAGGGTACAAAAGCATAAATAGTAAGGTAACCAGAACATCCTCCACAGTGGATGAGTACCGTGATGGGGGAGAAATACAGTGCACAGGCAACATATCCAAGGGGCAATGACTCCAGATTTGGGTCAGGATCTCCTCCCAGGAGGAGGAAACATCTGAGTGAAAGCCAAAGAAAAGCTATAATGTAAAGGAGACAGATGATGATGGGAAAGGGTTTGCATTTTAGAAGTTTCACCTCCGTGTAGTGTGAAAAAAATGGAGGGAAAAGTCCTACTCTGAGGGCAAGACGAGACAGAATGCTGATGTAGTGATCTACGATGGAGCGTGACCCCAGGAAACAGTGGTAAGGCTGGAGACAATTGATGGAAGTAAATTTGCACGGATGGGTTATGCTGCAATCATAAGCGGCCACGCTTATCCTAAACTAAAACAATTGATACTTTAAGGGAACACACACACACACACCAGTTTAACTTTCTATTTGGACCTAATTTTAACGCTTTCCTGTGATGATTTTTAATAATCCTAAATTTTAGAAAGACTTTTATCAATACAAATTGAAATCGGTCCTTCACATTGGGCATAATCTAATTATTTATTTTGTTTCACCATGCTACTTTTATTTTGATGAAGAGTAGATAAAAAATGGAAATAAAAGAAGGATTGTTGGTACTTCCAGTTGTCTACAGACGTACAACTGAACTCTAAAGAACAAAACTTTCCACCAAAGCCCTCATTCAAACCTCACATGAGAAACTCCTTCCTTTTTCCAGTTTCAGATAAATGTCACATGGTCAGCCACTGACACCCAAGAACCCTAAGTCCTTGAAATGTATCTTTTCACTTTCTTGGGTTTGGGTGTCTTAAAGTAAAAGCTTTTTCTTTGTCATGTAATGCACCATCAAACCCTTTTTCATTTCCTAGATGGGGGATGGGGGCCTCAAAATAAACTACACACTCCTTATAGGATCGCCACCATTCCAAGCTTTCCAAAAACACCACTGCCCAGCACCAATAGATTTCACTCTCAACCAAGAAAAATGGGAGGAACTGAAAGAGTGTGTTCCATGTAGCACAAGTCATGACCTGCCATGTTTTCTATTCGTTTGTTTACTGTAAGCTCCACTCTGTCTTTTTGACTTACTGCAAATCACCTGCATCTGGAACAAGACATGGCACCTACTGTTAAACAACTGAATAAAACTGCCCCTCAAAAATTTGAGCATTAGCTTTCAAAAACTTCCATTTATTCTTTCTTGTTGACCCATCCCTAATAAACTCATCTTGTCGGAAGGACAAAGTCCAACAAAGCCAAGCACATAATCCCCTTCAAAATCAGGCCCCAACTAGTTTTCCAGCCTCACCAGCTACCACCTCACGCACTCACCCAATCCCCCCTCAAAACACAGAAGACTCCAAACTTAGGTGACATTCATTTGCTCGATACTCTCGAGACTTGAGCAATCAGGCAAAGTATTTCTCCTTATCTTACTCAATCTCTTTGGCCCTCCAAGGCCCAGTTTAAATGCCTTCTCTACACATCCTCACATCCTCCCTAAACCATTCCTTACTTCCATACACATACTACAATGGGGCACGTTTGAGCTGCTGTCACCCTGTACCTCGTCCCTTTCCCACCCCCACCATGAAGTTCTGGAGGTCAAGGACCGTATTTTAAATCTCGGTATCCAGGAGCCAGAGCTAGTGGAAGCTGCGAGCAAAGGCGCCAGGCGACTCAATCTCATTTAACTACAGCCCTCTGTGGGTGCCTGTGACGTGGGAGTGTCCCCTCCTTGCCCCTGGACTGCGGGGGGGGTTTTCCCGAATCCGTGACCAGGGAAAGGGGAGGAGTCGGCCGAGACACGCCAGCCCGGGCCCCGCGGACCAGCAAGACAAACAGGTGACGGTGGGGCGGGGCCGAAGCAATCTGGGGCCCGGTCCCGGGTTCCAGCCGTACCTGTCTCACATTGGCGGGCAACTTGCTCCAGGGATAGTTGTGTCGGATGTGGAACTCCACGTCTATATTCATGATGCCGGGGCCGGAGGCGGTGACCGCGACCGCGGCAGAAACGACGCCTCCCGCCCTGTCTGCCCCGGACCTGTTAGGGGAGCCAGCGGGAGGCCCCGCGCCTCACACTGAGGAAGGCCGGGGCTGCCCCATGGCCAGGCCTCCGGACAGTTCAGCACGGGCCGGGCCACAGGGCACAGCAGCTGCTAAGGCTGTCGCTAACTGGAGCGCCTCAGCAGCTCCAAGTTTCTTCCTAGTTTCCGCCCTCCGGAAATGGCTCCTGGGCTGGCGTCACTTCCGCTAACTGGAGCGCGGCCGGGGGGCGGAGCTATCGACTGGCCTGTCCCGCCCCCTACACCCTGATGGGCGGGGCAACGGGGTGATGCCCCAGAGACAGTTGGGAAATCGCCCGCTGTCCTGATGTTTCATCTACAGCTTTCAATCCCCGGATTGAAATAATTGCTTGGGTATGAGTTGCCATAGTTGAATGACCCGGTTTCTCAACTATCTGAATCTGGGTGGCCCAAGACAGGCACTGGGGTCAGTTGTCTGAGAAAGTGTGACCTAAGAAGGGGGCCAGCTGGCTTCAATAACTGGAAGAACAAAAAGCACCCACTGGGGTTCTCCACCCGCCCACCGCGAGCTGGGACAAGGAGGACCTGGTCAGGCCCAGTAAGAAAGTTAGAGCGGTCCCCCTAATTGAGCAAGAGCAAAACTCTAGTGAACCTTCATCTCTTCCAAATAGTTGTTGTGTCTTGTGGAAGGAGAATGTTGAGCACCTTGCAAGGTCCGAATTCTTAAAATGTAGGGATTCAGGGAGCAGAAATTTGAAATAGATGGTGCTAACAAGCCTGGCGGCCCAAGAAAATCTAGAGGCTCTTGCCAACCTTTGGCATGTGGCTTCTTAGTTTGTCCTTTCTTCAACTCCACCCAAACGCCTCCCGATTAACGTTTTAAAGGCAGAAATTCAGCATTATCTCAATTTTAGCCCTCTTGAGAAGGTCTTTGGGCACAGTTCATTCCAAAAGTTGTTACACTGTCTTTGCAATCTTATGACCATTGTTACTGGAAGCAACTAGAGACAAGTATTTTTCCAACTGTTTTTTAGTTTTACACAAGAGTTTTTAATAATCTTTCATTATATACTGACAGATCCATACTTTTAAAATAAACTGCCTACTATTCACAATAGCCAAGTTATGGAAACAGCCAAGATGCCCCAGCACAGACAAATGGATTAAGAAAATGTGGTATCTATACACAATGGAATTTTATGCAGCCATGAAGAAGAATGAAATGTTATCATTCGCTGGTAAATGGATGGAATTGGAGAACATCATTCTGAGTGAGGTTAGCCTGGCTCAAAAGACCAAAAATCGTATGTTCTCCCTCATATGTGGACATTAGATCAAGGGCAAACACAACAAGGGGATTGGACAATGAGCACATGCTAAAAGTGAGAGCACACAAGGTAGGGGTGAGGATAGGTAAGACACCTAAAAAACTAGCTAGCATTTGTTGCCCTTAATGCAGAGAAACTAAAGCAGATACCTTAAAGCAACTGAGGCCAATAGGAAAAGGGGACCAGGAACTAGAGAAAAGGTTAGATTAAAAAGAATTAACCTAGAAGGTAACACCCACGCACAGGAAATCAATGTGAGTCAATGCCCTGTATAGCTATCCTTATCTCAACCAGCAAAACCCCTTGTTCCTTCCTATTATTGCTTATACTCTCTCTACAACAAAATTAGAGATAAGGGCAAAATAGTTTCTGCTGGGTATTGAGGGGGGGAGCGGGAGGGGGTGGAGTGGGTGGTAAGGGAGGGGGTGGGGGCAGGGGGGAGAAATAAACCAAGCCTTGTATGCACATATGAATAATAAAAGAAAAATGAAAAAAAAATAAACAGAAAAAAAAAAATAAAAAAAAAATAAACTGCCTAGCCTACACCTTAAGAGCTGACAAGTCTGAAGCATAGAGGGGCTCCATTGTATCTAATTAATTGAAGCAAATGTACTACATAATGCTCTTGGATAGGTGGATTGGTCTCACCTCCAACTACAGTAGCTTTGAATCCTATGTTTACAGATACTCTTCAGCATAGCTAAAGTTAACTGAACTCCAGTCATGAGACATTTATTCAACAAATGTTGATTGCCTACTCTACTATCAATAAGCCCTTGACTTTTCATTCTCATAACGCTGAGAAAGAATAACAGTGCTACTAGCCCTATTTAACAGAAGAGTAAAGTAAGCCTGGCAGGGCTCCACAACTTGCTCACAAGATCACTCAGTAGTGACAGAGCTCAACGTTGCTTTACCCTAGTGACAACCTTTGACTTCCCCAAGTCGGGCTCTCACTGAACTAGTCCACCTGCTGTTCTAGTTTAGATAATGTTCATTTGAAGTCAGTAACATAAATATCTGCTGTAATAATTTTTATGATTCTAAGTATGGAAGAGCCCATATTTCTCAAAGTCAAACTTTTATCTAATGCAATGTAAGTAACAATGAAAATTAAAGACAACTTAGTTTGAAAATCCTCATAAACCATTACTTTAGCTAGTGATAGCAGTTAAGCAGGATTGTGTCTATTAAACTTATTATTGTTTATCAACAAATATGAACTCTAACTTGAATGCATCAAAACGTGGAAAAATAAGCAGGAGATAATGAAGGTAGACTTATGCCTATTAAATCAATAAGCACATATCTTTGAAAGATTGACCACGGTGAATAGAAGATTCTAATTCAGTAAGTAACTGAAAAAACAGAAATCTGAAGGAGGAAATGATAATGGGTCAAACTATGTGGACAGGAAGAGCACAAATAACAATTCTTTCAGACTAGGTACTGGAAATAGTTTGGTTTATGAAAATTCAAGATGCTAAATTAGAGTACTCAGCTGCTTCCTTTTCACCCATGGTGACCAGTCTTAGAGAGATTGGAAATAAAGCAGTGCAGATATTTCATGGGTTAACCCAAAAGGCCCAATGTCCCCTTTGCTGGGGAGTTCAGGAACAGAACAGCTCCCCTACATCAGAACACCAAAAACAACTGTTCACTGTGCTCACAGACAGCACTCATGACATCATCTTACCTTTTTGGTACACAATAATATCCATCCTTTTAGGCTCCTGACTCATGCCCCTACTAGTTCTGCTCCACTAGACCTTTACCTCTCAAATTCCAGAGAGGTCAGAAACTGTAACGTATTAGAAGCCTCATCACAAAAACTGCCATCCAACTTAAACTTGTGTGTAAACGATGTCTTCAAAAAACACAAGTGCAATTGGATGCCTTCTCATCTGCCTGTACCATATTAGATTAAGGCAAATTACCCAGTTGGCTTGGGCAATCTACCCTTCAGTAAGACTATAGAACTATTTCATTCCCAAAATTTCAGCAGAAGTAAAAGCAGAAGCAACTTGACACTAGGGAGCTGTCTGATGAACCTACTCACAGACCTTGGAATGACATACCCTTTGGTAGGAAAAGTAATGGCCCTCAAAAGTGTCCATGTCTAATACCTAGAAACTGCAAGTGCTCCCTTCATTGCACATGTGATTAAATGAAGGATCCCAGGATGGGACGATCTTCCTGGGATTATCTAAACAGGATCCTTACAGAGGGAAGTAGGAGGTTCAGAGTTAGAGAAAGGGATGTGATGATGAAAATGGAAATCAGTAATTTGGGACCACAAGACAAGGCATGTGGGCAGTTACTAGGAGCCAAACAAGGAAATGGATTTTTCCCTATAGCCTCCAGAAGGGTTGAGCCCTTCTATTACCCTGATAATAGAAAATTAATACACTCTCCAACAAAAAAATACGCCAGTACCCAAAAGACCATTGCATCAGATTTTATAATTAGCTGGGCACGATGGCTCAACCCTGTAGTCTTAGCTACTTGGGAGATGGAGATTGGGAAGATTGTGGTTCAAGACCAACCTGGACAAAAAGTTCACAAGATTCCATCTCAACAGAAAAAGCAGGGAGTGGTGGTGTGCTCCTGTCATCCCCAGATACTCAGGAAAGCACAAATAGGAGGACTGTGGTCCATGCTGGCCCAGACATAAAGTAAGATCCTATCTCAAAAATAACCAATTTAAAAAGGTGCTGCTAGAGTGCCTCAATGGTAGAGTACCTGCCTGGCAAGTACAAGATCCCGAATTCAATCCCCAGTACCACCAAAAAATGTACAATTAAGGTTATTGTAATAATATAATACCCTTAGGAAGATTGAGTCCTTTATAGCCTCGGTATTTTTTAGTATACATGAGTTCTCACATCCTTTCCTTGAGAGCAAGTTTGCAAAAGGAAGGGCTCAGGGATTAAATAGTCAGGAAAAGGGTTTCTAAAAGAAAGAAAGGGGAGGGAGTCACTGTAGACATGTCCACAGTTTTGCTGGACCTGACCTTGGCCATGGGTTTCTCTACCAACTGTGCTTTGCTGTGTTCCATGAACTAGCTCAACTCCCCAGACATTCAATACCTTATGCTAGCTTGTTCCCATCTCACAGCTTTTGCTCTTGCTACTCTTCTCCCTTGGACGCTTTTCCCCACACCTTTGCACTGCAGGCTGTATGTCACACAGCGTGGCCTTCCCCAATTACCCTGTGCAGCACAGCCACTTCTTCCCTTCCTCTTTCTAACACATCATTGTGACTTATGTCCTTCATTGCAAGGAACAATAATTGACATTATCTTACTTAGTTTCTCATTTGTTATCCATCTCTCTATGGAAGGCAGGGCTTTCTCTCACTCATCAGTCCATCTCCAGGACCTCAGATCATGTGTCACACATATTAAGTGCTCGATATTGATATTCAGTGTTCGACATTGAGTATCTCAAATAAATGGTCAAATTGTGTGATAGGTTTTCACAACATGTCACCTTCTCACTCAAGCCTTCCCTGACCACCTTACTCAAACTTGTAACATATCTCCAACCCTCTGCTGCCCAATCTACTGCATTATTTTCCCCATAAAATGGACATGGCACATATTACCATATTATATATTTAACACATTTTTTAAATTGTCTCCCGCATTAGACTGGAAGCTTCCCAAAGGCATGGGAACAGCTGTTTTGTTTTCAGGCTTGTATTCACATATAGTAGGCACTCAATAAATCTTGAATGAATGAACAAATGTGACATAAGGAGCATAATTCTCATTAAACCACAGATTTGCGGATTCTCCTGAAAACTTGGGTCCCCCTCTTCCACACCAGTCAATGGAGCTGAGAAGAGGCTACTTCACTGAGAAAGGACATGGGCTTTCCTGGCAGCCATAGTCTCCACCAATCCCCACTGCCCCCCTGCTGTGGAGGATACCCATTGTGAAAATCATCATGTTAGTATTTTAATTTGGAATGGAGAAATGCTTCTTTACCCTTGTCTGTATTGAAAATGCAAAAAATGTAAGCTAGACAGGAAATCCATCCTCAGTCATCCATCCTCTCCTGCCTCATGCACTTCAGAAATACTAACATACTTGCTTTTCCCTACACACACCTGCTTTTTAATTCCTTTGAGTTTTGCACATAGAATAGCCAACTCTGCAATGTTTATCCCTACTACTTTATCTGGAGAATTTTGCATCCTGTCACTGTGGATGGAATTCTGAAGAATCCAAATATGAGGATGAGGTAGTGGAAAAGAGCAGGATAACATGGGACTATTTTTCTGTACACTAAGGAGTTTCTAGGATTTTCTTCTGCAAATGATGGCTATTAATTAAAGAAATGAAGGTCAGTTTTAGAAATAGGCTCTACCATAGAGCTTTCAAAAGATTAATATTTTATATCTACATAGAAATACAGAACATAATATGCTTACCATCTGGAGTCAGTTTGTGTTCTGAACATTTGTGGTCTGATGTGGAAATGAACATGGCAATATCAAGACACATCACCTCCAAATGCTGGACAACTGTAGTAGTTAAGGTGACCACCAGGGGCTGATCTCACACAACATTTCTATATTTATAACTTGTAAATTCACTTCCCTGTTTCTGGCTATTGACTTTTATCTAAACCATTCTCTCAAGCATACTCAAACCTCTCTAATTCATGTCCAGTAGCTGATGGCCCCTAAGGTTGTTGATTTTTCCTTCGAAATTCTTGCCACTGGGCAGTGTTCCAACTGAAGTTTGTCCAATCAGTTGATAGGATAAGTTGGCTAGCTACAAAGCTGGATTTACCCTTAAAAGTATTTTTTACATGAGGAATAAAATCACATAGTGAGTGAGTGAATATTCTGTGTTGATACTCAATTTTATTTTTAAAATGAGGTTGAACTAATTGGAAAAATAGAGGCAAAGAAATGAGTTGATTGGTGGAAGGGGTGAATGCAAGTAAGGTATATTTGAGATCTTGCAAGAACTTTTGCAACTGCCACAACGTAACCCCCGCCCAGCACAACAACAAAGAAAAAGGGATGAGTTGATGAAAGCCAATGGAAGTGAAGAGGCCTCTGGATAGTTCCTCTACTTTTTCCCCCATGCCTTCATCAAATTAGTTAAGTACATGGGCAATCTTGAGGGCATAATTCATAGAATGAGAAAAGATCAATGCCATTTTTAATGGTAGGGGAGGTAGTCCCAGCAGCACCAGAATCACTTGAGAAGTTGGGTTTTTGTTTAATTATCAATGTCCAGGCCTCACACCAGATCAATTATATCAGAGTTCCTGGGGTGAAACCCAGATACTGCATATCTATAAAGTATCCCCAGATGGTCTAATGTGCAATATGTGTTGACAACCACTTATCAGGCATCTTTGGACCTTAAGTATTCAATAAGCATTTGTTGAAATGAATTTGTAAAACGATGAGATTGAACAAAGGTAACTTCTAATGTCCAATTCTAATTTTCTAAGTCAATAATTCCATGACCAAACATAATAATTCTTTTGCATATGCAAAATAATCTCCCCAATCTAGACCTTTTAGTGCAAGAAATAAGTAGAATTAACACTGTTCACTACTCAATGCTCATGAAGAACCAGGATATAATTTCTTCACCCTTGATAGCAATATGGAGAGCCATGAGACAAAGAATTACACACTACTGGGCCAGTATAGAAATTACCTGAGTCTGTGTTGTATATATGGCATTGGTCCATCTCAGGTTTATTTTACTGTATTTGGATATAGTGTCACAGCAGCTTAGAACTTGGCCTAAAGGAAGTATTTTTTGTTTCCTTCTACATCATGTTATCCAAACTTTACACCTTTAACAACACGTAATCTCTCATCTGTCTGACAAGAAATACAAGTTCATCTACTATGTAAACTGTGTTTGGGGATTAAGTTCAAGTCTACCAGGATAGTTTTATGACCTCTACATATGAGATATAATTGAGAGATAGAATTCTTGGCTTACAACTACAGCTAATTCTGGGAAAATGTCAATTCCGTGTTTCTTGGCTCAATCTATGGAAGCTTTTGTTCCTCTACAGAATATGTAATTCCCTTTCTTTTACATATAGTTAATGACCACATCTTTAAAGAAATTATATAACCTTAATACATAGTAATTTTTTCTTCATTTCCCTTTCCTCTTGTTGGGAGGAAAAAGAGGGATATAGAAAGCCAGTTGAATCATGTACCTAGTAAAAGTAAGCACAAGGAAACAAAAGTCAAGTAAAAATTGATCAACAAACCAGAGAGACATAATTTGCCTTTGAGAAGATATGGATTATTGCAGAAAAAGGCAAAAGAAAGTCAAGATTCACCTTTTGAATACAATATAGAATTTTTGAGTGTGAACCAGACAGTCATCTTGAAAGCCAGGCTTTGTTAAGAGAGCGCTTTCAAGTTTCTCTTAGCTCCCACTGGCAAATCTTGAAAGAAACAAGGGAGGAAGACAAAAATTTTAAGAGCAAACAGTGCCCAGCTAAAACTACTGCCCCAGTGAGATGACTATATTTTAACAGGAAAAGGCCAAATTCAGTCTTTCAATTGGTAGATTTAAGCCCTCCCCCTGTTTCCACTACACACCCTATCCAATGAGGTGAAAATGTGATAAAGATTATGTGGACCCTAGGAAATGCAGTAGTGGGACTTTCTGGTGTACGTGAATAGTCACGTGTGAACATTTTCAACCCCTAAACAACTGCCGGTTTTAATCTGAACTGAGACCTATTTTCTGAACACAGAAGATAAGGCTAAAGACTTAAATGAAGTGACAGTCCTTCCTCCTGCCTACTGAGACAGAATTGGTAGCCATACACTAGGACTCCCCCCAGAACAAACAGCAGGGCTTTTCAAGAAAGGGACAAGGCAGGTTTTCATGGACACACATGAAGAGTAACTCAGAGGATCTAAAGTGTGGTTTCCCTTAGAGACTATCTGATAGGAACTGAGAATTTTTTATAGACTAAAAGATTCAGTAGGATAGTTTAAGGCAGGTAATTCTGACTTGGCCTCCAAAGAGGCTAGAGATCAAGTTTGTTCCATGGACACCATCAGTGAAATTAAGATGAAAGATCACAAGTCCCAAGTGTGAAAGAAATGCATTTATCGTATTCTGAGCAAAAGGAAGCTGCAGAGGAAAGTCCCTCACTCTATAAATAGGAAAGAGAATAGAAAAACTGCACACCAAAATCTAAACACAACCCTCATCCTCAGAGTCACACAACAGAAATAGCGTTAACAACTGATTTTTTTTCCTGTTACCAAATACTCACTTCTGATTTTAGAATTTCTGAAATTAATCTGAGAAGGATTAATTTAATAAAAAGATACATTCCTTCAACAAACATGAACTAAGGAGTTTCTTTTTTTTATTTCAGCTGGGGCTCCATGCTTACAAAGGGGGCGCTCTACCACTTGAGCCACACCTCCAGTCCATTTTATTCTAGTTATTTTGGAGATGGGATCTCACAAGCTACTTTCCCAGTTGGGCCTTAACTGTGATTTACCAGATCTCAGCCTCCCAAGTAGCTAGGATTATAGGGATGAGCCACCAGTGCCTGGCAAAACCAAGGCGTTTCTATGTGAAAGGCACTATGGTAAACATTTAAGGATACAGAGTTGAACTGAAACATTTATCCTACTTTTAAATAATTTACAATTGGTAGGGTTGAGAATCCATGTACATAATTTAATAGGATATAAAGTAGAATGCAGAGATGGATCTCCTCATTAAGAATTCCGGAAGCAATCATGGAAGAGATGACTTTTCTGCAGAGTATTAATGCTGGGATAGACTGAAGCAACTGGAGAAGGTATTTTGGCTGCCAGAGAATTATATAGGAGGTGTCATGGGTGACAATAGTACATTAAAATAAAAAGAATAGCTGAGTGTGTGATTCATATCTGTAATCCCAGCATTTAGGAGGCTGAAGCAGGAGGATCACAAGTTCAAGGACAGACTGGGCTATGTAGCAAGACCCTGTCTCAAAAGAAAAGAAAAGAAAAAGAATAGATGGATGCTTCTGCTGGACTCTGGAGTCAATGACTTAAGAACCAGAAGCCCCACCCGAGCCATAACTTACCTTTTTTTTTTTTAGCTCTTCAATGTTTTATGATGTATCAATATGTCATGATTATAATATTGATCTTGTCTCTAAAGATCTAATGAATATATTCAAATACACAGAATGGACTAGTTTATAATCTGTCCCTTCTTTTTTCTTTTTTTAGTACTGGGGCTTGAAATCAGGACCTACACCTTGAGCCACTCCACTAGCCCTTTTTTTTGTGACAGGTTTTTTCGAGATAGGGTCTCACAAACTATTTGCCTGGGCTGGCTTTGCACCATGGTCCTCCTGATCCCTGCCTCCTGAGTAGTTAGGATTATAGGAGAGAGCCACCAGTGCCTGGCTAAGAAAAACATTCTTGATATGACCAAACACCAAGTCAAGAAAGAAATATGCACTGGCTTAAATATTTAAAGCTGTTGAGGATACCTACAGTTTCTTGTCAAGCTATAAATTCCAAATAGTCTAATATGGTTATTTAATTATAGAAAAGTAAGGAATTTATTTTTCAGTTTACAAGCCACAAAGGTAAAGATTTACCATATATTGCACCAAAAGCCAATAGCTGGTACAAGCTGGTACTGTGTATTTATTGCTGATATGAGAAGTAAGACACACCTACCATGATCAGATAATGACATGACCCTGAAAAAATGCCAAGGAAGTACACCAGAACTGATGGGTCACAACATTTCATCACGCTGGCAATCATTAATTATTATAATTATAATGCAGAATTCTCTAGATTAATATTTCTTCACAGGAGGCAATTTTGACCCCTGGGAACATTTGGCAATGTGTGAGGACATTTTCTGTTCTTTAAACCAGAGGTGGTGATACTGGTTTCTAGCAGAGAGAGGCCAAGAATGGTATGCCACAACATACAGGACAACTTTCTGCACCAAAGAATTATCTGTCCCCAAATGTCAATAGTGCCTCGTCGTAGCCCTGTTCTAGAGTACAAAGCATGTCTACATAGCATGAAAGTGAATCCTCTGAAAGCATTCACCCCCTAATCCCAAGTCAGTCCTGAAGATACTGGGTGCGATCATTATACAAGAAACAAAGTCCACTGTATGTGTGGTTGTCAGGTAGAGGGTATTGACCTAAATTCAAATCTTCATTTGACTATTTACTGATAGCCTCTGGTTATTTAACCATTTTGTGCCTCAGATTCCTTATCTGTAGAATGGGCATAATAACAGAAGCTATCTTATAAGATTGATGTGATGCTTAAGCAAAGAAACTCATCCGAAGTATTTAGAACAGAGTGTGATCCATACACCAAAGTGTAAACTTTATTCTTACCATATCAAGATCATCATCATTTTTGCTATTGCTTGAGACAAAAATCAGTTTAAATGTTTGCATTTATCTAGACCAGTTTCCAAAAACCTCAGTCATCTGATGAATAAAAAATGATAGGATTTCTGAGTATCATTAAAGCTCTTGCTTACTTGAGATTCTTTAAATTTTTGCAGTCTGTATAAATCTTATATGAAGAATCAATTGACTTGAAGCTTCAAAACAAAAGAAAAGCTCCAAGGGTTTGATAGATTATTAGTATTTTCCCAAAATACATAAAAGAACGCCATGCTACTAAAGCTTGTGTGTGGTGCACCTAAAATCACACACATGCAGCAATTATTGAATGCCACTGGCATACAGAGCCTCAGATTTGGAAAGAAACTCAGATAGCTAATCCCTTTCTAGTGGACTTCTGCCACTCACTTAGCTGAGCACCTCCCATCAGAGAAATTTAAAAAGTTAGCATTCTCATTCCCAGTTTGCCTTTCCAGTTTCACTAATCAAACATGCTTGTCCTTGAGTCTGAAGAGGGACCCAGTAATCAAGAAAATCAAGAATTTCATTGAAACAAAATAAGCTCCCAGATCTGTAGGGACATCCCCCGTCCTGAGCAGACTAAGTAACAGTGATTTCTTATTCAATTTGCTGCATGCTTTTCAGTATTCTTGACTCCGAAGTTCCAAACCTGGTTTTACAGCCTTCTCAAAACTTCTGTGTGCTTCTATAAGCCATCAGATATTGCTTAATAAGTCCTTTTTAACAAATCCTTAACCCAGCCAGTGACAGCTGGGAAATAAAACCCTTATAGATGTGTTTTCATTTTCAGATGAGGAAACTGAGACCCACAGAAGTTGTGCTCTGAACAACACAACTATAGTAAAGTCAGGATTCATACCCAGACCTGTGCTTTTTGAACTAAGTATGGTGTATTTCTAGCTTATTTGTGCTAAGCCAACTCTGAAAAGTTGGTTCTGAAAAAGAGTTGGTCCTTCAAAAATATTTTTAGATTGTTTGATTGGTCAAGTAAACTGAATATGGTGACTAACAACACTTCCATCTTTGTATTGTATATTGTTTGGATAGATAGAGTTATTTCTTCTACCTCTTCAAGATAACCCCATATTGAGTGAATTCCCAGAGTAGCAAACTCAAATGCTATAGGGTCAAAGTCAGCAAATGAGTAGCAGGTGCCAGGTCAGGGAGTCACAAGGGTCTGCAGCCCCCTTAGCACTTGGGCTTCACGTAAAGTAAGCAGGATGCTACTCAGCCCTTGTCATTTGTTTTCAGGTGGAAATAACCGGGTCTGATTTTTCAAGAGAAATAAGATTTCTGATTTTTATATAAAACTGATGGGTAATTAACTAAGACAAAAAATACATAGTGTGGGCCAATACTTATGGATATGTGTGAGCCAGATTCAGTCCTCAGCCCACCTATGTACAAATTCCAGGTTCTTCTTAAACTCTCTGCTGTCTCACCTCCTTATCACTGGAAGGCTCATTTGAGAGCAAAGATGAAGCATCCTACTACCTGTCTCCCCAATAATATTAATCAGACTTTAAGATTCCCACCTATTCCACTGGCTTTCCAAGAAGCTTCATTCCCTGAGCTCAGCACACTTCTTCAGGTGCATGTATTTTTGCTTGAGCTGTTTCATCATCTTTCATCAACTCCAGTTTGCTTGACTCTATTCTACTTGCCTTTCTAAACATTTTTTAGTCCAATCCTGTAGAAAACAGATGGGTGAATTTATATCCTAACACACTATCGGAAGCACAATTCCAAGGCAGCAAGAGTGAAGGAAATAGTATGAGGCAGGAAAGGACAATAATCAAATACAAGCTGTTATATTACTGAGAAGACCACAGCTTCTCAGGAAAAGCCAGCTATGTGATCCTCTATGGGTCCTCTCAAAAGCAGTACAAAACCACTACACCTCACAACAGTCACCTGGGGAAGAGAGAGGTGAGGCATCTATCTGCTGGTTCCTTCCTGACTTTAACCTTCCATTGGTCAAAACATGAGCTATGGGACAGTGACTCTGTGTTGTAAGGATGAGTGCCCTGGTGTGCACAGGTCTCATGGCAGGAATGCCTCCTTTATAGAATCTGCCACATTGTATGAAATGATGCTTTTCAACAACTGTTCAATCAATGATATCAACCACATCTTTATCAGGTATATCTGCAACATTTGCATAGTGCCCAGGACATGGTAGAGAGGTAGGGAGGTGAATTTGGTATGCAGTTTAACAAATATTTATAGGACACTTACAGGTTGTCAAGTGGAATGAAATGCAGAGGTGGGTTGTAATAACTTTGAAATACCAAATCCATCTTTCAAATCAATGCCACACCTTAATAAACCTTATCAACCCCAAGTATGCACTGGCTTCTGACATTCCTCTGCATTCCAACCACCCTCTGACTTCTCAAGCACCTTGATTTTCATTATGTGCCACACCGAAAAAGTGGTTGCTCTAGATAAAATTTCACCAAATTAAAAATTCAGAAAATGTATATGATATCTATAATTATACACCTAGGGTTTTAATATTGCTTATGTTGAGGAATGTTTATATGCAATTGAATTTTCTATAAGAAAGTGTGTGTGTGTGTGTGTGTGTGTGTGTGTGTTTGTCTTTTCAACCAAATAAAGACAATCCTTTAATCATATTTGTTATACAATTCATATTAAACAAACTTTGCCCCAGTAGGACTCCCCTTAGCCCCAGAATTCCATCTCTTGGAGTTGAGTCAACAAAAAATTAGGGAAAGTAAGGCAAGACAGTAGAATAGAAGATTTGTCCACTTGACTCTGAATGAGAAGAGTCATGGTAGCAAAGAGACTATAGTTAGGTGCCAGTGGCTCACACCTATAATCCTTGCTACTTGAGAGACTGAGATTGGGAAGATTGCAGTTCAAATAGTTTGTAAGACCCCATCTTCAAAATAACCAGAGTAAAATGGACTGGAGGCATGGCTCAAGCAATAGAATACCTGCTTTAAAAGCATGAAGCCCTGAGTTCAAATCCCAGTCAAACCAAAAAAAGAGAGAGAAGGACTATATTCAGAAGAAAGAAAGAGAGGACAAGCACTGGGAAACACAAAAGAAGGACAGGACAACTGAAAAGCACAGAGAACTAGAAAAGCAACAAGAGTAAATTAGGAAAGAGTCCACAGCAGCAGCACTGGCTCCATTGTAGGAGGGGAAGCCAAAGCTTCCACTGCAAGGTAAGCTAGACAGCCTCAGCAACAAACTGGCAGACCTAACTGTGGGACAAGCTTGCAAACCTTAAATTCAAGTGTAAGGATTTTGTGGGACAGTGTCTTCTCTGGCATGACAGGCTAGCATGGGACAAGAAAGATATTTTTTCAGTTCCCATATCTTAGAAAGCTATAGCAAGGCACCACTTAGAGAGAGGCTTACCATTTGAGACAGAGCTACTCTGGGGACTCAAAATCAAGGAACAATTGCAACCCAGGGAGTCTTGGGATACTTAGCCACAGAGTCTGGGAAGGAGGCAATCACAAGAGGTGGTCATGGAGAGGAAGAAGATCTGACATAGACCTGTTGAGAAGTTTGAGCAACAAGTTTAGGCAGAAAAGGGCACAGTAGACATTGGCACTACTCACCTTTGAAAAACCAAGTCCCACTGCTTGAGGATCATTGCAGAAATAGCACCAAAACCCATGGCTGGCAAAGTGCTCACTTCCAGGAGCTTTCTGCTAGCAATGGGTATTTGCTGCCAGGCATGGCTGAGAGCTCTGAGCATAGGACCCAGGGATCATGGGATTATCACCAGCCACCTTCCTACCAAAGGATGATGGACTGTTGGGCAGGGTCTGAAAGAAATGAGACCTCCAGGCGAAATGCCTAAGCCCCTTAGTTCTCTACCACCATTTTAGATGTCAATGCTCCATCAGCTTTGTCCACTATTTGTCACATGTCAGGGACATTTCTAGACTTGAATGCCTGTTGTCCCCAGGGGCATAAGCTGAGAGGGTCTGTGCAACAACTGGAAAACTGCCTGGACCACAGACTACAAAGTCCTTTGTGGTCAGCAGTGGCTTCCAGCACACAAAGAAGGGAAGCTTCTAAGGTGAAAGCAGCACAGAAGCACTTGACCAGTCCTGTCCTCCACCCAAATATAGCATCAAACTCATACACAAGGAACTTCAACTATAGCTAGTTTTCCTCTGAGTGGTACTGAGGATTAGGCCTGGTTCCCTGAACATGTGGGTAAAAATTTGGCTACTGAGATACCAACCCTCAGTCCAGTGGTGAGAAACTGCCACTCAACCCTGCCACTACAGTCCTGCCTGAACCTTGAAAGCACTTCAACTGAAAGACTACAGATTATTAAATCTTTCAACCAATTACATGGCCTCAGCTGTGCAAATCCCAAAGCAGAGACACAGACATATGAAAAAAAAAAAAAAACAAGGCAACATGACTCTTGCAAAAGTCAATAACCACAGTGATGGACACCAGTGATAGTGAAGTGGATGAAATCTCAAAGATCTCAAAAGAATGATTATAAGGATGATCAATGAAAGTAAAGAGATCACAAATAAATGTCTGAATTAATTCCAAGAGAATACAAATAAATAGCTGAATGAAATAGAGAAGACAATGCAGGGTATGAAAGAGAAATTCAATACAGACATAGAAATACTGAAAAAAATCAAATAAAAAATTTGGAAATGAAAAGCTCAATAAGTCAAATAAAAAAAAAAAAACCTCAGCTGACAGTCTTGTCAATAGATTGGATCAAGTCAAAGACAGAATATCCGGGCTTCAAGATAAGATAGAGGAATTAGAACATTCAGGTAAAGATAAAAAATAAGAAAGTACAAACAGAACATTCAAGACCTCTGGGACACTATTAGACCAAACCTACAGACCATGGGTATAAAAGAAGGAGGAGAAGTACAAGGTAAAAGCATAGAAAGCATATTCAATAAAATAATAACAGAAATTTTCCCAAATCTTGAGAAAGAGACAGTCATTCACATACTGGAGGCTTTTAGGACACCAAACAAACAAGACCAGAAAAGAACCTCTCCAAGGCATATTATAGTTTAAACAGTAAATATATACAACAGAGAAGAACATTGAAAGCTGCAATGCCAAGTCACATATAAAGGCAAACCCATCAGGATAACAACAGATTTCTCAACAGAAACTCTAAAAGTAAGGACAGCATGGGATGATTATTTCAAGCCTTGAAACAAAATAACTGCCAACCTAGATAACTGTATCCAGCAAAACTGTCCTTCAAAATTGAGGATTTCCATGATAAGTAAAAACCAAAGAAATTTATAACCACTAAGCCAGCACTGCAGAAGATACTTAAAGGAATCCTACACACAGAAGAGGAAGATAAATGCAACCATGAAAATATGAGAAAAATAAATCTCACTAAATGAGTAGATAAGGAAATGGAAAGACTCAAACATTACAAAAACAATAAACTGACAGGAAATAGTGCATCCTTTTCAATGATACCGCTAAAGGTTAATAGTCTCAATTCTTCAATCAAAAGACACAGACTGCCAAGTTGGATGAAAAAACAAGACCCAACCATTTTCTGCCTGCAAGAAATTCACCTTATTGGTAAAGACAAACACAGGCTTTAAAGAAAGCAGGAATAGAAGAAATGTACCTCAACATAATAAAGCCTATATATGACAAACCTATCACCAATATCTTCCTAAACAAGGAAAAACTGAAAGCAAACTTATAAAAAACACTGTATGAAAATCAATTCAAAATGGATCAAAGACCTAAAACTTTGAAACTACTCCAGGAAAACATAGGGAAAGCATTTGACAATATAGGTGCAAACAACAACTTTCTGAATAAAACTCCAATTGCTCAGGAAATAAGAGCTATAATTAAGAACTGGGATTAAATCAAAAAGCTTGTGGGCCAGCCATGGTGCTGCACACCTGTAATCCCAGCTATGCAGGATGCAGAGATGGGAGGATACTGGGTCAAGGCCAGCCTGAGCAAAAAAAATAGCAAGACCCTATCTCAACAAACTGGGTGTAGGAATCCCAGCTGCATATGAGGTACAAGTAGAAGGATGGTGACCCAAGGCTGGTGCTGGTCAAAAAGTGCAAGACCCTACCAGAAGACTAAAATAAAGCACAGAAGGCTGGGGGCACAAATAAGTACAAAGCCTTGAGTTCAAACTCCAATACTGTGCCCCCCAACAAAAGCTTCATCACATCAAAGGAAACAATTACTGTTGTATATACACAGTGGAGTATTATTTAGCTATAATGAATAAAATTATGTCGTTTGGAGGAAAATGGATGGAACTGGAGATCATCAAATTGAACAAGATAAGTCAACCTCAAAAAGACAAATATCTTACGTTTTCACTAATATGCATGATCTAGACCTATGATAATAACAATAATATGATATAATCATAAAAGGAGGACTGGTGGGGAGCCAGCAGGAGGAGGAGGAGGAGGAAAGGAGAGGTCGATGGGGTGGGTATGGTTGATGGACTTGTATATGTATGAAAATGGCAATAATGAAACCCACTGAAAACTTTTAAAACAGGGAGGAAAGAAGGGAGTTCAGAAAGAGTAATAAAGAGGGTGAATTTGATGAAAGTATATTATATGTATATATGGAAATATCACAATGAAAATAACTTGTACAGTTAATTCACACTAATAAAAAAACAAATGAAATCTTTATTTAGAAAAGAAGCTCCACAGGTTCATCATGTTCCATTTTACTTACTTCAAGTTTTATATAGAGATACGTAAATTTCTTCATCCATTCATTCATTCATTCTCAGACACTTAGGTTGTGACTATATTGTGGCCATTGTGAATAATGCTGATCAAGGGAGGAATTTTCTAAGAGCAAAATTAGGAGCTCTTCACATACATACACACACACACAAAGGTAATGGTGAGATGTTGGATATATCCATTTGCTTGACTACAGCAATCATCTGACTATATACATATATGTATATCAAAACACAGTGTTGTATACATTAAATACATTAAATAAAAAACTGTTTAAAAAAAGAGTCCCCATCCATATGGAGATTTTTATATTTGCTTATCACTGTTTATTTTGTGCACCTCCTTAGCCTGCAATCATTGTTTGTCTATCATTGTTTGTTTTGTAAGTTATCTGCTAAACTCCTTGGCTACACAACGGAGAACTCGATATCTTTGCTCACTGATGACTGACCATATCTAGCTGTTTAGATGAAAGGATAAAAGGAAGATTATTTAAAGTTCTGGGAACTAAAATAATCCATAGTAGCTAAATTAATTAAATTCCTAGTAATTGTTGTTTTATGAGTCTGTTGCAAATTTGTTTCATTTGTTGTTTTAAGAATTCTGTCTCTGAGAGTAGTCATGACTATCAGGAAAGTGTAGGAATCCTCTGTTATCTGGGAGGTGATGTGCAACCTTACTCACTGCACCCTTTGGCAACAACATTTTCCATTGGCACATTAGTCAGCAGGTAACTTATTAGCTTCCTGTTCTATTAGTCATTTATCTGTTATCTCTCCACATGACTGATACTACAGTTTCCTACAGCCTTCATTTATGATCATTTGAGAATATTCATGTGATCTGAGGCAGCCTGAAGAAAAGATTTTTATGGAGTTCTATTGCTTGGTCTTTACCTTTTCCATGAATAGATAATCAAAGCTTGAACAGGCTTCTAAGAGGAGCCCACACAGGCTGAGATACTCGGGAGAGGTACTGGCCTCCTAACAGATAACTTGCAACGTGTGTCTTCCTTATAAATCACAGAGCTCGAGTTGGCCTGTAACATAAAGCCAAAATACGAGAAAGTTCAAAAGACAGGGAACTCTTATCTCAGGATCTGAGTCACAGTGTCTCCTCATAAAGTGGAATTGAACTTCATAGAACAGGCTTTCAAATGTCATAAAAATAATGGAAGGTAGAAAATGAGGATCTCACCTTTTGTTATTGATACTGCTTTGCCTGGAATCATGGAATGAAAAGTCAGAAATAAGAATATTCTTCTGCACATTGCTGTGGGCAATACTCACCTTAGGCAAAATTTGAGAATAGAAATCAAGTGTTTTCTGCTTATGTGAGTACAGCTTAATTGGAAAGGGCTGGACAGATTCTCCTAGCTGGGATCACAGTCTGAGAAGTCCTGAGAAGGAAGAGGATTCGTGAGCCATCTGGTCTGTTCCCTTGCTTAGAGTTATAAACATGGCACCATCAACAGGAAGGGACCAGCTGGTAGTCATGCAGCTAATTACAGAGAGAGGGGTCAGGTGCTGAGGTGGCCAATGAGGCTAAGATGTCCCCAGTGCCCTTGTGTTCAGTCACCTCCTTCCTTTCATCCCCATCAGGGTGAGGCTAATTCTCATCAAACCACTTTGCATAAATCAAATTAAATTCACTTTTAATTAAAACAATTAAAATTTCATATCAATTTTAAAATAAAATGATCTAATTCCTGAAAAACTGTGGTATTAGTTTTAAAAAATAAAATATATTTTGGAAACCACTCTCTTTAAAGTACTCCTGGCAGTACTCAATACAACTGACTGCTTTTCCTCCAGAAGAGCTCTTATCTTGCCCGCTAAACTTCACCTTCTAATCTTTCTTTGCTCTTCCTGGATGCTCCTCTCCCTCCTTTCCAACACGTAAGTATGGGTATGCCCAAGTCTTGCTCCAGGGGCCTCTTTACTCCTCTCCTCTCCTTTCTTTTCCTTTCCTCTCACACCTTCTCCTCTCCTTTTCAGCAATATTCTTACCAGTGACTTGGAAGCAGGAAGTTGAGATGTAAAGAATGAGAAGGAGTCAAAGTTCCCAAAAGAAGGGAGGCCCGTAAGTGGTGGAGTTGTAGGGCTTTCTTGGCAATGAGAAAACCCAAGCAAAACCCTCAGGGAAGAAAGACCTTTGTATATTGGAGGAACAGAGGAGAACTGGAGTAGCTGAGAAAGGGCAAGTGGGGAGAAGGACATGATGCATGGAACTGACCTAAATTCTAATCCCCACTACCGGTTAGGATCTCCCCTAGAGGTGGGCACCTAATAAGGAAAAGTGTGTAGTACAGTTTTAAATTTTTATTTTATTTTTGAATTAGCATACGTTAATAATACAAGGGGATTTCATTGTGATAATTCCATGCATGCATACAGTTTACCCCCTCTGTTATATTTCCATTTCCTCTCCCTCTCCCCCACTTGGTGGGTTTCATTGTTCTGTCTTCATATGTGCATATGCAGTGTACTTCCATCTGCTTTACTCCTCAGCATCCTTTCCTTTCCCCCCTCTCTTTCCTGCTGATTCCTACATGTATGTAGTAGGAATCATAGTACATACATGATACTACATCTTGATAAGCCAAGATGTGAAAATAGTTTAAAACAGTTGCTCATCATTTTTTTTAATCACTGCAGGCCAACTTGAGGGAGTGCTGTGGAGCAAGAAAATTGAGAATTATACTATATATACTTTATATGCTCATCCCACTGGCTTTTCCACTAACAAGCTGACTGATGCCATTGCCCTGCAGAAGTTCATAAGCCCTTGGTCTGCAAATAGAACCTTACAAAGAAGGAAGGTAGGAGAGAGAAAGAGTCACCCTACAGGTGTTTCTCAGTGGAACAGGAGCACCTTTGGTTCCAGATGCTTATTATCCCTGAGATGGGCTCTAACCCACCCTCTGCCAGTCATTATGGCAACCCAAACACTCCTATATGCATTGCCAACAGCCCTCTTGGTGAGCAGTTTCCCACGAAAATCCAAGAGATGTAAATAAATACACCCAGTCTAGAAGAGGAATTTATAATCATTAAATATTTATAATGATACATGAAAACCACCCTCCCATTGCTTTTCTTGTGCCCTTCATCCCCCAGATCATGTCTGCTCCCCTTTCTTTCCATGATAGTTCTTCTCCCTCTCCACTCTGGGCCTCCAACCACCACACCCTCCCAAAAATGACCTGAAGTCACAGGAATGTCCCTTCCTTCCTCAATGTCGCTGTTGCTGGAAGCTTTCCTAGCCACCTCCTTAAGAACACATCCAACTGGGATAAGAGAAAAAAGGCATAACACCAGGGAGAGTTCCACTTCACACAAATGGAATCTCGACTATGGATGGGCACACTTAAACAATCAAGAGGTGTCTATAGCGGGGTGATCTTCAAAGTTAAGAAGCCAAGTCCACTTCCTATTTGACCTGTTATCTTTCTCTTTTACCTCCCTGGAGCCATAAACAAGTAATGAGGCATTTCCTGTGCTCAGTAACTCAGCACCCTCGAACAGAACTTATCTCCACTGTGAACTGTACATCCAGTTGCCCTGCTCCTCCAGACCTTTGAGCTTCCAAAGGCAGAGGCAGAAAGGGAGGGATGGGGAACATCAATAATCAGAGGTCCCTGTGCGGGTTAATGACGCACACAGTGGTTCCAAAGCCAACACAGAGGTGAGTCAGGGAGGACTTGGCCCTGAGAAGTCTGGGGCTGTCAAAAGGAGGCAATGGATTATAAAGCAAAAATTAGATACTAAGGAAAAGTAATAGTAAGGAGCCAACACATTGTTTGTTAACTTACATCTTCTCATCTTTCCCCCATTCCACTGTGATCTCCTAGAGGAGAGAGATTTTATCTTGTTCACCGTGTACCCCCAGCACCCAAGCACCTTACCTGGTACCCAATAGCCTCCAGTTTCTTTAGCTGTATTTTACTCCTTCCAATTCACTTCTTCCTATTTCAAGCCTCAGCACAAACTAATAACATTCAATCTGGAACACTCTCTTTTTAAATGAGAACTTCTTCCCATCCTTTAATTCATGGTTTAAATATTACCTCCCCAGCTGGACATGGAGGCATGCATCCCTAATCCCAGCACTAGGAAGTCTAAAATAGGAGGATCACAAGTTCAAGGCTAGCCTGGGCTATATATCAAGACTCTGTCTCAAAATAATAATAATAATAATAAAGTAAGATAAATAAATGTTAGCTCCTGAAAGAGCCCTTCCCCATGTAAAGGAAATCTGTGTATATGTGTGTGTGTGTCTCTTTCTGTCTCTTTCTGTTTCTGTCTCTAACACACACACACACACACACACACACACACACAAAGGTTTGTCTCATTATAACATCCTGTTAATCTTCTTTCCAACACTTATAACCATGTGTTGTTATTTATTTGCTTGTTTCCTGTGTATAAATTTAATTCTAAATTCTAGGAAGAAAAAAATCCTCATCTCCATCTTGTTCAGCATCATAGTCCCCCTGGAATTAGTACATTTAAGACCCTGGAGAGATAAAATGGTAAAGTAACAAAGGAAAACCATATACAGTCAGAACCCAATAACCTATGTAGAATTTTAATTCTATATTATAAGGGGTTCTAGCATAAAATAAAGGTGGTATCTTAATCCAATAGAGGAAAAATGATTTATTTAATAACTATTTAGAATCAACTAGCCAAAACTAAGCCAGATCCATTTCTTCCTTAATCTATATCAAAATCAATTCCTATGGTTCAGAGATAAACCTTAAAAAAGAAGTCATTAAAAGAACTTGAAGAAAACATACAAGAAGACTTAAGCATCTTAATATACCAAAGGTTTTTCTAAGCAAGTGAAAGAAAATGCTGATATATTGAAATGTTTAAACCTAACACTTTCTTCACACACACATTCACACTCAAAGCATAAACAGAGACAAAGGTGAAACAAAAAGCTGGGGGAAAATTATTGTTACACTTGAAAAAGGACTAGAGTTTGCTCTAAATAAAATGCTTTTTAAATTAAATGAAAAAAAAAACTAACTCAAAAGGAAAACTAAGAAACCCAGCACCTGTAATCCCAGCACTTGGGAGAACTAAGGCAGAAGTATTGTGAGTTTGACTCTTAAGTTGATACAAGAAAGAGTAGGAAATACTCTGGAGTTAGTAGGTATAGGTAAGAACTTTCTCAATGAAACCCCAGCAGCACAGCAACTAAGAGATAGCATAGATAAATGGGACCTCATAAAGCTAAAAAGCTTCTGTTCATCAAAAGAAATGGTCTCTAAACTGAAGAGAACACCCACAGAGTGGGAGAAAATATTTGCCAACTATACATCAGACAAAGGACTGATAACCAGAATATACAGGGAACTTAAAAAACTAAATTCTCCCAAAACTAATGAACCAATAAAGAAATGGGCACGTGAACTAAACAGAACTTTCTCAAAAGAAGAAATTCAAATGGCCAGAAACACATGAAAAAATGCTCACCATCTCTAGCAATAAAGGAAATGCAAATTAAAACCACGCTAAGATTCCACCTCACCCCTGTTAGAATAGCCATCATCAGCAACACCACCAACAACAGGTGTTGGCGAGGATGTGGGGAAAAAGGAATCCTCTTACACTGTTGGTGGGAATGTAGACTAGTACAACCACTCTGGAAAAAAATTTGGAGGCTACTTAAAAAGCTGGACATTGATCTACCATTTGATCCAGCAATACCACTCTTGGGGATATACACAAAAGACTGTTACTCCAGAGGCACCTGCACATCCATGTTTATTGCGGCACTATTCACAATAGCCAAGTTATGGAAACAGCCAAGATGCCCCAGCACTGACGAATGGATTAAGAAAATGTGGTATCTATACATAATGGAATTTTATGCAGCCATGAAGAAGAATGAAATGTTATCATTCGCTGGTAAATGGATGGAATTGGAGAACATCATTCTGAGTGAGGTTAGCCTGGCTCAAAAAACCAAAAATCGTATGTTCTCCCTCATATGTGGACATTAGATCAAGGGCAAATACAACAAGGGGATTGGACTTTGAGCACATGATAAAAGCGAGAGCACACAAGGGAGGGGTGAGGATAGGTAAGACACCTAAAAAACTAGCTAGCATTTGTTGCCCTTAACGCAGAGAAACTAAAGCAGATACCTTAAAGCAACTGAGGCCAATAGGAAAAGGGGAACAGGTACTAGAGAAAAGGTTAGATCAAAAAGAATTAACCTAGAAGGTAACACCCACGCACAGGAAATCAATGTGAGTCAATGCCCTGTATAGCTATCCTTATCTCAACCAGCAAAAACCCTTGTTCCTTCCTATTATTGCTTATACTCTCTCTACAACAAAATTAGAAATAAGGGCAAAATAGTTTCTGCTGGGTATTGGGGGGGGAGAGGGAGGGGGCGGAGTGGGTGGTAAGGGAGGGGGTGGGGGCAAGGGGGAGAAATGAACCAAGCCTTGTATGCACATATGAATAATAAAAGAAAAATGAAAAAAAAAAAAAGAAGTATTGTGAGTTTGAGGCCAACATGGGCTACATAATAAGACCCTATCTCAAAAACAAAAACAAACAAAAGGAAAACCAACAGCTGGAATAAGAAAACTTCATAAAAGTAGCTTCTAAGGAATGGAATACGATGTAAGGTTTTTAAATGAAAGAGATGTAATTACACAACAAATAACCATTTTTTTTCCTTTTTGAAACTTGGCAGAAATGAAGACTTTGATAATGTTAGCATCGGCCAGTCTGTGGAAAACAAGCACTCGCTTATTGTGGTAGGGGGTGTGAATTTTGTCTTTTGAAAGTAAGCCTCATGGGTCAACTGATTTTATGTTTATATGGACAGCACCTGGCAACATCTATTGGAATTTTAAGTGCATGCACTCTTTGGTCAGCAATTCCATTTCAAGATTTTATTCAACAAGTAGGCAAAGATAAGAAAAGATAAGTACCAGAGATTGATGCAAAAGACCAAAAGCAAGCCTGGCATGGTGGTTTATGCCTGTAATTCTAGCTACTCAGGAGGTAGAAACTGTGAGGATCACAGTTCAAGGCCAACCCAGGCAAAAGTTTGTGAGACCCCACTTCAACCAGTGGCTGGTTATAGTGGTACACTTCTGTCATCCCAGCTACATGGGGAAGCACAAACAGGAGGATGGCAGTCCAGGCCTGCCTGAGCATACAGTGAGACATTATCTCAAAAAGAAAAAAAAAAGAATGAAAAGTAAGGGCTGCCAAAGAGAAAGAAAGAAAACCAAAACCAACTTTACTGGTGAACTGATGAAAAATGGCTTTGTTCACACCCACAATGGAATACCACGCAGCCACTGGAAAAGACTTGTGCCAATGTCACGAATCTCTTTAGTACAGGAAAACACAAGGCACAGAACACAATGCATTGTATAACCCATTTGTTGAGAAAAAAGCACAAACCAGAAATAGATAAATTGATAGATAGATGATAGATAGACAGACAGACAGATACCTAGATACATAGATACACAGATAAACAGTTATGTAGGTGGAGAAACAAAGAGACAGACCTGGCTGTATATATACAGACCATTTCTGAAAGGATCACAAGAAAATTTGGAGGAAAGGAGTAGGAGGCTAACAATAGCCTTACTTTTCATGGTACCATTTCAGATTCATGTTACAAGTATCAGTACACCACAGTAAAAATACTCCTGCAAAGCCATGTCATTTAGATTGAAAGATGAAAATATTCCAGTGTTATCTCTAAACAGAAAAAAAATTTCCCATTTGCACAAATTGTTTTTTAAATTGAAAAACTAGGGGCTGGAAGTGTAGTTCAAGCCATAGAGTGCCAGGCTGGAGAGCACGAAACCCTGAGTTCAACCCTGTACCACCAAAAAAAACCCAAATAACTAAATAAAACTAATTAGATCTAGTATATGCAAGATCCTGTGCTCAATCTCCACTAGTGAAAGAGCAAAACAAAATAAAATCTGGTTAGATTATAAAAATGATAATGTGGTACAACTCAGTGTGTACATCCAAAAATCCTCTGTAATAACAATGGGTGATATTTGTAAAGCAGTAATAATTTTTCAATTTGGGGAATGCTTTCATTATTAAGAGAAAATCATGTGAACACCCATAATATAAAAGAATAAATCAGCAATCCAGAAATGAGGCAGGTGTGAAGAAGTTATTATGTTACTTAGAAAACTTAAACTTATTTGTACTATTTCCATTTTTTTAAAAAATGGCCTACCAGGACAGCGTGGGCGGCTTCAGCTCATTCATCGCTATCACCACTCTCTGCCCATCCCAGCATTGTATTGAAATCCAGTGCCAAAAGTTATTTATTAAACCCAAGAGATATTACGCCCTGGGAAAACCATTATAAACTTTGTCTGTGGGAGGACAGATCTCTCAATGAAACACAGAACGGCCATCTCAGGGAAACGACGATGGGTAACCATCATGTGAGTATTTATTGCTTTGGGAATCCATCTTAATTCTGCTAGCCTGTGGAAGAGTTTAAACCGTGAATTCATGATTGATGTTGTCATACTTTTTCCTCTGATTACTCTTTATTGTTGGTGTTAGCAACAGTATACCATGCTTTTAAAAAATGTATTTGGAATATATTTCTCCCCCATTGGTTAAAAATCTCTTAGAAAGGGCTAAGGAGAACTGTTTCAGGCAGTAAATGGTAATGGATAACTAAAGTTATGGGTGGAAAAGTTGTAAAAACTTCAGAGTTCGGTGTGAAAGACAGATTCATGTTACAAGTATCAGTACACCACAGTAAAAATACTCCTGCAAAGCCATGTCATTTAGATTGAAAGATGAAAATATTCCAGTGTTATCTCTAAATAGCATCAAATATTCAGATATTTGTAAGTATTTATGAAATAGATGGAATATTTTACTTTTTCTTTTGAAATGTCTAGACTTGTGAACAGCATGTCTATAAATTATTAATTACTAAGTCATTAGCATTTGGAACCAACTCTGGACAAGACACATTAATAGTTGAACCTTAAATTTTTACACTGAAATATGTGTATCCAAAACCATTCCGATATGAATTTTAATAAGACTTTTGTACCAACCATAGCTTCTTCAGCAAGAGGACATATTCTCTATACATTCGAAGTACTGAGAGTCAAAATCCAAAGTTGCCTCTAAACTATAACTTTGATTACAAGGGGTTTTTCTCTTCGCTATATATGAAAACTGCATTCAGCTGCTTACAACCTACAAATATTTTCTTAGGCATTATTTTTTAAAACACCCGTCAGTGGTATCTTTCTCAGCCCAAATTATGAGTTTTCCATTACGTATCTTCCACAGAAAGTAAATGGTTCTTGGTAAATGCTTCTGATAGACGCAGAGGACCTAGGAGGGGTTGTTTGTTCCTGCGTTGACAGCTTTGTAGGACAATTCTGTCCTCTGAAAGTCAATCCCCAGGACCATTTTTATGTGTTTCTGTTTTGAATCCTCAGAGCAAGTCTTACTCCCTCTCAGAAGGCACTCAACAGTTGCCCAAAGGGAACGCCCAACCCTCTGCAGCCGTGCAGCCTCTCAGCCACCCAGCAGGGAAAGGACAGCCAGAGCCCACACAGCCTGTAAGCACTTTGTGTTCTGTCCAGATCATGGCTTTCTCATGGACTCAGTACTACTCATCAGGGTCCTGTCATAGTAGACGCCCCCACCACCATCCTCCTCCCTGAAAACCTCACTATGAGACATGACTTTCAAGCAGGGAAAACTTCCCAAGGAAAATGTTATGAGATTTGCAGCTAATATAAAAATGTAACTTGCTAGGAACATACTATTAACATCACATAGTGTATGAGACTACACTTGGGCTACCATGACTTTTCGGAAATTCGTAAGGAAATTTAACACTCAAAAAGTAAATGCAAAACCTTTTTCAAGAACAAAAAATTTCCCCAGTAATGACTTTAAAAAGTTACCTGAGAGCTAGCCACCGTAGCTCATGTCTGTAATCCCAGCTACCCAGGAGGCAGAAGCAGGCGAACTATGATCCAAGGCCAACCCTGGGCAAAAAGCATTAGATATGTCTGAAAACAAATGAAAGCAAATAATGGTTGGGGCATGGTAGAGCACCAGCATAGCAAGCACAAGGCCCTGAGTCCAAATTTGAGTACCACCAAATAAAACAAAGTTGGCTGAATATCTATAAACTCATAGAAGAATGCCATTTTTGAAACCATTACTGAACCAAACCAAATTTACAAGTTAAATACTAGTAAAAATTCAGGTCAGTGACGTTCAAATGTATATTATTGACTTTTTGGAGTGGACAAGGTTATTTTGTTTACATTGGATGCAATGTAAACTAGTCCTGATTTCTATAATTCTGTTTCTTTTGAGTTTCAGCAAGTCTAAAGTATGGTGTGTGGTTTGACCTCTCATTTCTATAAGGGTTTCTCTAGTCAATTTACGGTGAAATTTTTATTTGTAATATTTCCTGTAATGCCATTGGGCCTCCCTTGGCTCAAGTGTGATTTTTTTATACCTACTCTCCCTCTTTTCTCTGTTCGTTTTCTCCTACAACAATTAAATGAGATTTGGCATACATAGAATTATAAATGCAGACACAAAAGCAGGCATTGAAATCATGTGCTAGCCCTTGGTCATCCTGATGATCCATGGTGCTTTACACTACTTTTTAAAGTTAATGTCAGCATTAAATGCCTAGAGAGGTATTTTAATTAATTTTTTTGGTGGGACTCAGTTTGAATTCAAGGCTTTGAGCTTGCAAAACATGCACTCTACCACTTGAATCATACCTCTAGGCCATTTTGCTCTGATTATTTTGGAGATGACAGTCTTGTGAACTCTTTGCCTGGACTGGCCTCCAGCCATGATCCTCTCAATCTCAGCCTCCCAAGTATCTAGGATTATAGGCACAAGTCACCAGCACCTAGTTCCTAGAAAGGTTTTTAACCCCTAAGAATATGTCCATAGACAAGGTCTGTGTTAGACCGTGGATAACCATTTGACAAATAATATTATTGTTAATCCATTTTAATATTGGCCCAGAAACACATTTTTCAAGGTACTATAAACTAGAATCCTAGCTAATTCTGAAACTGAAACTTCTGCTTTGTGCTTTCTTCATTTTTTTTTGCCATCACTAATAATTTTTTGAATGGAATACCTAGTGTTTGTGACTAATCTATTTGGAGTAGCAATAACCAAGCTACTGTTATTTTCATCTGTTAAATCACACAGTGTTGAAAGAGCTTGCTTAGCCTGCAGGATATATCCTTGTGTCCAGTGAACTTTGCCAAAAAATAAGATGCACAGGAAAATGTGCTTTGGTTTAGCTAGATGTCTCTTCATGCCTATTCAGTTGTGTGGGCTGTTTTCAAGAAAATTACTATCTAGAGGGAAATGGAACACTGAGCTCACATTACCATGGGAGCATGGCAGTAGAACAAGGGCAGAACAACAAGAAAAAGCAAGACTTAGGGGAGCCACTGAAAATGTGAAAAGAATCACAAACTCAAAAGGACTAATGAATTCTGGGAAATTATTTACAAGGCTGACGGAGAGGCTCTAGAAAGGATTATTGCTTTGCTACTCAACAACTGGTCCCTGGACTAGGAGAAGCACCCACATCCAGGGACATTTGTCACAGATGCAGAACCTCAGACCCACCCAGCCCTTCTGAATCACAACCTGCATTTTAACAGGACCCTTAAGTGAGTCTCAGGCATATTAAAGTCTTGCAAGCAACAGTCTGAGGAACAAGTCCTCAAACCTGACTGCACATTGCATTCACATGAGGGGTTCTAAAAGCTGATGGTGCCTGGGTTCCACCCCCAAGAGAGTCTGAATTCATTGATCTAGTGGTTGTCCTGGGCATCATGCTTCCCAGGTGACTCTCATGTGTAGTGGACTTTGAAGGAACTCTAAAATGGTGCATACCACAGCCCTCCAGGACAGCTCTGCACACGTCTGATGAGAGCAGGTATCATTATAAGTGCCCGTAAATGAAGGCCAACTTGTAAATGTTACAACATCTGTTCAGCGATCTGCCACAGTGTTTGTGAACATGCCAAATAAATGACTTGCTTGTGCCAATATTTAGCCAACATAAACATTGCAAAATCAAATGAAAAATGATCTGTCTAAGGGCAGGTGAACACCAGGAAGCTCAAGTAAAGGTGGATCAGAAGCACCTGGGAGCTGCACGACAGGTGGGGAACAGGCCCAGGTTCCTGAGAAAAGAAGGGAGGATGTGGAGACAGATAGAAATGTGGCGGGGAATTTTTTGGGGGGTGAGTAAATATGGCTTTAGCCTAGTGTGTGCATTAAATTGTGATCCCAAACTCAAAAGAAGCACAGAGAACCCCAAGCCAAAGCCAGCCTAGACCATGCAACCATAGTTTCCTAATCAGGAAATCTTTTAGGGTAGAAGATTGGTCCTTCAGAACACCACCATGAGTTAGGAGGAAAGAAAAAGGAACTCTGATGCCAAAATAGAACCTATCCTAAAGCACACCTTTTCGCTTAAAGACAAATTCACCATCAAAGTCTAGCTATGTTTCTAATGGAATCATACAATCTGGCCTTTGGGGGCTTCTCTGTGGTAGATAAAAGCAGCCATTTTTAAGAGGAGATGAGAAGGCTGCTAGGAAAATATGCTGACAGAAGGAAGAACACAGAGCTGAAACCCTGATGCAGGAACTATAAAGCCACAGGAGACTGGGGCCACTTAGGGAAAAAGGTGGAACCCCATACCTTCCAGTGGCACACACTGGTGTCCCTGCTCTTAGCACAGCCACAAGAATCTGCAATCCCAGTGACGATCGACAACCGGAGGTTAAAATGGGTCCTTAGACATGCTGGTGAGAACCGACATCTATCCAATGCTTAGTAGACTGTGAGCTGTTTTGAGGGTGTGAGCTGTGGTCCATGACTTTGAGCTTTTCACTATATCAAGCACTACAAGGACATTGTGTCACTTAGTCACGATCCTAAGAGAGAGATACTGGTGGTATTTCCCTCCTAAAGATGGAGAATGTGAGGTAAGGAGAAGTAGGCAATTTGAACATCCAGTAAGAGACACAGACTGGACTTGGATTTAGTAGAAATTCTTCATTCTGTCCTGGGTTCAATAGAGGCTCATATTAAATGACTATAAGTGAACCTATTGGGGTTAGTAGAGGAACTGGGACATCACTTCTTCACTTTACCCCCTTCCCTTAATCTCCCCACCCTGAGCTAAATGAGATGTCGTTTTAGCACAATACTCTGTGTATAACTCCATCACTCCTGTGTTGTCTAACACCAATGTCTCTTGCATAGCTTCCCCACTCCCTGTGAGTTCACGTGTGTCTTGTTTCCCCCTTTCTGTCCCTTTACCAACACAGTGCCTACTGCCTAGCAAATTCTCGAGAAAACTTTGAACACATTAATTGGTCACATTTTCTAAATAAGTCTCCATCAACCCAGTGTTTTGCTCAGTTGCAGCCAATCCTTCTAGACCATCATACTCCCAGTCCAATTCATGGGTGAGGCCTCAGCATCCATATTTTTTTAAAACTCCCCCCAACTGATTCTGTGATATCCAAAGTTGAGAGTCATAAGACTAACATCAAATATTCTCCACTGTCATGCTTTCCAAACCAACATCTTGTGGAAGGATCTTGTTAGGAATGCAAATTTAGGGCCATGCCCAAAATCTACTGAATGAGAAACTCTGGGGTGAGGTCCAGGGACCTGCATCTGAACAAGCAAGCCCTCCAGGTTTGAGAACCACAGTTAAATATAAGCCTCTCCCAGGTCCAGGTTAACAACTTTGACTGTGAACCACTCCCACTACTCAGGCTGCAGAGAAGCCTGTATCATGGCCCTGAAAATTCACCTAGCTCCACACCCTGCTCCCTGAGCCTCATCTCAAATGCAACGCAAAGAGCTGCCCCCTGTGCCTGCCCCCGAGCACTGTCTCCTGGCTCTCATCCCAAACCAGCACTGTGAAGGCAGTTGAGAAAGGATTCCTTCTGCCAAGGGGGAGGAAGGAAGCCACTTTCCATCCTTGTGGTCAATTTTACAATTCTAGTTCAGTGCAAAATGTTCTTTTAGAGAAAATTCCAGGAGCCAGGTATTGTTTGAGGCTTGTAGATAGAAAGAGGAAGAAGACAAAAGACCACAAGCCATGCTCTCAATGGAGCTCACAGTCAGGTGAGGGAGGCACATGAATAAGTGATTAAAATAATATGTGATGGATGCACCAGAAGAAAAGTTTCCATTGTAAAAAAGGTTAGAAATAGGACAGTGGAGAGAGCAGTTCTGCACAGCAGAAATTAATAGAAGCAGGTACTTAAAGAGAAGTGCATTCTCTGCAGAGCAGGTGCGTGTACATAGAGGGCATGGAGAAGCAGGTATATGAACAGAGATAAGAGAAGATGAATGCTATCAGCATGTTCAGTCTTAACCTTTTTGGAGCACTTGGCACACCACTTGTCAATTGCCATGGAGCTGGGACCCTTTCCCATTGGGCGATGAGTTTCTGCAGAACAGACAGTGTGTCTCAGTCATTACTACACCCCTTGGACTTGACACATAAATTTTGTGTATTTATATGGTATGAGGATTGAACCCACCTTGCACATGCTAGGCAAATACTCTACCACTGAGATATACCCTAGCCCTTTTTATTTTGTCATTTTGAGACAGTGGCTCAAGTTGCCCAGGTTGGCCTTGAACTTGCAATCCTCCTACCTCCTGAATAGCTGGGGTTATAGGCATCCACCATGCCAGGCTATATAAATATCTTTGATAGAAAGATCAAAGATCAATGGCAGAAGATGAAACTGGATGGGTGCACAGAGACCCAAAGACTCTTGTATGCGCTGCACATGAACTGTTTTCCTAGGGCTGCTATACAAAGTACCATAAACTAAATAGCTTAAAACAACAGAAGGTTCTTATCTCAAAGTTCTAAAGTCTGGGAGTTTGAAATCAAGGGATCAGCAGGGATACACTCCCTCTGAAGGCTCCAGGGAAATGTATATATATTTGCCTTTTGGCCTCTGTTGACTCCATGCATTCTTGGCTTGCTGGCAGCTGAACCCTGATCCCTGGCTCTGCCTTCGTGTAGCCTTCTCTAAGTGTGTCTTTTTTCTTATAAAGACACTAATCCTTAACTAATTATATGTCTGTAGGCTTTCAAATAAAGTAGCTCTGAACAGATATAAATTGAGGGGGGCACTATTCAACCCTCCATACCAAGGAGATTGGGTTCTATCACCTCTGTCTAGTATTTGTTTTAAACTTTAGCATATTATATTCCCCCAGAGGTTCCTACTGGTTCTCTGTCTAGTGTTAATTCAGTAGACATGCTAAGGTGAGACCTGAGAATTTGCATTTGACAAGTTCCTCATGATGCTGGTGCTATAGTACCAGGGACCACTTTGGGAACCACTGCCAAAGGTAGTTGGGAAGCCCTAATCAATGTCAAAGCAGGGCTGCTCTAGGATGGACCATGCTAGGATTTAGTGGAGAAAGGTTGGGAGATGAATGATCAGAGGCAAGTATAGCACATGGGAGGCAGTAATTCTGGAAAGAAGTGAAGAGTCTCTGCCTCTCTCTACCAACTAAAACAGAGACAGTGGAATTGGGCAGAGGAGGACAGAGTAAAGGATCAAATAAACATGACTTATTGATTGGTTGAATGTGGAAGGTGAAAGGAAAGGAAGGCGACAATGACTTCTGGATATCTGGCTTATGTATCCAGGTAGACAGTGGTATATCCCAAGGATAGAAGGCAAAGTGATGGTTTTTGAAAGGAAGAAAGTTCAGTGTTAGCATCAGCTGAGTTGAGATGTCATGGTACACCTGGGAATAAGGCCGAACAGGTACCTAGATCTGAAACTCAAGAGGGAAGTTTGGGGTTGAGGTAATTGGGGAAGTATGAACTTAAAGTCTTTTTCATTTGTTTGTTTTTTGAACAATTAGTAGGTATTTGATTACAAGCAGCACACTATCTACCAGCAGTGGCTTAAATAACAAAGACAGGAAGTCTGAAAGGAGGTCATTCCAGGGTTGGTTCAGCACTTAGTCTACTTCTTCATTCTGCCACCTACCCATATGGACAATGTCTCCCCTCCCCACTGCAAAACAGTGGTCCTGGGTTCAAGTAAGTGATCTCATGTGATAAAGTCACAACCAAGAAGGAGGGGAATACAGGGAAAAGCAGCCTTCTCCTCATGTACCAGTCCCCAATCATTAAGGAAAACCTGTCTGAAAAATGCTAAGCAGTTATGCCTTTCTATCTTACTGACTAGAACTGATTAAAAGACCACACTTTGACTCCAAAGGAGAAAGGATAGCTGAGGCTCATGATTTGTGCCTGGGACTGAGCAAATCATCTTGTTTTCCCTCTCCCTCTCTTCATATCTCTCCCTTCCCTTTCTCTCCTTCTTTCTATGCATTGGACTCATTCTCTCCTACTGAAACTGAGGTTTATCTTTTCAATGGCATGGAAGGCCAAAGGGGTTGGTGAAAGGGAGTCTGGCCACAGATGGTTCAGCTCTGGCTTAGCAACCTCTAGGAAAACAGTCATCTCTCAGTGTCCACGGGAATTCATTTCAGGAGTCCCTCACAGATACCAAAACCTACATGTGGTCAACTTCCTTATATAAAATGGTGTAGTATTCCAATATGCCTATGTACATCCCCTACATATTATAAACTGGGTGATTTATAATACCTAAGACTATATAATAGTTGCATTTTACTGTTCCAGAAACATTTGCCAAAAGAACATCTGTCCCTGTGCAAATTTTTAGAACAGTTTTGATCTGTGTTTGGTTGATTTATACAAGCAGAGTCCATGGACCTGAAGGGTGACTTTCAGTACCTGTATATAAAATGTCAGAGGAGAATTCTGGTTGGCTTGGGTCATGTACCTATCCCTTGGATAATCACTGTGGCCAAGGTTGACCTTATCCATCTTTGGGAGTGGAATTTTACCTTACCATTACTCATTTCTTGTAACTATTATTTCATATTAAGATTACTACTACCCCCACTACAACTAATACTTTCAAATGACTGAGAGAGAATGAAGACTTGAAGGTAGATAGGAGTAAAACAATTCACCTTTCAGGTGATGGGGACTTGGATGGTTATCACAGTGGGGATTAAAAGGAAGATTAAAATGTTTCAAAGAATTTTAAAGAAGGATTAATAGATTTAGATCCACTGCACAATCTCTCTTACCAGGGGAAAGAATAACATTCATTATTTTGATACTGATTGAGACAGGAATTTGCCCAAAGCAAGTTTAGCTATTTCACCTTGTTTCCTTCGCAGCAAATCAGAACTTGTTCACACACTGTTGGTTAGATCTTACTACATGGTACATCTGATACCAGGATGGCCCACCGTGGCCTCAGTATTTTCTCTTTTCAATTCCATCTGCCCACTTATCTTTGACCTCCGTGATTCCAGAATACACTAGCCTTTTTCTTTTCCTATAAGAAATGAATCCCAAGTTTATGCTCTGATTGAATTGGCAAAAGACAGACCTTGGCAATATAAGGCGGAAATGGATTAATTCTTTTCTAATGAGAAACATGCTTCATTTTTCATAACTCCTAAAGGCATCATTCTTTTCGTGATTGAGAAATAACTGTCATCTCCCTGCAACCACCTACACTCCAAGCACACTTTCACTGATGCAATACAGCAATAATTGGATATCTGGAAGTTTAATGCTTTTCAGAGGTCTATAACTCCCAGAAAAATCCATAGATTTTTCTCAAATCTCAAAGCAGGCTATCATCTTCCCCTGAACACAAATCTTGTTTTCAGATAATGTTATTCTTCCTCTAGCAGAAACTCTAAGTTCTCAATCCCAGCACAGCACTTAACAGTCCCTAAAATTAGTCAACTGAGAGTTTGTCATTTAGCCATGACATCAGCTGTGCAGGCTATGAGGCCCTCAAAAGCCAGGATGCAGACACGGAAGCAGGAGGTGATGCTGGCTTTCTCAATTTGGTCTGATCTCAACTCAAACCCTTCCTCCTAATTGCTTTATCCCTCTACTCATCTTTCAGATTTGTCCTCTGGACTACTTTGAAAAAAAAATTAAAAATAAAGACATCATGGTCAACTCCTAATCTTTCCTTTTATGGAAACCCAGCAATTCTCTTTTGGTGACTGGAGACCTTGCCATAGTCAGTATGAAGTTCAGCCTGCTCAACACCTTCTAAAGTAACATGTTGACAGAATTGTCACAACCATAGTTTGGGATTACAGACCCTTGGTACAAAGGACATGGCACTATTGACATTTGGACCAAGAAACTTCTTTGTTGTGGGGAGTCATTCAACGTGTTTGTAGGATGCTTAGTAAAATCCTTGGCTTCTATCGTTAGATAACTAATAGTCATACTCCCATATTTGTGACAATCAAAAATTCCTCAGACTTTGCCAATGTCTCCTAGAAGGAGAAATCATTTCTGGTTGGTTGAGAACCACTGTGTTAGACACAGACCTTAGACGGGAAAGCAAAACTATGGGGAAGAAGATGTCCCCATAATGTCTTTACCTCTCTGGATCTCCACCAGTGACCCATTAGTAATTTCTGGTGGCCAAGGTGAGAAAGGTTTCGCTGTTGAAACACTCAACAATGAGGCTGTTCCGTTGGACTGCTAAGCTATTGGTTTTCCTGCCTAGATGAGCAGTCCTAGCCCAGAAAGACACTGGCAGAAATAATCATGAGTTGGTTTGCCTATCTCTTCTCTGCTTAGGTGTAGCTCCACAAAGGGCTGCCCAACTCCATCTCTCCATTTTGAAGCTCAGTGTGGCAGGCTGGTTACTTCAGGAGCAATGGTGCCCACTACTTCAAGGCACTGGATGTTGAAGAGTCTTAGGTCACAGTTCCTTGCTTCTAGCCAACTCCACAGTCACCTTTGATAGGTAAATAGCACCTCACACGTATAGCTCAGAGAGCATAGCTTAAGAATGCTTGTTTGTCTACAAAATGACCTAACTACATCAATGTTCATTAAAAGGTACTGATATACAGCATATAAGCATTCTGAAATGTAAGAGAAAGGCTATTAATGTGAAAAGTTTTGCTTATTTTTCAGAACATATCATCAGCATATGTATGTCATGTTGAGCTCTGATCCAAATGGGTATTTTCTCCTTTCAGCCTTATTTGTCGAATGATATAAATATTCCTATTTATGTAGTGATGGCCAAACACAGGACACGTTGCTTTAAAACTGCATCTCTGAAAGGAGGGGCCAATAGCAACACACACCTTTGTAACATTTTCAGCACTCACTAAGTGGGTGCTTAGGCTTCCTAGCACATTTTCCCAGTTCTCTGATCTACTCCCAAGATGAGCAAGCTTCTGATGGATACAAGTGGGAAGATCTAAGAATAAAGAAACCAGCTTTCTTCTTAATTGGTGTAATCATGGAGAATCCCATTGGAAATAAAGCAATAACCACACACCAAAACACTAAATCTTCTTATAAGATCCAAACTATTTGGTAGTTTTGCTTTTTGCTTATATAAGCACTTAAGTGGATTTTTATTTAAAACAAAAAAAGAAAGAAAAAGCAAGACTTTTCATGAAATTGATTGTCCCAAGGACACCATGCCCCAAAAACAACGGACTTAATAAAATCAATATGTCACTAATCACCCAAGATTCATGTTTAAAATGCAAATGGCCCCTTGACTCTGGTTCGCACTTCTCATCAATCTCTACTTCCTCAGTTTGGGGAAATGTCACTTGGGACATCTTCTGGATCTGAATTCGTGAACTTCAATAGTGCAGTGCTTTGTATTCATACCAACTGGCTTCAAAGTACAAATGAGTAGCATTTACAGGTAAAAGAACATTGTCTTGACAAAGATAGGAAATCAGTTTTTCCATCAGCAAATAGGTGACTTAATAGCCAGACCACTGTTTCTTTAACTGTAAAATGAGGGACTTGGATCCATTCAATGTTTCCCAAACTTCAAACTTAAGTAGGACCCTCATGATTGTTTCCCGACATGTGTGTCACCCATTCTACTAATAGCTCAATGATTGTCTTTAACTCCACCTGCTTTTTATAGAAATCAATGTATCTTAAAAGGAAATTTTATATTACCACCATAAATGGGGGTCAGTAAATGAAAGCAAAAAAAAAAAAAGTATTAAATCTTAGCTAAACTTGATGTTGCCAATGGAAAGCTCAGATCCTCTCCCATGTTCTCTGATTAAAAAGAAAAAAATCAAAGACCAAAAAGCCTATTTGCAAGGGGTACAGTGGGCACTTCCAAAGTAAGTATTTGAGGCCCTGTGAGTCACTCAGCCTCTGTTAGAAGTGCTTAACTCTGCTGTTATCATTTAAAGTAGCCATAGTCCAAATGTAAAGACGGTTGGCTGTTTTCCAATAAAACTTTATTTTCAAAAACAAATGAAGGCCCAATGGGCTCAGTACCTCAGTGTTCCACATCATCTACTTGAGAAAAACCTGGGTTTAGTTTGTGCTGATTCTGTGATAAACTTCTTCCCTTTTTCTTTAGCATATTGGATAAGGTCTAGGACTTCTTACCTGTGTATACCCTCCATATATTTTTAAGTTGTCTTTTCCCTTCATTGGGATGTCAATAGGGAAAGTTTGTAATTTTTGTTAGACTATTGGCTCTCAACCCTGGTTGTACATTAGAATGGTCTGGAGAGTTTTTAAAATTCCTATTCCTGATATATACCTACCCCCTCAGAGAGTCTGAATTAATAGGACCAGTCAAACACATATTTTAAAGCATCTGAAATGATTCTGATGTGGAACCAGGATTGAAATGCTACAAATCTCTAGGTCAGCCAGGTCACTTTCCACAGAGTCCATTTTCTCTCTCATTTTCTAAGTGCTTCAAGCTCTATTTAGCTCAAACTGTTCCACATCTGAAAAATCTGAAGCCTTCACTTTCCCTGTGATTCCTGTCTTTTCACCAGATAAGGTCTGACCAAGCCCTCCCAAGCACCCGAGTGAAATTTACTGTTTCCCTTTTCATTCTCTCTGCTTCATCATCCTAGAAAGCTGGACCTTCTCAGCTCAAGACATCTGGCTAGATAAGTTTCCTCTTCCCTTCTTCTGTTCTCACTACTACCACTGACTCCTGACTTTGATACAAACTGGAGAAAGATCAAGACACATATTGTATAACATACAAAGGCAGAGAAATATTTCCATCCTACAGAAAAGAGTCCCTCCATTCATTGAATTCCATGTGCTTGGGATCAACAGCAATAGAGCTCTATTCCCCTTCATTAATACATAAACGTTGTCCAAATGTGCCAGGCATTGTACTAGACACTGGGAATATGACAATATATAGGATGTGAATTTTGCCCCCAAGAGGCTTATGGTCTAGGGAAAGCAATAGATAAATATGCTGATTTATTTTAAGGGGATCAGATAGACATCTCTAGAGTGGAATGTAAGCACAAAAGAGAAAGTCAGTGGTGTGCTAGAAAATATCTCACAATCAGTCTCCAGAGGAAAATAAAACCAATTTATGGTGTCTACCAATTACCATGGTATAAATACTTCCACCATGGGTGATTTCAAATTACCAGCATGACTTCCCTGAATCCAGAGTTGGCAAGAAATGCTCATAAAATTGGGCCCACAATTGGCTCTAGCAAGCTTGCACAGTTAAGCAGGATGGTCAACCATCCTGGTTTACCTAGAGCTGTTCCGTCTTGACACGGAAGTTCCCACATCCCAGGAAATCTCTCAGCCTTGGGCAACCAGGTCAGGAATAGTTTTAGGATGGAGGTAAGCTCCTCCACAGGCTGAAAGGATACTTTCTCTCCAGCTATTTCTCTTCCTCCTCCTCTCCCCATCTCATTCTAAACTTCCCAGTTTCCTCTTTTCCGGAAATATCTTGCCCTAGAGCAGTGAGGAGCTCATAGCTAACATTTACACGTGCAGTTTATTGTATTCCAAGTGTCCCTCAATAAAAATTGCTTGAATTTTCTTTCAGGAATTTTGTTTTTAAAAAAAGCCACACATGGCAGGTTTGGCTCCAGGTTTGTGGCAACTGTAAATGGTAATACTGAGAAGAATTTGGGTGTATCCAAGGCTGTCCCCAGTACAGCCTTCATCTCCCTCCATTTTGTTCCTGCTAATAGACCCAGGCCACTATCCTGGCCCTTGTTTTTCATCTTGTTGGCCACCTGCTTAGTTTCATGCTGGCCCAGACAGCAGCTCTCTGAGATAAGTGTATTGTCAGCCCCCTGCCCTCTGCTCTCCACTCCCTGAGCCCTCCTGGCTCAGAGCCTGGACACCAGACAACCACTTTCAAATATTTACCAAGCAGAGCACAGCAAGCTAGGGCTTTCTGAGGGACTTCACTGGAAATATTAAACAGCCCAACTGCAATTCTCATTACATTCTGATAATACTTCAGGTTTACAAATGACCCTTACATCCTATGTCACCTAGCATTCTACCTCCTACGTGCTACCAGCCAAGTGTTCCCTGTCATCCAGCACTGTGTACTGCAACCCAAACACGACTGCATGTACCCCAGAAGCGGATGCATGTCCACTTTAAAGACAACACAGATCAGGTTCTGAGAGATGGGTCAGCTTGCTAGGGTCGTGCACCCAGCAAGGGGCAGAACAGTATTTGAACTGAGTATGTTGGCCTCCCAACTCTATGTGAAACTGGAATTTTGGACCCAAAGCCTAAACTCCTGGGATTCCACATGTCAGGTCCAGCCACTCATCCCTATATGCCAAATGGTGAATATGACATGGTGAAGGCAGAGAAAGGAGATTTGTTACAGGGCCAGGGATATCCCACGGGAAGTGTTGAAATTAAGCACTCAGTCCATCTTCAGTCATATTCAGGGTACAGACATGATCTTTAGTCTCAAAAAGACAGTGAATTAGGGTCGGGAACAAAAGGTATTCATAGTTAAGCAGTCCCAGACACACGTGGGTTCTGGTTGACCATTATCTCAGTCAAAGCATTCCAAGGGTTCTGGAGAAGTTGTCATTGTTGTCATCACTTGAGGGGAGCAATCTGGTTCCCATGAGATGATTACTCCTGCTCCAGTGTGCATCTTCGTCAACATAGATAATTGTCTTCATTCGGAAGGGTGGTCTGACTTGCAAGGCTCCTCTGTTCCTTACGGGTGGCTTCAGTCCCTTGTCAGAAAGATGTTATTGATCATTCTGGCCTTTCCTTGATTCCAAGGTGTCTGCATGAGAAAATGGCTCAGAGCAAAGGACAAAAAGTGTAAAAGGGAGACAGAGATGTCAAGTTTTTCTCCCGTTTGAGTTAATTTGTGGGCCCAAGTAAAGAGTCAGTGATTTTCAGCAAAAGCATTTTAAGAGCCTCTTACATATGCTGTGTAGACTAATGTCACATTTATTTGTTTGTTTGTTTGTTTGGCAAGGACTTTGAACTGAGAGCTTTGCACTTACAAGTCAAGTGCTCTGTCACTTGAGCCATACCTTCAGCCCTCATGTCACCTTTAGATACAATCATGTCTGCTATGCAGCAGCACACTGACAAGTCACAGTAAGCACATAAGCTTACAGACTCCAAAAGCATCAGGCTGTCACCTGTCCTGGCACGTCTTTCCTCCCTCTACCCCTCCCTTTTCATTTTTTGCTTGCCTAACTTCTGCTCAACTTTCAAATATCAGCACAAATGTCACGTCCTCCATGGAAACTCCTTTTTCCCCTCAGCCATTTGCTCCCAGTGTGCTTTTTATAGCGTCATGCTGTTTTATTTACCTGCTCATTTCCCTAGGGACAAGGATCTAGACAGATAGCTCTCAAACTTGTTGAAATCAAAATATGCAGAATTGAAAACCCATGTCTAAATAAGTGTACCTGCATATCTTCACATATGTACATATATCTTTCATACTTGTCAAATGGAAATATGCATAATTGAAATCTGCATATATTTACTTTATTAAATTTTATAAATATCATTATAAGACAAAAAGGCAAGAGATGGCCCAAGGAAGCAAGGAAGGAAGAACTAATACTTACACAGCTCCCTATAAACTGGCCTTTGAAGTGTAATCTCACATAAGCTCAACCCTTGCAAAGCAGACACAATCTCATCTCACAGATGAGGAAACCGTGGCTTATGATGAATGGCCCAAGTTCACTTGTCTGCTAAGGAGTAGAAGCACATTCAAACCAGGATTCCCGCAGGCTCAAAGACCAGAGTTTCATGACCGTTGTTCCTGACGTCTAATTTCTTCTGTTGTTTTTGTTTCCTGAGTGCCAATGCAAGCACTGTTAAAATCAGAACAGAACAGCGGCATGCTGCCCGCCTCCACACAGCCTCAGAGTGGTCATCCAAAGCCTCCCGAATGTGCCTGGCCCTGTGCTGGAGTCCCCTGCCACCTACTCTGTATTCCACTTTGTGGGCAATTTCTGCATTGTGGCTTCAGATTTCAAAAAAGAAAACTTCTGAGTGGCAAACAGGCCTCAGGTCCCAAAGCCAGTTGTCCCTCCAGGAACAATGAACCATGGGTGTGGGGTGCCAGCTCCCCACATATTCCAGAGAACACAGGAGTCCCCAGCACCTAGGAAGGAGTCACAGGACATCCACCGATCACCGGTGAATACAGCCTTTGTAGAGGCAATCCAGTCACCCAGAGAAAGATTCCAGACTGCTTGCTCTCTCTTTCTTATCATCGTCGTCACCACATCACATCACATCACGTCACATGGTTCCTTCACTCTGACACCAAATATCCTGCTGCATAAGGAACAAGATGGCGTTCTCTTCTCAAGCAAATTAGGGGGTCTGTGCCTTCCACCTGCCCTGTGATGGCAGTGTCTCCAATGTAGACTCCTGCCACATTATTTATCAGGCAAGAAAAAAAAGAATTAAATGCCAAGGTCATCACTATTCATAACACTGGGTTCAGCGCTCTCCCACTGCGTCCCCACGTATCAGCATTAGTTTGAGCCAAATGACACTTGTTGCTCAGTTTTTGATTGTGGCTATATAAATGGGATATGTTCAAAGGGCTCTTTTCTTACCCCTCACACCTACAGCTCTATGGTACTTGTGTCACATAATGACCTTACTAAAACAGGAGGGAGATGAGAGGCAGGACAGGAATGTCATTTTATATCTCTCAGAGTCAGAAAGTCCTGATTCTAGCCCTGGCTCCAAGTGAGCCCTTACCTGGCCAGGAGACCTCAGACAAGTCTCCACATGGCCTCTGCAAGCCCTTGAAGCTTCTTTGTGTGCCAGCGAGGAAAAGGTGCAAGGAAGCAGCCCTGCCAGCCCTAGGCTTGGCAAGTGTGACCCCAAACCTCAGAGTCCCCATGCTGGGCATAACTTGCATAGCCACTGTCAGAGCCCTGTGTCTCAGTTTCCACTTATCAGTTGTGACGTGAAATGGATCACAAATATTCTTCCAGATTCTCTCCACTGAGACTAATGTGCCCTATAGAACAGTTTGTGGATTAGCCTGTTATTAGGAGATTTTCTTCACCCTCCTCCAATCCTTCCTAACACTTGTGATAGAAAGCAGGAACACTGTGTACTCTTGAGATCACTACTTCCACTCTCAGAGAGCCACTTCCCCCAGAATTTGATCAAAAACAAGGTGGGCTTCATAAGTGCACAACCTGTGTGGTCTCATGGAGCCCCATGATCAGAGCCTCACGTTTGGCTTAATGCTCTGAAGTCTCCACATTGAATTTCTTAGTAATTTTTGAGCAAGGAGCCCTGCATTTCTGCTTTACCCGGAGTTCTGCAAATGATGTGGCTGGTCCTGCCAACAAACTTCAGAAGCATCACAGAGCTTTCTCACATGCCACACAAGATTTGGATAAGGAAAATGGGATATGTCATCCCAAGGCCTGCACATTAAGGATCTAACAGAAACTGGAGTGTGAGGTAGGATGGTGCAATGGGTAGAGCATTGCTTTAGTTGGCAAACTGTGCTGCATGCACCCTACAAAACTTTGCAGAGTCCCTCGCCCATTTGAGGCCAGGTTTCCTTTCCTATAAAGTAGACTACTAATGCACACTCCACAATATGAATAATGAAGAAAGATCTGTAAATTGCCTGGCATGTGGTAGGTGCTCAAAAACATCATTCTCCCTCCCAGCTTGCCATGCTCTCACATCCCAAAAGGCAAAAGGGGTAATCAGGGCCTCTGAAGACTTCTTCATCTCTAATGTCAGCTCTAACGATTCTCCATTAACAAAGACCTCCTCCAGACCATGGATATTAGTCAGAACACTTAAGGTTGTGGAGCAGAGATCCAACTCACTCACTTAGCCAGTGGGGAAGTTTGTTAGTTAATGAACAGGAAAGTGCAGGGATACAGCCACTGCTGTATCTAAGGCTGTTGTATTCTCTCTCTCCCTCCCTCCCTCTCTCTCTCTCTCTCTCTTTCTCTCCCTCCTTGCCTCCCTCCCTCTTTGTCTCTCTCTTTCTCTCCCTTCCTCCCTACCTCCCTCTTAGTCTTTCTCTCTCTCCCTTCCTTCTTCCCTCCCTCCCTCTCTGTCTCTCTCTCTCCCTTCCTTCCTACCTCCATCCCTCCTTATGTAGTAGACAAGATAGCCACCAAGAGCCCTTAGACACCTAGTCTCTCAGCTCAGCAAGGCCAATAAGGGAAACACATTCCTTTCTCAGTATATTAGCCAAAAGAAAGACCCTGAACGATTCTACTTGGATACATCCCCACTACTGAACCATCACAACTCCAGAGTGACAGGACATATGCCCACACAGGTCAGCAAGAGCAGGACAATGAGCTCAAGCCTCATGACTGACAGTCCCAATGTGACCACATGAGTAGAGGAAGGAGCCATCCCCCAAGAAATAGCAATGCCACATGCCTCCTGTGTCACATGTGGTTTACTCTTCACTTCCACTAGGCACAGTGAAAACGAAGGGTGGGAATGTGGGGGTGGGGGGGGTATTACCTAACACAGCCTTTGCTGAAGAAAACAAACACATGAATCCATGTTACCTCAGGGAGGTGAGGAAAGGCAAGAAACCTAGAAAACTCAAGTGTACTCAGGGTTCCTAGCTGCATAACTAGTGATCCACTTGTTTTTAATAACTAACTATTGCTTAGGCTAGTGACTAGTGATACTGGGTTTCCAGTTTAGTACTAAGAAAAGTTGCTTTTTAAAAATGACTTTAAGTAAAAACAAAGTAGCTTGACTGAAAGAAAAATAACAGATAGTAATATTGACATAAGTAACTGTGGCCACATTAGCACATGTATTTCGCCAAAGACTGAAGCATGGGACATGGCTCAGTAAATATACAAGACTTTTTCCCCCTGAGGAGCATTAAAAGCCAAATGCTTTGCTTTTGCTGATTCGTATAGGATCTCTGACAAACTAAATGTATGTCCCGTCTTGTGTGGCTATGACAGATCCAGGTCAGCAAACAAATCTTCATTAAGACCCTGGAACCCTCAGCTGCTGGCTGACAAACCCTGTTCCCTAGATAAACTTGTATCTCATGACAAAAGCAGGGAGTCATCCTCAAGGACACTGGCCCACTGTATTAGTTTCTGTTTCAGAGACAGACACACAAAAATGGGATTGATAGGAAAATCACTTATTACAGAGTTGGCCAAGCCAATTGTCCTTGAGAACAAAAGGTTCTATTCTCTTGTGGTCATCGAAAGCCATCTGGGACCAAGGAGTACCAGCCATCACTTTTCATCACTCTAGGCCCAGAGCTTCCCCAGCCAATTTCCACATGCACCCACGTGTAAAGTGACAGCTGAACCCTTGTTTGGATGACAGCTTGGTCTTCCAGTTAGCCACCAATTTAGTCAGAGATAACTTAAGAATGATTATCTACTTACCTTTGAATTATTTCCTCCAGGCCAAAGAAAAGAGTCACCAGGGTTTTGATGTGGATCGAGATGTCAAAAAGCTGTATAAAGCCTGCAAAGGAATGGGTATGGAAAACATTTTGCTTGGTAATTTATTTATTTGTTGGTACTGGTATATGAACTCAGGGCTCCACACTTGCTAGGCAGGCACTTTACCACTCTAGCCACGCCTCCGACCCCGTTAACTTCATTTACATTACCAACTTTTCCACAATGGCAGTAAGATGACCTAGTTGTCATATACTTTCCAAGTCAACTCAAGTTGATCACTTCTAAGGATCTCTTTTTTTTTCAAGGTCCCAAAGTTATAACTAGACCTTACTACTTTACAATACAAGAGTCTATAAAACAGAAGCTAGATTTGATGATTTCTAACGTGACCTTGAAGAGATGGAAACTTCATGAGGTGTGTAGTTCATGCAGTTCTATTCTTTCCTAAATCCCTTTGACCCCTGTCATGAGAGGTGGTGGCCAATCAGGTCCAAGAGCTGGATTAGGGGAATGAGAGATGGATCTAGAAGTGCATCAAATGAGTGCAAAACAGTGACTAATGTCAAGAACCTGGAGCCAAAAATGAAGAAGCTGTTTACATAGTGCATGACCAAGAGTAGGACACAAAGCAAAAGATCAATAGTAAAGTGAACCTAGGACTGGGGTGGGACGATGGAGAGAGCATGAAAAGGGGGTCTAGCACTCAAGATGACCACTGCTGAAGCAAAGTTCTAGTTGAGGGAGCGTGGAATCCACAGCACAGATGGAAGGATTTGCCTTGAACTGGGGGATAGGAGGGAAAAAGCAGAGATTGAGAGCTAGGGAGTTACTGGGGCAGAAATTGAAAGTGTCCATACCTGGTAACGTACCATTGCTCAGTGAGGGGGAGGCAAGGTTGCCTGCCAAAGAGATGTGTTTAACAGTGGAGTACAAGGGTTATGTAGTGGTTTGAAATAGCTCCTGTGTAGCAAAGGTGGAAATACTCAAGAAGACTACTGATCCCATGAAGACCCCACTGAGTAGGGAGACAATGGTTTCTCATGGCCCCAACCCATATGATTGTAATTTTCTCCTGCGGCCTGAAGGTAGGACAAGAGAAACGGACATGAGACCTACCCTGGATTTGCTAATGAAAAGTTTCATAAGAGCAGTGAGTGAGGACATTGAACGGGATAAGCTGCAGTGCCAGAGGGGTGGGTATGGGACAAAGAAGACATTGCTCAGTGCCAGTAGAAGCCATTGGAGTCCCCAGAGTGTCTTAATGAACTATTAGATGATTTATGGAATTATTCACAGCTTATAAAATTCAACCTTTTGCAGCATGTAAAATAGTGGGTTTTAGTATAGTCACAGTTTTTTGCAACCATTACTATGAGTTCCAGAACATTTTCATCATCCCCAAAAGAAACTGGAAACCCCTTAGCAGTACCCCTCTCTCTCCATCCCTCCACCCCGCCCCCAGGCAATCACTAACCTACTACCTGTCTCTAAGAATTTTCCAGAATCATACAGTGTCTGACTTCTTGTACTTGGCATAATGTGTTGTATGAGCAAGCATTGGATTTTTACTTAGAAGGACATTAGTAAAGATTCACTTTCCTAGGAGTGGGTGTCATGGTAGAATAAATACGGCCATCAATTTCTTGTGTGACCTTAGAGGAAAACTGGGATCTGTGGTGGAAGTTCTAATTGGACATGTTTTGCTTCCATATGAGAAAGAATCTGCCTTGCTCAAGAAATGTTCAGAAGTCCCAAGGGTGATGGGCTGGTAAGAAAGTGGTAGAGGGATTTCTGTATATTGAGTATTTTTTAGTAAATCACAGAAAGAGGAAAGGGAAGAAAGGAGAGGGAGAGGAGCATGAAGAGGGAGAGAGAGGAAGAAAGAAGGAGGAGGAGGGGGAGGAAGGGAGAGAGAGCACTCACTGGCAGAGAATAAATAGTTGTTTGGTTCAGGGGCATCTGAAGAAACACAGAAGTTTCCCACAGCCTGACTAATCTCACATTTGGGGGACAGCTGTCTGAGACAGACTTTTTGTGGAAGCAGCAGGATGTTTATGGCTGAGTTTTTCTGAGTGGTGGGGGACTCCCAGGGGTTTTCCAGGCAGGCAGGTGAAGCTTCCTTGCCAGGCTCCCACCAGGGTGAACTCCCACCATGACCGTTCAGTTCAAAACACACAGGTTGAGCAACTACTGAGTTCCAGCATCACAGTGTTCTCTTCCTCCTTTTAGATGTGGCCAAAGGATAAGATCAATATGGTTGCTGTATGAGGTGTGTGCCCAGTGCCAAGCTAGATGCCCCATATCCATCATCTTGTTTAGTCCTCCCAATAGACCTAGAAAGCTAGCACTACGGTAACACTTATCATGTGTTATATGGATTCTCAAGACTCAGGTGAAATTTCTCACCCACAGTCATAGAGTTATGAAATGTGGGTGGAGCAATTGGAAACTAGGGTCATTTCAGAGAGCTCTGTTTTAGTTGAAGGCCTAGAATCCCACCCTTTATTGATAAGTACAGGCTGATGCAAAATTATATTGCTGGCAACATTTGTTTGCAAAACCATGCACCTATCTTGTTTATGTTCCTGACCTGCTGGATTAAATGTCTAGGGTGATGTTCTCTAATAACCACAAAGGTGAGTTATATGGCCATTTCTTTTTTTTTTTTTTTTTTTTTTTTTGAGGTACTGGGGCTTGAACTCAGAGACTCACGCTTGCTAGGCAGGCGCTCTACTACTTGAGCCACTCCACCAGCCCTTTTTTGAATAGGGTATAGTCAAGATAGGGTCTTCTGAACTATTTGCCCCAGTTGACTTTGAACTGAGATCCTCCTGATCTTTATCCTTCCAAATAGCTAGGATTACAGGAGTGAGCCACCAGTGCCCAGCTGCCATTTAAAATTTTTAAGAAGCCAACTTATAAAAGAAAAAATGCAGCTGAGATGCATTCTTTTAATAATATATTTCAGTTAACCCCATTTTACATAAAATATCACTTCACCAGCTAGTCAACATAAAATTATGAATGAGTTATCTGAAATCCATCATGCACTCTACACTTTGAGAACATTTCAACTTGGACCAGCCACACTTCAAGCACTTGGTAGCCTGAGTTGTCAGTGGCTGCTATATAGCACAGAGTAGGGCTAGAGACCCCAAGTATTACAAAGGTTAGGTGCACCCCACTCCCTCATCCACCTATGCAAACCAAAAGAATAATGCCATGATATAATATAATAGTCTATTTCTCTCAAATTTACAGATTTCATTTTCTGATATCTCTGCTCTAAGGGTGCCCTAAGTATGTGTGGGCTCTAGGTCATGGGTAACTCAGAACAGCCCCCCGTTCTCTACCTGCCACTGTGACTGTTTGTCAACCCCTTCTCAAGGTGCACGCTCCTCTGGTGCCTCTGCGCCACCACCCCCAGCTCCTGGTAGAGCCCCCTTTTCCAGGCATCCCAGCCTGGTCCTGTTGAAGAGAAAGTCTGACTCCTGAGAGTGTGACCCCGTAGGCACTTAGAGGTAAAAACTGCTGGAGATGGCCTAGCCCATGGCTTCTCAAACTTCCACGAGCATTCAAGTCATCACGGGTTGTTGGCTGGATGTGGGAAAGAAGGGGACCTCTTACTTGCATTATCAATTGATCCCTGGTAAAGTAGACACTGCAAATCCTGAGACCACGCTGCGGGGGTGGGGGGAAAGGCCAGGGCCATCTGAGATACACAGAAGTTAAGCAACATCACTCAGCCACTTAGGAGCAGAACCAGGCTTAGAACTCAATCAGATCTCCTGACTCTCAGCCCAGGACACTTTTGACATGCCAAGTATAGGAATGAACTTCAGTCCTTGCTCTGCCATTACTGGTGTCACGTGACCTTAACTTTCTCCTCTACATAATGCAGTGGCGAAGGTCTCCTTGCATGGAGGTGGTAAGGATGAAGGTGCAGCACAGTGCACAGCACCCCATGTTAATCTCCTTTCAAACAATATGCTTAGACCCAATTACGTCATCTGAACATGGAGCCCACCCTGTTCTCCATCACCAAGGGTGCACTGGGTTGAATGGGGATCTCTGAAAGAGATAGCCACCCAGAACCCAGGAACATGACCTTATTTGAAAAAAGGATCTTTGCAGATGTAATTAAGTTAAGGATGCTGAGACGAGATTATTAAGGATTACATGGGTGGACCTTAAGTCCAATGACAAATGTCCTTAACAAAGAGACAGCATAGACTGCTGTGATACAGCCACAGGCCAAAGCATAGTAGGGACTTCTGCCAGCTGCCAGGGCTGTAACAGGCCAGGGACAGATTTTGCCCCACAGCCTCTGGGAGGGACTGAATTCTTCTGGCACTGTGATTTCAGACTTCTGCCTCCGGAACTGTGAGGGAATAGATGGTGTTGTTTTAAGCCACCAATTTTGTGGTAACTGATACCTCAAGAAACTAATACGGAGAACAAGTGCAAGGGCCAGGATCCATTCTTTACTTCATCTGTTGTCCCTGCTCTGCCACTTCCAGGGAGAAATGAGGGACAAGATGGCCCAGTAGTGTGAGTGTGGAGAGTGGTCTCAGGCACCAGAGCTGGGGCCTAACCTCCTGGTCTCAGTGAGGCCCACAGAAGGGAAAGCTGAACTTCTGCCACCACAGACTGTTTATCTGGCACTTGGGCCTTCAAACCCTGTGGCCTCTGCCCTGTTGAAACGCCACTCAGTAGCTTCTCAGAAAATTGCTGGGAAAGCAAACCACAGAGGCCTCAGGCACTTCCCAGACTGATGATCACGGTGTAATTATTCCCTGGCCTCCGATCCACAGCCTGGGTTGAGGGTCCTTTTCTCAGTTTTAAAGTCTTTCCCAGAACCACTGGGGACTGGCCCTGGTGTCTCAAACCATTGTAAATGTTTACAGGAAATTGTTCAGCAGCACAGACTGCTTCTATGACACATGATTGTGAAATGCAGAGTGAGGTCACCTCTTAGCAAATCACTTTTTACGGGGGAGGCAGAACCAGCTCCTAGGATCAACCTGAGACCTGGACTCAAAGAACTTGAGGGAAATCTAAGTGTTATTGTCATGCTCTTCCCCCACTTCCAGGCTAGTGCTAAGTCGTCCCAGGACCGCTGGAATCTCTCTTGTTTAAAAGCATTCCAGGAAGGAAAGTCTAGAGGACATTGTTTTAATATTAACTCAGTTTCCCTAAATATTTAGATATGGGTTGCTTGTGGCATCAGATAGAGAGGAGTTACTATTGGTCCTGGCTACATACAGGCTATCTGATATCACATGCAGCTCATAGTAATGCAGAGATAGAATTCTATCATAATGGTGTACAAACCTCTCCATTCACTCATTCGTGCATACATGAATACACATATACATTCATTGATTCAGCAAGTCACTTGACAAATACTGGGACCCTTCTGTGTGGATGTAGCAGGAAACAAATGCCCTGTTCCCATGGAACTTGTAGTGTGTCATGGTAGAGCAAGCAAGAAGAGGCCATGTGAGGGACACAGGGCCATGTGAGGGTTTAGGATAGCCTGGTAAGTTGAGCCTGAATCAGGAGGAGTGGAAGTAGAGGTGAGAATCAGAGATAAAAGTGTTTGAGGTAGAGCGACAGACCCCAGCAAAGACCCACAGGTGAGAAGGGAAGTTGTTGCTTGGTCTAGGAGCTGGAAATCGTTTCTAGAGTGGATAGACAGGGACTTAGGAAAGAATAACTGGGGAGGGAAGACTTGGAGAGACAAATAGTAGTTACCCCCCAAAAGTCCCATGGGCTCCTCTGAAGAGTCAAGATTTCATTCCACATTTGAAGAAACCTATGTTGAAAAGTTGGGTGGAAAAGACCAACTAGCTGTGGGGTAAGGCAAAACAGGCAGTCAGGGAGGAGCCCCACCTTCCTGCTGGCCCAACACAGTGAATGCGCCACATGGAAGCAGGAAGGCTTCTTCCAGAGATAGCAAGAGCCAGGAGCCAGGCCTGAGGTCCCAAGGTCCTGCACGTGGACAGGAACAGCACAAATGCAAAGAGATTCCATTGAACCGAAGGGGAAAGTTCAAGTGATATTCGTGAGAAAAAGAAATCTTTTTTTAGGTGAGATTTCTGGAACTCAGAAATTTAAACCTTAATCATAATAATATCTCAGAGTAAGTAACTGGATACATATTCCAGAGATGAAGCTCTGGAAGGAAATGAAGAGGAACAACATAAATTACAGTGTTGGAACCCAGCCAGAATAAGGCAGCCAATTAACTCCTGCTATTTTTGTAAGTGAGTTCATCCTAGAATTTTCTTTCTACAATGGGAATCAAACAGCTAAATCTCCTCAGAAATGTAAAGGTGGAAATAATCTTAAAATGAGGTGGATGGTCCAAGGACATAAAACTAGTGGCCACACCAGAGCCAGACATGGCTCCCTAACCACCCAGGCTGTACCTCTCTTTCTAAGACCTGCTGTGTTTTTCCAAAGATGGCTTTGCAGGCTGGGGCCAGAGTCAAGGTGAGGGTAAAACACCTCAAGTTTTTGTCAGGCTCCCTTCCCCATCTCTAGTTGGTCCTCGCCATCTGTCGCCCACACCCATGGCCCAGATTGTCCTGCTTCTAATTCTTCCATCAAATGTGTCAGTCTCCCCCTCTTGCTCCTTCTGGATCCGAATCTCTCAACAGTGTAGCATCCATCAACCATTTCACTCATTTAGTTCCATTTCACTCATTCAGTTCCACTCAAAGGTTACCATGCGTGCCCTTCACAGACCACAGACAGTGAGACTGTCTGTGGAGTACAGGACTCTCCAGACTTTGGGCTGTGAAGACTTTGTGTCTTGAAGTCTTGAGACATTGGCGAGGGAAGCAGGCATATTCATTTCTTAGAGTTGCCATAACAAAGTATTACAAATTAAGTGGCTTAAAACAACAGAAATTTATCCTCTTACAATTTTGGAGGCCAGAATTCCAAATTCAAGGTCTTGGCGGGACAATGCTCCTTCTGAAGACAATAGGGAAGGAATGTTCTACATCTCCCTTCTAGTTCCTAGGAGTCTCAGGTTTTCTTGGCTTGTAGATGTGCTTTTCCAGTCCTCATCTTCCCGTGGAATTCTTTTTTATGTTTCTTCACATCATCTTCCCTCTATGTGCATCTATCTCTGTACCCAAATTTTTCATTTTAATAAGGACACTAGTCATACTGGATTAGCACTCACCCTAATGGCTTCATTTTAACTTGATTACCTCTGTGAAGACTGTACTTATGAAGTGAAAGGAGCACATGTGCACTCTGAGTGTGGACTGCAGAGATCGTAGCCTGCCATTGGGGGACTGAAAACAATCAGGACCTGCTAGGCAGTGGCAGTAGGAATGAAAGAGCGACAAGTGAAAGAGTCATCTCATAGGTGGGAGAGAGGGGCCTCAGTGATATTGGAACATAAAGAAGACAGAAGGTGGACTCCAAAGGTGACTTTGGATTTGTTGGTCATTGTGATGACATGCACCGAGTAGATTTAAGAATTGACAAAATGAGTTCAGTTTGCCTATCAGACACCAGCTCTTTCCATTGCTGGTGTGAACATCCCATACAGGATAGTCTGGGCACAAGCACTACATGGATGTGAGGCAGCACACACCAGCACTTAAGCCTTTGCACCCTATGGTGTCCAAGGTCTCCCAGGTGAATACTCAGGTCCACCACTGACCTCTCCTTGGGTTCTTACATTTGATTTTCACATAGCCTTGTATTACCCCATCTTGTAGGTGGGGAAGCTGAGGCTTGGCCAGGCAAACAACTTGTCCAACATCATGCAATCAGTAGGGGGTGGAGTCATGATTTGAATCCAGTCTGAGGAAATACAATTTAGGGCTTTGATGGTTAATCTTTCTCACTCTCATCTTTGTAATCCCATTTCTGTGTTCAAGGACATCTTTCTATTCATTCTTATTCGTTACAGTTTCTGGTACCTATCAAATCATTTGAGTGTCACCTTTGTAGAAAGAGCATAAGTCAAAGGTGTAATAGGAGTTAAATGGACAAAGAATAGTCCATACCCTTTTTTTGAGGAGGGGGGGGTTTAAACATTGTTTTAATGAGATATAATTCAGTCATTTACAGTGTATGATTCAGTTATGTTTGGTTTATGCATAGATATGAACAACCATCACCACTGTTGATTTTAGAACGTTTTTATTACCTCAAAAGAAATTCTGTTCTCCTTGCCATTATCTCCCTTTCCACCCTACCCACCTCCATCCACAAATCTATTTTCTGTCTTTATGGAGTTCCCTCTTCTGGGCTTTCATATGAATGGATTCGTATGATATGTGATTGGCTTCTTTTACTTAGCATGATGTTTTCAAGGTGTATTCATCTTTTTTCAGTACTTGTGGCCAAATAGTATTCTATGCTATGGATATATCATGTTTTGTTTATCCATTTGTCCACTGATGAACTTTTGGGTTGCTTCCACCTTTGGGTTATTACAAATAATGCAACTATGAATATTTACACACAAGTTTTGGGAGGATATGCTTTCATTTCCCTTAGGAATGAAATTTTTAGGAAACAGTGTTAGGGAATTGTGGTAGAAATAACACATTTCTACCACAATGCTTTGCACTGTTTCACACAGCAAAAGGCCTCAATGGATATCTGTCTCAATGGCAATAAAAATACAGTTATTAGCAGAAGACATTAAGGCTAATGGATCCATTTGGTTCCACTGAAGCCTCTGACCTCCTTTAAGCTGGAGACTTGGCTTCCTCAAACTTTAGTAAGATAAGTTGCCATCTTGCTTCTTGTTCACTGAGATTTGGTTTCTCTCTTCTGGATTTTAGGAACTGATGAAGCAGCCATCATTGAAGTCTTATCCAGCAGAACATCTGATGAGAGGCAACAAATAAAGCAGAAGTACAAGACAAAGTATGGCAAGGTGATTACAGGGGTGTGCCAGCCTTGGCTGCAACCATCCAGCTTTCTCTGTATTCCCCAGCAGAAAACATTTTTAAAGCTATACTGAGCTACCCCAGAAGAAAAACTGAAATTGCTTTGCTAACTTAATAGCCTGTAAAATCAATACTCTTTAACTCATTTTTTAAATTGACCTCATTTTTCTGTTAAGCTCTTAGTTATTTTTTCTACTCAATTTGGGCTAATTCCACATAATAATTTATAGATGAGCCAGTGATTTGAAAATCAACTTCCACAGGTGGATTTTTATACAGGAAATTTTCATTTATTCAATTGTCCTTGAGAATCACATAACCTTCATAAATTATTGTTTTTAAAAATTATAAAACACTCTCCATTTCCTTAAGCATTAGCTTTTTTCTTTCTTTACATTTCTTTCCCTTTCTTTCATTCTTTTTGCTGTGGATGATGTCATGTATAAAATCTTCAAATATGCATTAGGTTTTCTCGTTTCTTTATTAATATATAATGAACATGATTTGACTTTTCTTTTTTTTATTTTATCGTTTCTTACATTTACTCACATGTGTATGTATGCATTGTTTGGGCCACCCTTCCTCCCTTCCCCCCTTGATCTTTTCTTAATGTCACTACAATTACCATTATGCAAACTGAATGTCAACCATTATGCTGTATCTCATCCACATTTATAAAACCTTTGTGGTTTCAATCACCACACAGATAGAGATCATATACATATAAATATAGAAAGATAAAGATGAGCTTTCCTACATATTTGACCTTGGCTAGGTAGCAATCTCTTTAGGCCATGGTCTCTTCACATAGAGAATGAAGATGGTCGCATAGCTCCCTTGTCAGGTTGCTGGGAGAATCCATCAAGATAATGCCAGCAAATCCAGTACCAGGGAAGCTATGATAGCTATGCTTGCTTTCATTTTACAAAGAAGAAAGGTAAAGCTTATATGCTTAAATGACCTAAGTAAAAATCATATAAGTCTGTGACTTCAAGGGCAGCATCCATTCCTGGAGGACCCAGTGCCATAGTGGGCCTATTTACTTATATACTAAATGACTAAGTGACTGTGCTTCGGTAGTTTTTCTTCTTCACTCCTAATAATCAGGCTTATAAATGTTATTTTATGAAAATAAGTCTCCAGTTCAGTCTCAGTTTATTTAACTGAGTTGAATAAAGTAGAATTTGCATTCTTGTCCACGTACCTGACTCTAACAGCCCCACGTTGTATATCTACTTCTGCCCTACCAATATGGAAAGTCGGACACAAAGCATCCTAAACTTTAGTCTGAACTAAGAGTAAATGAGGACTTAGGGGCTCTGCTGAAAATAAAGGGGGGCATGTCTAGCACAAAACTTTGTGATACCTTCATTTGCCAATCATTTGCTGACTTCCTGATCCTTAGCTGGGTTTCAGAGAGATAAGACCACCAAAGAGATGCCCATAAAGCTGGAGGATGTCAGAGATGATCAAATCTAAGTACCCATGTCAACAGAACTCCATGAAAGTAACCATCCTGAGGTAACACAGCCTGTTAGCAGGAAAGCTAGGACGAGAGCCAAGGGGTCCTGAGCCTGCTTCTCTAGCCCAACAGACAATAAACACAGCAGGATTTGTTTTCGTGCCTGTGGCTTATAAGAGTAGGCCACTGGGAGTTCTCTTTTCTGAAGTTCTTTATAATGCCCATCTGAACTGAAAAAAATACATTTATTTCCAATTTTCTGGTGGATCCACACCACACAGTCTTGAGCAAAGGCCTTCACAGGATGCAGTTAGATGGAATGGTAGCCATGGGACAGAAGCAAAATGTTACAGCCCTCCCTCCCCCTTTAAGGTGGCAGGTCTCAGAGCCCTCCCTCCCCCTTTAAGGTGGCAGGTCTCAGAGCCCTCCCTCCCCCTTTAAGGTGGCAGGTCTCAGAGCCCTCCCTCCCCCTTTAAGGTGGCAGGTCTCAGAGCCCTCCCTCCCCCTTTAAGGTGGCAGGTCTCAGAGCCCTCCCTCCCCCTTTAAGGTGGCAGTTCTCAGAGCCCCGCACAAAAATCTTCTGTGCTTTTCTCCCAGACCCAGAGCTCAGAGGTTCATTTGAGAAACAGTTCATTTGCCTCCTCTCAGGGAATTCCTTTCAGCATGGAATAATAATGATAATATTATTATATAATATATATGTAATACTAAGCATTTGTTGAGAACTTAACATGTGCCAGGCCCTGTGCTCAGTGTTGACATGGATTCATTTAATTCTCTTAACCACCCTCTAAGTTCTGACATTTTTTTCCTTTTTTAGAAAAGGAAACTGACCATTGGGGAAATTAAATTTCCCAAGATCACCATCTCCTGTGACTGCCTTAGTCATCATCATGCCCTGTTGCTGAGCAGTCAGCCCCAGCTCTTGCTGTAATTTGGGTCCCTGAGATGCTGGTTTAAGCTATGGGCTTCGTATCTGACCCACCCTGGGTTGCCACTCTGCAAGAAGTTCCTTCATTTAAGTTAGGCATTGCTGACTCTAAGTAGACCAAACGCCCTTCTTGACTCTTAGTAAAACATCTCATCAGAGTGAGACAGTGGAAGAAGGCAGTTATCTCACTTGTGATAATAGGGTGCTCCTAAAAACGATGAAGGCAGGTAACCCAAAAATAGGGTGCAGAGAGAATTTCATGGACTTCTACCTGCCTGAGTTCTTTCTCACAGGTGGCTCTCTCAGAATATAACAAGATAACCAAAGTGACTGCACATCGGTTTGGCCAACAGAGTCCCTGTTTATTCCTGTTTCCCACCCCTATTAACATAATGGCCCCCTTTCACTCTCAAGACCAACCCAAACTGTATGGCAAGTGAGCAGATCCCTCTACAGTAAACAGACCTGTGTTTCAGCCACTTCTAGTTGAATGTTTGGGGACAAATCCTGGGGACCTGAGATTTAGTAAGTGGAGCTAATGCCAATACATCTTCTGCCAGCTTTGCACACTGTCTTGAGGATCAGTGAGGAAAGCTCTGGAAAACCTAAAATGTTCTACAAATGCTATTGTTACTGTGATTCATCTTTGGGGGCTCCATCCCTGAGCAGGAAAGGCTCCTCTCTACTCTTAGCCAACTTTGGGAAGATATGGGTGAGCAGTCATGGTGTCCACTGTTTTGGCCTGGATCACTCTATGTGTGCCCAGGGCAGATGTCCTGTTCACCCTGAGCCATGCATTAACACAGACAGACACCTGTCCCTCTCCTCCCAAGTCACTTCCAATCAGTTTCTCTGTGCTTCCTACAGGACCTGGAGGAGGTGCTCAAGAGTGAGCTGAGTGGAAACTTTGAGAAGACAGCCTTGGCCCTTCTGGACCGTCCCAACGAGTATGCTGCCCGCCAGCTGCAGAAGGCTATAAAGGGTCTGGGCACAGATGAGGCCGTGCTCATCGAGATCCTGTGCACAAGAAGCAATAAGGTCAGTGAACTCACCTGGCAGGGATGGTGGCAGCAAGAATGCTACTCCCCTGCATTCTGTCCATCAGTGAGCAAGAAGTCAGACAGAACCGTGTCTCCTCAGCCCAGGTAGGAGAGACATCTCTCCCAGACTTCCAAGGATCAGAATAGATCCTTCCAGAAGAGCCGGATCAATCTAAGCTTTGTTTTTCTGTGCAGGAGACACAATTCTACTTTACCTCTCCCCACCTGACTTGGTGGGCCTTCTGGCATGAATCATGTGATATACTTCTAGGCAGGTTTGTGTCAGTACCCTGTGCGTGGCTGCTACCTAACAAAGAACACAGAAAAGTCTAGAATGAGGCAGAAAGATGGTGGCATCAAGGATCCTAATGAACACTCCAGTGGCTGCCAGCACCTCCTGGGAAGATTTTATGGTGCCACACACCAACCTTTCAGGAGCTAAAAAGAGCACTTTTTAAGGCCCAATAGAAGCCTCTTTTGTCTTTGCTTCCAGACGCCAGGAGATGAGGAATCTATCAAGACTAAGTGGGGATCCCCAAGCATCAGTAGGAGGACCTTCCCTCTTCCACTTATCATAGAGTGAAGAGGTCCAGTAAGAAAAGTTATCAGGAAAGCCCGACATTCTGAGGTCTTCCAGTAAGAAACAGCAGCAGCAGACAGCAAGAGTGCTGAAGAAGCACTCTGAGGTTGAACTGTTAGGTGAAGCCCTGAGTGTTGCCCACCTGCTCACTCTGCTTGGCCAGGTCAAGCTCGGTCACTTCCCCAAAGCATCACCATGATCCAAGCTACAGCTGTAAATCCCACCTGTCAGCATCCTTGGGCTCATTTCTATGAGATACCCCCCTACCCCCACTTCAAGCAGGAACTTTGGGTTAAGGTAATGCCTCACAGGAGGTTAGCCCAGACCCCAGAGCTGTCACTAGCTCCAAGACCCACATGATGTCACACCACTTTCCTGTACATGCTCACCCTTCCCAGAAGCATTGAGGTATCCAATGTCAGGGGCAACCAGCACCTGCCTTTGTGAAAAGGTTACCTTCATTATTATTTTCTTTATCTTACCCTGGTTCCTTTAAGGAACAACAAGCAAGGTCTTTCTTTCAATCAAATAGATCTAATGGTCAAGAGAAGAAAAACAGAGAAAGCAAAAGCTGAATTCAGGCAGATCCTGTGGTTGGTTGGAAGGAGGAGAAAAGGGAGGGAGCTGCAAAAACACAAGTGGTCAGCAGCCCCAACTCCCGCTTGTCCCCTCCTCCCATCAAAGCCGCAGTCAGCTCCTGGTCTGTGGCCCCCACACACCTGCTCCTGCCCACCACTGCCCTCTGACTTGCAGTTTAACTGGTTTGTGGGTGGTGGTGTGGGGAAGTGCCAGCTTCTGCATGCTGCAGGTTCAAGTGTAAACTGAGGCAGCTCTGAGGTGGACCACTTGGCCCAAGACACTGAAATGCACACCAATTCCCTCCTGCTGACAGCAAGTTGTTTACTGAATGAAGCCTTGTTTGAAGCAGAGAAAAACTGCAAACCACCCAAGCAGACCTCAGAAGAAGGCTGGCTAAATAAACAGTGGCTTATGGTAGGAAGAGAGTTTGTATCCATTTGAAAAAACGCTAGGTGATCATCTATGTCCAAGCATAGCTGAGTCTCCAAGGCATTATGGAAAGAAACTGTAATCACAGAGTGATAAGTACTGCATTCCAGGTTCTAAACGCCGGATACATGCACAAAGCAATTGTGTGTATTTTCAATAGCACATAGACATGTGTCAAAGCAAAGAAAAATACTTGCAAGATACACATTGAACTTCTAACACCAACGTAGGTGGGAATGGAGGAGTCACCCAGGGTGAAGGGGTGGTGAAAGGTGTTAGCTGTAATATTTTCCCCTCTTTTTTTTTAATTGACATGTACTAATTGTATATATTCACGGGCTACAAATATTCTGTTGCATGGATACAATGTACAATGATCAGAATTGAATAACTAGCCTATCCATCACCTCCAACAGTTATCATATCTTTGTGGTAAGAACATTCAAAATCCTCCCTTCTACTTATTTTGAAATAGACAATATATTACTGTTATCTATAGTCACCTGCTGCGCAGCACACCAGAACTTTTAGCTACTGTCTACCCATTGATTGACTTCTCCCCATCCCTTTCTTCTCTCTACTCTCCCTGGCCTCTGTAACCACCATTCTACTCTCAACCTGTGTGAGATCAACTTCCTTAGATTCCACAAATGAGCGAGATCATGCAGTACTTGTTTTTCTGTGCCTGCTTATTCCACTCAACAAAATGCCCTCCAGACTTTGCTGCAAATAACAGGATTTTGTTTGTTTTATGGCTGAATAATATCTCACTGCGGAAACACACCACATTTTCTTTATGCATTCATCCGGCGATGGTCCCCTAGGGTTGATTCTATTGCTAAGATAATGTATGCATAATGTCACTTGTGTGCCTGAAATGCTTGCCCTTTCACACCCAGAGACTCACCCCAAGCTTGAGCCCACCCCCACAGGAAAAACCATCTTCAGAGGAAGTCTCAAAGTTGGCTGGAGACAGAGTTCTGCCTCTTCTCTCTGTGTGCCTCTTATTGGTTGACCCCACTTTGGATACTGATTTGTTTTCATTATCTTCCTAGGAAATCATTGCCATCAAAGAAGCCTACCAAAGGCGTAAGTGACCTTGTGCTGGCCTTGGAATAAGTGGGTTCCTTTTGAAATGTCTCTGGGAACTGAATCCTCTGCTCTCCCCCTCTCCGTTTTTCTTCCTCAAAAGTATTTGACAGGAGCCTTGAATCAGATGTCAAAGGTGATACAAGTGGAAACCTAAGAAAGATTCTGGTGTCCCTGCTACAGGTGAGAGTAACAGGCCTCACCTACCTCATGGGCTCAGAAAATAATCCCCCGTGGCGTGGTATCATGGTGGATAAGGCAAAGGAGACCAATTCGTCCTTCTTAATTAAAATGTTATTGTGTGCTCAGCATTCTCGCTTTATCCATCCAGTGACTGGGAAAGTTCTAGATTGGGGTTCCTGTCCTCCTAACAGTCTATGCAGTTTATAATCCCTTTTGGTGAATGGATTTTCTCAATAAGCATAATTGACACACACCAAGAAACAGACCATCTGACCCCAAGCAGGACCCTGTCCAGTCCCCAAGGCTCCAGACAGACAGCACAGCACATGCAACCTCACAGGATGCCTGTGCCTTTCCTCCATTTTGTTTCCCCTATTGTGGGTAGACTCACAGCACTAACAAAATGGGCTTCAGGTACAGCAGGAGGGGGCAGAAGTTTTCTCCTGCTGCATAGCAGGTTGTCACAAACTTAGCAGCTCAGGACAACACTTTACTTCCCAGTGCCTGTGGATCAGCCGCCTGGGTGAGGGCTAGCTGAGTCTTCGCTCATGGTCTCACCAGGATGAAATTAACATGCCAGGCCCAAGCCCAGAGATAAGTCGTTTCCTTGTGACTATATGCCTGGCGTCCCTCTTTTCTTACTAGCTGCCAACCAGAGACCATTACCAGCAACTAGAGACCATCAACAGCTCCCTGCCGTGTGGCTCCCAAGGACAACTCATGACATGGCTGTTTGGTTTCTCCCAAGCCAGCAGGAGATCCTATTTCTGACTTCGTCCACTGCTGCTCTTTAAGAGCGCTCACCTGATTGGGTCAGGCTCACCAAGGATAAGCTCTCGTTGATTCATTTAATTGATTAGGCATCTGAATTACAGTTGCAAAACTCCCTGATGCCATCTAGCATAACATAATCCCAGGAGTGACATCTCCTCATCTTCACTCTCTCAGACTCATTCAAGGAAAGGGGCCATCTAAGAAATCTGCTTACCCCCAGGGCTTCCATTAGGTTTCCATGACCTTCCATGACCAACTCTCAGAGTTCTTTGGCACTGAGCCCCTGAGTGGTGGTGATATTTGATATTTTTTAAAGGAAAAATACTTGCTTACTAATGGACTCACTCTAGGAGACATCACAGAATTTTGTGAATGACCTTGCTTAAAAGAGAGAAGAGTTGTCACAGAAGCTACACTGTTTACTAATTATGACCAAAAGGTGGCAGCAAAGAGCCGATCTGACTACCCGCCTGGCTAGCCTGAGCTTCAGGCCATCCCTCTGAAATCGCCCCAGTCTTGCAGCACTTTCTCTTTTTGTTTTCTGTGGTCAAGCAGAACTTAAGCTAATAACAATGTATCGATTTTTCTAGGCTAATCGTGATGAAGAAGATGAAGTGGACAAAGATCTGGCTGGTCAGGATGCCAAAGATCTGTATGATGTAAGTGTGAAGAGACACCAGACTCCACAAATTCTTTTGTTTTCAATTTATTAGCAATGCTTTCCACAAATGTTTCTTTGTTTCATACAAATGGGAGTTACTTAGGAATGAAGAAGGACCTTTAAGAAATAAATATATGGGCTGGAGGCATGGCTCAAGCAATAGAGAGCCTGCCTTGCAAGCGTGAAATCCTGAGTTCAAGCCCCAGTACTGCCAAAAAAAAAAAAAAAAGGGTTAAGAAATAAATATATGCTTAAATCCATTCTAGACCATATATAAAGACTTGTTCCTGTTCTTACATTCAGATCCATAAATAAACATGTGACTATACTTGTGGGTTAGAAGCTTTCTGGGCTTGGTTAATCCACTTGACTTCTATTCAGTGCATTTTTTAAATAATTCCCTGTAAGTGAGACCTGGTCACATACTGTATATTCAGCTTCTTTGCAACAAAACTTCCTTTCCCATCATTTGCATTCGACCTTCCAGGCAGGGGAAGGCCGTTGGGGCACTGATGAGCTTGCCTTCAATGAAGTCTTGGCCAAGAGGAGCCACAAGCAGTTGCGAGCCACCTTTCAAGCCTATCAAATTGTAAGTAGTGACGCCCCAAGGCACGAGGGTTCCCTCTGAAACTATGTTCTTCCTAAAGGAGGCCAAGATGTGGGACAGACCTGAGGGATCATTTCCATCATGGTTCTCAGTGGGGGAGGATGGTGTCCTGGACTCTGCTGAACATCCCATGGTGCACAGGACAGGGATGGTCCCACAGCCAAGACCTGCTCAGCCCCACTTGTAATGCTGAGGTTGGGACACCCTGCCTTAGTTTATAGCCACAGCCCCACAGAAATGTGTCATGTTTCAGAGCAAAGCTCTACAGTTATAGTGTCCAGGTGCAAATCCTGATTCCATACACACACTGGCAAGTGACCAAACCTCTCCATCCTCTTTTGTGAACCAGGAACTGTGAGCGGCAGCGTACCCTCCAGGCATAATTTTAAGGGTTAAATAAGATGAAGTATGCAGTAAGCATACAAATGTGTTATTATCCCAACGTATGATTGAGCTAACAGTGCCCAGCACACTCCAGATAGACGTGCTATATCTCAGAGACAGGCTCCTGAAAAGTCATGCATGAATGAAGTTTTTAATCCCATGCTCATTTTAAGCCAACAAAGTGAGTTACCTATTTCAAGGTATTAAATGATAAATCCTTCCCTGAATGGCAATCTTTAATGTGAATTAAAAAAAAAAGCCTTAAGTAGAGTATCAGATTTTTTTTTCTTGTTTTGCCTATTATATTTTTGTAGAGTGCTTTTACCTGTCAAAAGCAGTACCTCATATCAATTTCACAACAATATCATAACCATTATGTAGGCTGAACAGGTCTTGTGGGCCACAACCGCTGGACAAGTCAAGTGAGGAGCCATCTGTAACTTATCAGGACCACACAGCAAGTCGGTAGCAGAAGGCCGAGGAGAACTCCAAGTCTCCCCAGCCTTAGCTCCTACTTCGGCTCTAGCTGGCTGCTCCTCACTCGAAATAGCCTTTCCTATGTGTTGCCAGAAGATGAAAAGACAAAGCTGTGGAATTTTATCGTCACTGTAGATGAGCCTTAAGGGCCCTCTGCTTTCAAATCGTGCCCAGCATCATGAGCAAAGGCAGCTGACCCTGCTCCCCAGGGTCTGTGTGCCTGGAGGCATCTTCCCACGGGATGGGGACCATTGATGGAGTTTCTGAGGATGGCTGTAATTGGTGTTCCCTATAGAAATGTACACACAACTGTGTGAACTACTGATTACCTACCAGGAAACTCTGCAAGCCAATAATTCCAAGTTGATCCCCAAAGAGCAACATCTTGTCACTTGAGAACCTATTAAAAAAGAAGTCTCAGTTCCCTCCCTCATCCTACGAAACCACTATTCCCTGGAGTTCAGTTCTTACCATCTGTAAGTCTTAACAAGTCTTCAGTGATTCTGATGCAGGCTTATGTGTGAGAAGTCAGTTTTAGGAGACTAGTCATATGACCTTGGGCAAGTTATTAAGGGTATCCCCCAGCTGTAAAATAGGGCTAACAGTAGCTGCTTGGTTACTTGCATTGTAACCAATGCAAGTACCTGCTTGATTAGTTGATTAAATGAATTAACAAAAGTAAGCACTTGGGTAGTACAGTATGCTGTAGGCACTCAATACATATTAGCAGGTGTTAATGGTTTCCCTATGTAAATCAACAGAGCCAACATCAGAGAAAAAGCTCAAATGACCTCAGGTAATCTACGGTTTAAGATTATTTGCAGAAAATTACCTCTAAAATGCTCCCTATTGGTTTATCCCAAAAGCCTTGCTCAAACATTGTTCAACTTCATCTTGATTGTTAATATTTTGAGTTCACCCTGCTCTTAGGACTCAGGTTCTGTAAGGTTTTGATGGTCTCTGGCCAAATGCACAAAGACTATCATGAGATCACTGGATATATTACATATTAGGTTGTCCTGGCATAAAGTTGAATTTTAAACTTTGGTGCCAAAGCTTAGGGTTTTTACACTTTATTTGCCTTCCAAACCCAACTCTTAACTTCTGATTTGCTCAGCAATCCTAGCCTAAGCAACAGACCTACCTCTCTTCCACCCCCCGCCCCCACTGCCACAAAGCACATCAGCAAGACTGTCAAAGCCCCAAATCTTATCCGACATGAAAGACTTGCATAGCTGTCAAGCCAAAGGAAGTTCCACAAGCAGGGCTCAGCAGACACAGTAGGCACCATATTCACAGCCCAGCCTCGCTACCTTCCGGTCATGTGCCTCACCACTTGCCTCCTCCCCTGCGCATGGTCCTAAGCCTGCGCAAAAAAGCCTGTGGCCCTTTCATTGCTGTTCTTAAAGCCAGAGTGCCTAGGGCTCTGCTGTCAGCATGCTGTCGATTTGAGAAGGTCCTTTTTAAGAGAAAATGTCTCCCCTATTCTTCTAATAACCTCCGTATAGGCACTGCCACAGATTTAACTAGAGTCTCTGAGACTGCTTTGTAATCCACTCACATCGTGATCAGAAGACCTGGCTCCATCCAACAAGCCCCCTAAGAACTCAGTGTCCCAGTAACTGAACTGAAAACTTTACAGAGTCCCAAGAGCTTGGACTGGTCCATTGTTTTCAGATTGTGTCCCATGGAGCCCATGGAGATGCCTGGATAGCTACCAGGAAGGAGCTACCAGGGGCAGGAAGGAAAAAGGAGGCAGTGCCCTCACTGTATTGTGTAAAAAGCACCCCCTGGAGGTATGCCAGGGAGAGTCCTGAGAGCGCAGAACATGGCATTGATATTTAGGGTTAGGGTAAGAAACCTACGTCCTGCCATCCTCAAACAGCTCTGCTTATCAGCCTCTGTCTGTTTTGTAGGCTGAAAGACTACAGAAAATTGAAAACCACGGCACTGGCCCAGTATTAACAATAGACTTAGAAAGTGGTTTAATGGGTGGATTTTTTTTCTGGTAAACACAGACCTGTGTGAACAAAACATCCTGGTGACATGCAATCTCAGTCTACAGAACAAGAACCATGTTTCTGGAGAAGTGATACCCCTGTCTTCCAAACTAACAACTCCCATATCAAGCCCCAGAAAGGATTGAAAACCCCCTTGTCATCTACTCTGGTTTCCACACATCAGAGGCCACACACAGATGCCTCTAAATGGCTGGGGACAATGGCTAGGGACAATGACTAGGGACTTCACAAAGAATATATTTTCCCTATGTTTTATGATAAAAAACATAAACTCCACTAGTATGTATGCAAACACACTAATTCTTTATAGGATCAATTAAGTTCTTTATAGGATAGGTGACATATCCTCAAAAGATAATTTCTAAGAAAGAGGCAAAGTGCCCCATCCCAGCAGAGCACTTGCCTTTCTCTTTATTTGCCTGCCTTGATCTTGGCCCAGGCAGTATTTGTGTTAAGGATAGTCACAATTTACTTGAACTTTAGTTTCTATAAATATTTGGAAAGAAGCTTAATGTGTAATGCTGTGCAGAGCGACATGTGAACTGGTGGTGAATATAAGATTATTTGCAATCACCCCAGAGGGAAGGGAAATGGCATTTTGATGTGGTCAGCCCCTGGCTTCCAGCCCTTGCAGCCCCACTCTATCAGAAATGTTCTATCAAGTTCTTATCACAAACTTCACAGCCTCTTGTTTATTTCACCCAAACTGTGTCTGAGGCCCTAGTCTCAAGACAAGGGAGGTGAGAGAGGCACAGGCCAGACGATTATAACCACAGCCTCCCGGGAACTGGGATTGGAAAGGATGAAAAACACATTGGAAATGAAGATGCTATATAATGTAAATAATGATATAATCTTAATTGTTCCTCCATGCCCTGATTTTGCAGATGAGAAAACTGAGACTGAGCAAATGGCATTAACTGGAGTTAAATCAAGACTCACTCCTCAGCAGTGAGAGTGCCCTCTCAAATGGGAGGTGGGGCCCAGCACCCCACCCTGCAAGGCAAGAGCAGGAAAGGAGTTCCTTACAGCTGCAGCACTAAATCTGAAAGAGTTTAGCACTTTTTATAGAGGGACAATCCCAAGGGCGCCAAGAGTAATGGAGTAATGGCTATAGTTTGCTTGTCTCTCCAGCTCATCGGCAAAGACATAGAAGAAGCCATTGAAGAAGAGACATCAGGAGACTTGCAGAAGGCCTATTTAACTCTCGGTAAAGTTAAGAGTTTGCCTGTTCTAGGCTGGGCTCCCTGGAACCGGTAGTTCAGAGATTAGGATCTGCAGGAAGAACTCAGGCAGTAGTTTGGGGAACAACACATCTAACCAGCATCGGGCAAGGGAGAGAGTGGATGTGATGCAGTTCCTATCCCCCCAGAAGCTCTGAAGCTGGATAGTCAAAGGGGAGAAAGGGACCAGATCTTTGCACTCCCACACTGACCAGTCATTGAGCACTGGCTGTACCTGGGGAGCATTTGCAACCCTGGGCAACCAGCTGTCTCTCACTTGAAGGGTGATTCCTAGGGAGAGACCCAGCTGGGAGCACTCAGCAAGCAGCCCTGGTAATGAGTGCGTTGATCCTGAAGAGAGCATCTGGGTTGTGCATCATGGGATCCACTACAATCCCACTAAGATTGTGAATCACCAAAAGAGAGCATCTGTTAATGCTCAGGGACCATTATCTAGCTCAGGTAGTAGTATGTGGTTCATACAACACACTGAAATGTACCCACGCTTTGAACCCACGGACAAGTCTTGCACAGGCCTGATGGCCACAGGGTTTCCTTTTCCATTTGATTCCCTTCAACATTTGCAAATAATGAGGTCTGTTTAGAAAAAGAGGAGAGGGAGAGTAGACCTTGGCCGTGCCAAACAAACCCCAGGTGTTGCCCAAAGGCAGGAAATAGCAGAGAGATGGGCACAGGTCATGTCTGGCAGACTCCCTCTCTCTTTCCACAAGCCCTGGAATGAGGCATTGTCCATTGTCCACACTACTGTGAGGAGTCCAGGGCACCATCCCAAATGGCACAAAGAATGGAGAGGTGAATGCCCAGAAGAAGAGGAAGAACCCAATAAGCATCCCTGGAAGTCAAAAAATGTGCCTCAGTTGCCAAACTCTTTTGTTTAATTTTTGTAACAATGTCAACAACTGATTTTTTTTCCCATCCACACTCATTTTGCATTCAAACTAGCAGGACCTCTACTATGAGGGACAGAGGGGTACATGTGCCTAGTGTTACTAGTGACCCACATTGGACACGCTTGAGTCCTGGTATGGATGACTGTCCTTGGGGCTATAGGCAGAGCCTGGTTCGGTGCTGAAGCTCCAAATCCTTGCTGTACTTGCAGTGTGGAGAACCAGGAACACCCCAGGGTGCCATCAGAACATGGCAATGCCACCATTCAGGGATTTACCATTTACTCGGCACCTGTCTGGCCTAGGGTTGGGGTAGGAGTAGCATCAGAGGCAAATAAGATGCAGTTCTTGCTCTTCAGGAGCTTAGTGTCACCAGGGGACACACATGCACATCTATAGATGCAGCCTCAGTGAAAGTAACAACACACAGGCAGAGCCAGAAGGCTACTAAGGAACCAAAAAGCCAGTCTTGGGATTGGGAGCCGTGAACTATAGGAGATGGTACACTCATGGTGCCAAAAGTAAAAGTAATTAAAAAATGCCTTGAGAATAAGTCCCATCAATAATAAGATATAACTCTCATTTCCAGACATTTCCCACTTAAAGTTAGAGGAGTTACTTTAAAAGTAACACAAAGTTCCTTTACAGCTGAAATCCAGAAGGAGAAACTGAGACACAAGCATTCCTAACATGAAGAGCCCTTCTCAAATGGGGCCCATGGAGCTCCTGCATCAGAATCTCCTGTTTCAATCATTTCCTGGGTCCCTCCCAGGCTTCCCATAGAGAAACCAGGAACTGGATGGAGCCTGGGAAGCCACACATTTACAAGCTCCCCAGAGATTGTCTTATGCCTGCTGAAGTTTTGGAGAAGCCTGTTGTTTGAAGGCAAGGAGGAGTGAGATACACAGTATGGTGGCTACCTTTGCTCCCACCCACTGTGAGCTGTTTTATTCCATGCCCTCCTTGGTTATCCGTGCCTGACCTTTTGACAGCCTCCTGCTGCTGCTACAAAAGAGGCTGTTCCCAGGCATAGATTATCTTACGGTAGAAACATGAAGAGTTTCCTTCCCAAACTATCAGGAAAAAGGAGGGATATGGAAGACCTCTACATCACTATGAAACATGATCACTTTGATCAGACAATGATTCCAGCATCCATCATTGCTACCTGGGAGGGAAAAACTTTGTGGGTGTCAGCAGCTCTAATAGTCTAGGGACCACAGTGAGTCTCCTCAAACACAGGAGTTTGGGGATAGTTCTCAGGATAAAGAGACCAGAGGGCAGAGCATGGTGGCACAGTCCTGTAATCCCAGCTACTTGGGAGGCAGAGGTAAGAGGATTACAGTCAGAGGCTGGCCCAGGCGAAAGCAAGAGACTCTATCTGAAAAACAAAGTAGAGCTAAAAGCACAAGGACTGGGGCATGGCTCCACTGGTAGAGCATAGGAGACAGAATTAGGGGGCAGGGTGGAGAGAATAAGAGAGGGAGAGAGCACAGCCACTTGGGCCTAGACTTTTTTTCCACTCAAACAACTCTGGTGGCTGTTGTGTGACCTATAAAAGAAGGAGACTGACCCCCTACTCTTCTCCCTTGCTCAGAAAGCTTCCATCACACAGATAATTGCCAGGCCAGAGGAAGGTTGCACCTTCCATACTTAGGCTGAATTCATTACTTATCATTAACCACTACCATCCAAAAACTGTAAGCATCCTAGAGAAATGTTAACAACCCAAAGAGCAAATGGTCTGTTCCCCTCAAGCTTTAGCGATGGTGGTGTCTGTGAGCTGGGAGGAGGGGAGAGAGGGTGATTTGCTCCTTGTCACTTGGTTGATGAGTGGAAGCACACTTCATTGGTTTGTGGACAGAGCAAAGCTGGCGGACCAGGGAATCTTCCAGATCTCACTCCACAACAGTGGAGAGTCAGCTCCTTCCAAGCCTCTGCCTCACAATCCATCAGCTCTAAGGACAGTCAGGTGACTCTGGGCCTTCAGAGGTCCCCATGTTACTCACCAAACTGTGAAGACCTCACATTCTCCATTCTTTGTCCTGCCCAGTGAGATGTGCCCGTGACCGTGAGGGCTATTTTGCCGATCGTCTGTACAAGTCCATGAAGGGTGTGGGGACAGATGAAGAGACATTAATTCGCATCATTGTGACAAGGGCTGAGGTGAGACACACTCACTCCAAAGGGGTGGCTGCTGATGTCAGGGACAAACAGTTTTTATGAAGGGCTTATTTAATGAAAAAGTAAAAGAGACCGTCCTTGCCTTCCCCGAATTTGTAGAAGACATTGTGCTCTGCATCAATCTGTTTCTTTTTATAAAAATACAGTAAGGATAGTTGCTGCTATTTTTGTCTCTGTGGCTCCAGAAAGTTGTTGGCACTGTGCAGAGGGGAACTTGCAGAGCTGTTCAAAGGTAGCAGGGCTACACCTGGCTGCATTTTAAGGAAAAAAATCAGAGACACTGAGAGAGGTCACTCAGCAGCAGAGACAAGAAGAAACAGTCTCCTTATTCCTGTGCTAGGAATTTTATTTAATTGAACATGCCTTAGAAGAATGATTTTTTGGAGGTACTGGGATTTGAACTCAGGGCCTCATGCTTTCTAGGCAGGTGCTCTACCACTTGAGCCATGCTAGAAGAATGATTTGACACAGGAAACACACCAGCATGTCAGAATGTTTCTCAATCTTTTTTTGTTGTTGTTGTTATTGACCCCCTAAGCTCTTTTCATAGACAGTTTTTTCCTAATTACCACCCCCTAAAAAGTTTTAACACCACAGATAATAGTGAATATCTATTTATGTGAATATCAGTACTGTATACATTAAAAGATATAGGGTTTGAGAGCATGGTTCAAGTGGTACAGTGCCTGCTTAGCAAGCACAAGGCCCTGAGTTCAAATCCCTGTACTGCCCAAAAGAAAGATTGGGGTTTTTCAATCCCTAAGGACCACTTTTTTTGCCCCTCTCAGAGGAGAATGAATGAGTCTAAGAAAGGAAAGGGAGTAGCTAAAAGTTTAGCAGCAGCTACCAAAATCCATAGTAAATGCTTTGGGACAGAGGGCCACAGACAGAAGGGGGTCAGAAATAGAGGGGCAATGGCTTAGCCTGCAGTAGAACTCTTGGAAAATGAAGTAAGTAAGCAGCTGAAAACCACAGACATTGGCCCCCCAAAAAACAAATGGGGAGAGGCACCTACCCAAATTCTGATTCATGCATTTTGACAAATACTTAACATCTGACACTGCTAGTAAATATAACTTTGCTGCAAGACAGTTCTTTCATTTTTATTTCTATTACTGGGATTTTTCCTCCCCCTCTTTTTCCTCCTCCTCCAAGGCTCATCTTTTTTTCCTTCCTCTCTCTCTCTCTCTCTTTCAAAGTCCTTCCCTCAAAGTCTCAGTCTCTCTCTCTCTCTCCTTGAGAGAGCATCTCTCCTGGATTTCTCTCATTCTCTGCTCTGCATCTCTCTCTTCCTCTCTCTATCCAGGTGCTCACCTTTTCTCTGAGCAACACCCCACCCCCTACACCCCTGCCAAAGTCATGGAGAAGTCTTGAGGGACTCGAGGTTCACAAAAGAGCATAGCACGGTTCTGAAGACCCCTGCAGAGATTGCATCCATGCAGAGGGCTTGTCAGAGTTCTAAATTCACTCCAACATGGACCGCGGAATGTCTGATTCCAAGATAGCTGACCATTTCAGAACTGACCACACGTCCTGGGTTATCTCAACAGGTGGTCAGTCTACTCAGAATACGTCAACTCAGCTAGATACAGTTTGGTTGGATCCCCTCAACCCCGAAAGCCATATATACTAGAACAGCGACCCTGTGTGCCCCTATCCTGCACCCCACCTTTCTGCCCCTCCCCCAATACTGAGCAAGGAGCTAGGCAGTGAAGCAAGGGGGCACCCAAGTGGAGCAAGGGGGCACCCGAGTCCAGCAGGGACACACACACTATCTGCCTCCAGTAGCCTCTCTCTTTCTGCTTGGTATCCACTTCAGACAATTCCTCGCTCCACTTTCTCCTCTCTCAACTTCTTTCTTTCTCTTAGTTCAGCTTCTAACTGGGGCAGGAGAAAAAAGAACCAGATACCTGAGCCACAGTTCTAGGCCTGTAGTATAAGACAGGGTCTAAACCAAAATGAAAAGACAGAAAAACTCTGGTTAATGTGAGCTCTTTGTTTCTTTTACAAGACCCATTTTGTTCAATCTGGAGTTACATCTTTTCTGGTTTGAGAGTAATTTTCCTTACTAGCTAGCTGCAGTCATAGCCAGGGCAATCTGTTTTTTCTGCATCTTGATGCCATTTCTAGCCAATAGATTCTTAAGATTACAATGAATTAGATTCAAAATAAGTCCTGAAAATGGGTAGTGATTTGAGTTTTGTTAACTGGTACCGATATCCTTGCTGGTCAGTGTGCAAGGAAAAAAAATGCTTAATTTCAAATATCCATATGGACAGTTTTCTGAACCTTCTACTAGGGATCAGCAAACTGTGGCCTGTGAGGAAAACAGGGACCACCACCTGTTTTTGTTCAGTACTGCTGCCTAAGAAGAACTCATTTTCAAACAACTATTAAACACTCAAAAGAAACATATTTTGTAACACATATATTAACTTTCAGTTTCTATAAAACTTTAATGAAACATATATACACAGAGACATTTTTACTACCTGTGAGGGGCTGGACTCAGCTTTCCTTTTCTCATCCACAAAATGGGAACAATGTAACCCGACCTCAAAGGGCTCTTTAAAGGCATAACTGAGCAAATGAAAACATGGGCTGAGGAGAAGGCCTGCCATCTACAGCGAACACACTATCAATATTGCTGTCCTCATGCTTTTGTCATCTTTCCTACAGGTGGACCTGCAAGGGATAAAAGCCAAGTTTCATGAGAAGTATCAAAAGCCCCTCTCTGACATGGTTCACTCAGACACCTCTGGGGACTTCCGAAAACTACTGGTGGCCCTCTTGCACTGAGACAAGCTGGAGCAACAAGACCACAGGGAGAAACCAACTTTATCAAGAGCACATTCCAAATCAGCCTTGCAAATGGGACTCTAGCATGAAAACCCTGCAAGTCCTGGCTTATTTTCTTGGCAGCTTAAGTGATGCAGCAAGGCCCAGCTGTTTAACTTAAGGGCAGCAGCCTCAAGATTCTTCGGCAGGTCACTTTGTATTCTGATTTAGCGAGAATCTGAGTTGCCTCTCAAACCTCTTTTAGCATAACTAAACAGTTTCTAAGCGCAAACAAAATCAGCAGTTGATGGGAGGGAGGGGAGAAGCTATGCTTTTGTAATAAAATGTTTAGAAGAATTTGTGTCTTCCAGGGATGAGTATGGTCCAGGTAAAGTTTGGATACTAAAGATACAGGGAAGACAAAATTAACCAATCTGTTAATTTTTCTTCTGTGTTTTCAATTTCAAAGCCTCAATGTTAATTAAAATTGTGGATTTTCCTCCATCAGCTACTTTTCCAAACTGGCTTGATTAGTTTGGGTTCTTGCCCAGGATATATAGGACTTTTGAAATTCAAAAGCACTTGGGAAATGCAAACAGTTACATTTATTCTTAACAGTCACTAAGGACAGTAATCAAGGCTGGCAGCAAGGGAATAGTTGACTTGCCTGTGTGAAATGTGAGTTGGGGTAAAATTCACTAACCTGCTCCCTGGTGTAATTGGGATTTCTTCTCTAGACATTTGACTTATTTGAGTCTTCCATCTGATCTTCAAATACAATTAGGCTGAGGAAAGCACCAATAGGACCAAAGTCAAGGGGCCTGCCTTTTGAGTGGATTGCTTCTGCAACAATAGAATCTCTGTTCAAGACATTGGCTTCAGTCACTGGAGCTAGACAGACATAGAGGCACCAATCAAGAAAACCTGGATGCCTTTGGTGCAGTAAGCATAGTTGTCATTCATTGAATGAGTATTTTAGGGGTTTTGTTTTTCACTTTTTCTGCTTTATCGTTTTTACATTTTACTCACACCCCCACTCTCCCTATCCCCTGAATGAGTATTTTTGCCTGGCACTGCTAAGTAGCATAATTTTATACTAAATCTTCCCCGCAGCTCTATAAAGTTAATATTGTTCCTACTTATCAGGACTAAGTAATCTGGCTAAATTCATTTGTAAGCAATAGAATTAGGATTTGAGTCTTGGGCTGGCTGACTCCAGAAATCAGGTTACTAACCACCTTTCTTGGTAAAGAAACTTGAAATACATGGAAATGGTTTGTGCCTAATTGTCTCCTATCTGCCCATCATTGCTGAGCTCCAGGGATACAAAGAAAAGTAGAGCAGGAGCTACATCTTGGCCACTTCATTCCCAGGTCAGTAACATAGATGGATGTCTCCAGTACTCAAGAAAATGCTCACATGCATCTATCAGTCAGCTTCTTGTTGCTGTAACAAAATACCTGAGAAAAATGTTCAAAGGAGGAAAGGTGTATTGGCTTAAAGTTATGGACATTTCATGGGTCCCTTGACCCTTTCACTTTGAGTCTGATGTGAGGCTGGACATAACTACAGGAAGCAGGTGGAAGAGCAAAGCTGCTCACCTCAACTTGAAACAAAGAGATAGAGTCTGGGGTCAAGATGTACCCTTTGGGGCCAGGTGTGATGGTGCTACTCTGGAAAACAGAGGTAAGAGCATCATGGTCTGTGGCTGACCCAAGCAAAAGTGTGAGACCCTATCTGAGAAACAAGCAAAAAGAAAAAATACTGGGGTAGAGTTACTTGTTTAGCGAGCCTGAGACCCTGAGTTCAATCCACACTCCCCAGCAACATACTTCCTTCAAGTACCGTCACTCACTAATAGTCCATTCAGCTTCAGATTCACCAGTGGGCCATTCCACTGATGAGGTTAGCACCCTCGCCATCCAATAACCTCTCACTAGGGACACTAGCTGGCAAGCAGCCTTTAACACATAAGTCTTTGGGGCCATTTTATACCCAAACCATAACAGTGCATTAAGAAAAGCAGATGAAGAGCTCTGCCCATGAGCAAGAAGAGGGATCACAGAGCTCTGCATGGAGGATCTGGAAAGTGCGTCACAGAGACTCATTTGGCTGTGTTTTAAGCAATGCATAAAAGCTCTTCAGAGAATAGATGAAGAAGGGTATGAGCAGAGGCCTGAAAGCAGAAACAGGCAGGACATGCTCAGACAGAGATAAAACGTGTTTGTTTGATGCATAGACATGGTGAAAAGAAGGACAGGCTGGGGAGGTGGTGGGGAGGCAGCTGGATATATATTTGGAGCCCATCACCACTGGTTTTGTCTGCCAAGGTGGGCTCGGTCTTTGGGGCAGTGGCAGTCATTCAAGATAACTAAGTAATATGATCAGATCTGGGCCTTGGGAAATTATTTTTGTGGCAAAATTTACATATAGCAAAATAGCCATGTTATGGCATGTCATTTTAGGGACTGTAAAATGGTGATCAACAAATGAAGAAGCTATGCTACCATTGGTGTCTATCTTCAGTCATTATCCATTATGAACTTTAATGCATAAAAAAATCTTTCCTAGAGCTAAAATTAGTGACAAAACATACTCCCATTTACTTATTTGTTGCCAAAACTGACCTTTGCTTTTATAAAGAGAAATAAAGAAACCAATTCTTAGGACCAGAGTTCATAGTAAAAATAAACCAGTAGATTGGAGATTGACATTGTAGGAGGTCACAATTCACATACAGAAGAGGGAGAAGGTGTTTCACAGGAGAAGACAGGCTAAGCAAGACAGAGAAGCAAGGTCATTTACTCAAGGTCACACAAGGGAATCACTAAGGTAGAATTTGACCCCAAGTTCTTCTGACACTAATGCCTGTGGATTTTGCTACACTACTCCTGGTTCATGATTGCTTTTGTCCAAAGCTTTGTTGAGTGAGGCGTCCAGGTGTCTTTCTCCATGGCTGCTGAATATTATTCATCACTTATAAGCAAGGGCCGGTTTCTATGTGTTTGACTACATGAGAACTCTGGTCGGATCTGACCTTAGAAAGCCCACAATCCTCAATCCCCAGCCACCAGGGAATTTCCTTCTTATCCTTCCTCACACCCCTGCCATATCCAGGCCTGTCTTTTCTCCCAGTACCACCTGATTCTTGCCAGAAGGCAGATGTTAACACCTAGAAAACCATACAAGGAGGGCAGCCCTGCAGTAAGGGGACATGGGAAGAATCAGATGCTTGATTGTATTCCCATTCTAGATGGCAGAATTTTTTTAAGGTGTAAAGTAAGAGGTTTATTTAACTCACAGTTTTGGAGGCTGAAAGTCCAAGATCAGGCAACTCCATGTGTTGGGCCCCTGATAAGGGTCACATGGCTGCATCACAATGTGGTGGGGAATTAGACAGGGAGCCAGCAATGTGCAGAGGGGCACACGTGAACGTGAGCCAGGAAGCAAGGGAGATGCCATAGCGACACCAGACTGCTTACAAACAACCTGGTCTTCCAGGACTCTCCATGAGAACACGAACTCCCTCTAGAAGAGCATTCATCCCTTCCTATGACATTGCCCAGTGACCTAATGACCTTCCACTAGACCCCATCTCTTAAATTTTCCACATTCTCAACGTGGTCTTACACACTAGAAACCAAATTTCCATCATGTGAGCGTTTGGAGGACCAGCTCCATCCAAACTAAAGCAATTTACGTGCATACATAAATATGAGTATATGCCCACTCACAGAAATGCAAAACAAAAAGGCACTGGTTTTGAATCAGTCCTTGCTGTAATGCAAACCAGGACAATATTACTCACAGACCAAAGTGGACAGCACTAATTGTCTGAACTCTGAACCCAACCCAAGTATTATTTTTTTTTACTGCCCTAAAAACAAAATCAAAGTTGTTGTTTTTAAAATCCTACTGAACCAGTTCAAATTAGAACCAGTCTTTAGAAAAGGTTGAGCCAGGAGAAAAGAATCAGAATACCAAAATCATTTCCACAGAAGTATTTGATTCACTTCAAGTCCTGGCACTCACAAACATGTGCTGTATGTCTATATTTCTATCAGTGGGAGCTCTCTGAATTGAGCCTCATCTATTTGCCAGATTGACCAGCATGCTTTGTTGTTCTCCCTGCAAAGCCTGTTGGTGGGTCCCCTGATGCTCTAAGGACTGGCAGCTGGTGGGGACCGGGTAGGAGGTTCCCTCTCTTCTGATGGATCATGCGCTTTGAAAGAGCAGGTTGTATTTGTGCTGAAACCTGTTTATAGCTATCATATTTGCTACTGTAGTTAAATAATAGAATTAAATCTTAAATAAACTGACTAACTACAAGGGCAAGCAACTATAAATTTTATCTATTTCTGTGAAAGGCAAATTCAATGCTTTGGAAAATAAGGTAAAGTTGGGTTGCATTTTAAAAAGAAGGAGGAATAACAACAAAGCATGCCCATCTGTGGCTCATTCTTCAAGAAAAATTCTCAGTAAATTGATGGTACATTGTCACATGAAAAATAAAATTAAGTTGTGGAGAATTTACTTTAACGATTCACTGCTTTAAGCTAAAATATAAATGGCCCATTACCCCCTCCCCACCCCACCCCACCCCCTGTCCCAGCCATGTCTCTGATAGGGGGGTTTCTACTGAACACGTCTTTTCTTCCTTCTGAAGCACTGATCTGTGATTACTACCCAGTTTTCTCTTCTGGTCAAAGACCCACATGGCACTGCTGTGGCCTCCCGTCCACCTTTTCTAGCCCTTGTGAGGGTGAGTGAGAGCAGGAGCTGAACAGTGAGAAGGACCGGGGAAGATGTCTGACTGCTCTGCTCACTGGCTGTGCCTTCTTGGGAAGCCATCTTGCCCTTACAGGATGCAGCTTTCTCATCCATAAAAAGGGGGTGATAACATTCCAAAAACTTCCCTACTGAAGGATCCAAAGCAAAAGAGCCTTCATAGATGAGAACAAAACTACCTCTGAGGCAAATGGGGCAACTCACTAAGCAAACAACAGATGTCTTTAGAAGCCACTAATTTACTGTCATTTTGAACTTACAAGAAACACTGGCCACACCTGGCACACAGCTCACACCTGAAATCCTAGTCACTTCAGAGATTGACATGGAAGAAAAGTAGTTCCAGGTCTGCTTGGGTGAAAACATTTGCAAGACCCATCTCAATGGAATAAAGCTGGGTGTGGTGCTGTGTGCCTGTCATCCAGTGATGGCAGGAAGGGTAAAATAGGAGCATCTCAGTCAACGCTGTCCTGAGCAAAAACTGAGACCTATTTCCAAAATAAACAGAGCCCAAAGGGGTAGAGGCATGGTTCGAGTAGTTGAGTGCCTGCCTAGCAAATGGGAAACCCTGAGTTCTAATCCCATACCAAAAACAACAACAACAACAACAAAAAAAAAAAACAGAGAGAACAACATTGACGCATAAGTAAAGAAGCAGTACTTACCTTGGAGGATTCTTTGTATGGATTGAATGAGATGAAGTACCAGAAGCCCTAAACACAGAGATGGACAATGGCCAAGAATTTGCTATACATTAGTGTTCTGGTGAACAATCCTAGTGAATAAGGACTGCCCCCAGGGAGCCATGAGAACAAAGAAAGAGAGGAAGACAGATCTAGAATCACACAGAGTGCAATTTATTGGGGGACTTACTAACAGAAGCATGGTCCTAGGAAGCAGCAAAAGGCCAGTTGGATTACTGCAATTTGCAGCAGAAAGAGAGGCAGATTTATGGGTTAGGAAGAAAATGACTTCATCCTGGCTGGAGTGTAACTGGCTTATCTTAAGATAACATCGAAGATTCAGGCATATCCTTGAGTCAGGGCCTGGTTGTAAAGCTCCATGATGATTCTAATGGTTTTACCTATTTATGGTTTGCTCAGAAACTATGCAGGAAAAATCAGCAAGGGTTACTCTGGGATGATCATAGCAGTTATGGCTCAAGATGGCTGCAGTCACATCAGGCTGAGTCCATTCAGTCAACTCTACTGTTATCTAACCACCACTCCATCCTTGGTGATGGGTAGCCTACCCTAAAGTGCAGTCAGGAACCCATCCATTGTCTAAGGTTCAGGTGCAAGATGGATTCAGGTACTTAACCTTGCCCAACTGGACTGACACGTGGACCAGATTGGTCTCCCCACCTTCAGTCATCTCCTCCCTCCAGGCTATTTCCCACCCCACAGCCAGTATTGCCTTTCCTAACTGCAGCTGTCCCCAGGCACCTGGCCTCCAAAAAAAGGTTTGCTACTCTTAGATCTCAAACCTTTATGAGAGAGAATTGCTCAATCAGCATCCCATATTAAACACGTCCAATGCAAAACTCTTGTTTCCCTTGCAAAACCAGTTTCTCTCTCTGTCTTCCCTATCTCAGAAATTCCCCCCACACACGCTGTTCACCCACCCCATTCAAGCAAAAGCTTAGGAGTCATTTTTGACTCCTCCCACCCCTCCATCCTCAAAGTGTTTAGGGTTTCTGTGTTTCACCTCCTCCATAGTAATCACCTGAATAATTGTAGAGACCACCTCCATCCTTTCTATCTGGACTTCCACAATGGCTTCATCACTGGGATCCTTGCTTCTCATGTGCTTTGTCTCTGGCCCCCTCTGGAATGCCCACTCTCCCCACTCACCCACAAGGCACCAGTTGCCCTGGGCTTTTTCCTGTTGCTCAAATGTGGCACACTTATTCCTGCCCCAGGACTTTTATACTTTTAGTTCCTTGTGCCTAAAATTCCTTCCTCCTACATTGCCCCACAATCCACTCTCAGCACATGTGTCATCTCCTCCAGGGTTCATGCTGCCAATCCCCATCCAGTCCCATCCCCATCACTGCCTTCAGCTCACACCAAAACTCTGCCTTTATCATTGTCCCATATTATCTTCACAGCTGTCACCAGTGAAGTAAGTCATCTTTACTTTTTGTTGTCTACCCCACTCCATTAAAATGTAAACTCTAGGAGGCCAGAGACTTGTTTCTCTATTGTTCACCAAGGTAACCCAACACCAAGGTAACAAGGGCTACATGTGATAGGCACCCAATGAGATGTGCTTGGCCAGATGAACGCCTAACACCATTTTCTCCCTCCCTCAACATCCACACTTCCCTCTGGTGGTAGCTCATGCATCAGGATTCTAGAAAGCAAGCGCTCCCTCCCCCACTCCCATGCAATTGGTCAGTCCCTCTGTTTTCTTCCTTTCCTACAATTCCATCAGAACACTCACTGCATTATGTTTGATCCATCCCCAACTAGACCCAGAGCTCTGTGAGGCCAAGGATTATGTCTTATTCAGCTTTGCAGGCCCAACATACACAGCAGTTCTCTATATCTCTGACCTCCTCGCCTTCCCTGACCCTAGAGATGAAATGGCATTCCCTCCTACCCCTTCTCTATCACAGGCCTCTTCGTAGCACTTACATCCCGTCACATCATCTCCATTGGCTGACTGATTTGTTCCACTCGTGTATCATCTTCCTCCTGCACTGTATCCCTGCTGCCTAGAAGAGTAGCTGAGGCATGGTGGGTGCTCTCTATATATTTGTTTACAAATGACTCATCCAGGGCCAGTGGAGTGGCTCAAGTGGTAGAGTGCCTGCCTACCAAGCATGAGGCCTAGAACTCAAACCCCAATACCCGCCCCCCAAAAAAGACTCATCCATGTTTGTTAAGTGAAAGAATAATTCATTGATAAGCTACCATGAAAACAATAAATCTCAGGGAGCAGGGCGTTCAAAGCTGTGTTTTCAGTGGTTACTCATGTTTTCCGAAACAAGACACCTGAACATGATTCATGAAAATCACATTCTAAGACAAATGTTAGGGCAGAGGGAAACTTCTTAGCGAATGAGTGAAATGTGTCTTGAATTGCTCTAGAGCACCCACCATCTGAATTACTGACTGGTTGCTTCTTTTTTTTTTTTGGCACAGAGAGTCCAGGCAAGAGGAGCCCATCTCTCTGTAACTCTACTAACTCCATTCCAATTACGCTAGTTAGAAACAGGTCTACAGACAATGGTCCAGATGTTCGATTTCATCAGAGATCACATTGCATGGAGCCCAAGAATATTAACATAGATTCTGGCAGGTGGAGCATGTGGTGTGGGGGGTTGTGACACTCAGCAAAACAGGTTTCAAATGCACATTCCAAGAAGAGTAAGTGGGTTTAACAGCCCTTTTCCAGGATGGAGCCCCAGTTGTCCTGCCTTTCTTGGGGCCCATAAGCTGGGCCAGTGGGAAAGTAGGCAGGCAGGTCTGTATCTTCTCTGTAGCATGTAAATAACATAACTGCATAAGCTACACTAGGTCCATCGCACTACTAATGCAAGTTGGGCCATGTGGCAGTCACAAAGGCAGTGAACGTGGAGTTAGGGCCTGAGCCAACCCCTGGGGCCAGGAGAAGAATCAGCTTGGGGCTTGCCAGCAGCCAACCAAAAGCTAATGTTCCATCAGGATGGCACATGAGGCCCAACTAAGACAGGTCACCTCAGGGGAGGAAATGTATGGCTGGTTCCAAATTAGTTATCAAATCTGGACACACATCCAAGACCCAAACTGACTGCCATCATCTTTGGGAAGCATCTCTGTGAAAAAGAACAGGCATTGGCCTTTACTTCCTCTCTTACTCTGAGTAAGAGAGGCCAGTACGAGAGGCCAGTAAGTCATGGCTATAGTGCCCAGGAGATGCACATGGTTGTCCAGCACAGCTTTTCCTATCCTTGGCCACACAGTGACCCCTTGGGACACTCACAGAAGACAGATGCCTTGGATCCACCTCTAGAAATTTAAATTTGATTAGGCTTGAGCTGGGGTACAGCCTAGAAATTGGGGATTTTCAAATCTTCCCAGAGACTTTTATGTAAAGTCAGAGTGCAAACCATTGTCCTGACATAGCCTCAGGTTAAAGCCCCAAAACCTGGGCTCCAGCTGTACCTACAGGTCAGCCAGTCACTCCCATCACCCCTCCCCCAAACTCATTTAGAGCAAGGAGGTGATAAAAGAACCATCCAGAACTCTTGTCACTAGAAGGTCTTCCTAAATCATGCAACATTCCCCTATGTAGTTTTTATGTCATTTTGGTTGCTTTTGGTTAGTTGGTTGGTTTTGATTTGTTTTGTTTTGGGCAGCACTGGGGTTTGAAATTAGGTCCTTGTGCTTGCTAGGCAGGTACTCTACCACTTGAGTCACTCCACCAGACCTTTTTTGTGTTTTTGTATTTTTGAGATAGGGTCTTGCTTTTTGTGTCCAGGCTGGCCTCAAACCATGATCCTCTTCATCTCTGCTTCCCCAACAGCTAGGATTACAGGCATGAGCTACCAGCACCTGGGCTTCCCATGTAGTTTTTTAATCAAAGTTCTCATAATTTCCTATAAAATCCTAAATCCTTAGACTAGCCTTCAGAGGCCTCTATCTCTCTGCTCATATATTCATAGGCACAATGCTCTTATTTGCATAGAGTTTTCATTCTGTTAAAGGAGAGAGAGAATAAACAATAAGACTTTACACACAGACTCATTTCAAAATACTGAAGTACAGAGAAACAAATAGAACCGGGCAATGAGTCTACAGAGGCAGATGGGGGACACCTCTGCCTCTGGTGGCCAGGAAGGGCCTGCTTGATGCAATGATATCTGAGCTGAGTGCTAGGAATTGAGAATCAGCCAGAGCACCGTCTGAGGGAAAAGCCCTCCAACAGAAGGAACAGCAACTGCAAAGGCCCCAGCTTCAGTGTCCTCCTAGCCCCACTGCAGTTTCTTTACTGCCATGCTGGGGGACACTGATTCTCCTGCGTTTACCCTTTGGATTTGTCCCACCACAGGTGCCATCTTCCAACCCAAATCAACTTCTTCAAAAACCCCTCCCCCTAGAAGCTTCCCAGACAGTCCAACCTCATTCCACCCACTCTACTCCACCTCCATTGCATGTGAATGCCCTGATGAATTGCAATGGATGTAAAAGCATGTCATGATTGCTGCTGTTCTCACCTTGGCACTTCTGAATTCATCATGCCCTTGATTTTATTGTCTTGTTGTTTTACCTGGGTACTAGTCTGCTCCCGTGGGATTGCTGGTCCTTCAGGGAATAAATCATTTTTTCTGCCCCCTTTGGAATTCCCAATCTCTCCTAGAACAGAGCCAGCATTCATTACCAGCCTCTGGACACAGCTGTTTGAAGAAGGCCTTGACTAGGTTGTCAATAAGAGCTTGTTTGAATGAAAGAACTAATTAGCAAGGCTTGCCTCAAAACCACACAGCCTTCATTCTACTTTGCTGTATAATCATCTCTATTCTATAGATGAGGAAAGCAAGGTGCAGACAGATTAGGCATCTTGCTCAAGGTCTTATAGCTGGCAAGTGGTAGAGCTGGGATTTGAACCCAGGTCTGTCTCATATCAGCTGCTGCATCAAACTCCATGACAAGGTCTCATAAAGATGAAGACTGGAAGTCAGTAGCCCCATCCTCATGTTTTCAATAAAGAAACTAAAACTCATAATAGAATGAATAGAGGTGGGCTGGACATTGATTGACTTGGTACCAAGACCAAGGGAAGCATTCATTGTTGTGGGCGCCAAGGGCCCTGGACTCTCCACTTTGTCTTGACTCTTTTGGTAAGGTCAAAATTATGGTCAAGATTCAGCCAAAGGCTTGACCATTTCCTAATACATTATGGCAGTTTGACTCCTCACTTTGCTGAACGCCATTCTCCCTCTTTACCTTCACAGCTGATGGTCTATAATAAACATCTTGCATACCACCACCCCCACAAAAAAGACTCAGCCATCAGATCATTGCTGTGTCCTCTACTGGATTTAAGTGTTGCCAGGGAGCTTCTGATAGTGGCTGAAAATGTCCAGTGAAGTGGTTAATGGCAGAAACAGAGTATTCATTCATTTCAAATAATTTTTCCTTCCCTCCCTCCTTCTTTCCTTCCTCCATTTCTTCTTCCCTCTCTCCTTTTCTTCCTTCCTTCCTTCTTTCTCTCTATTGCCCATTTGAGTGGTGGGCACAGGGAAGGACAGGAGCAAGAAGCTAACCCTTAGCAAGCGCCCTGAGCAAGTCACATAACTTCATCCATGCTACAAGCTTAATACCAGATTTAGAGAATAAAATATGGAACAATACTCAAATTTGAATTTCACAGGAGACTATTTTTGGTTAAATATGTCCTGTAGAATATTTGGAATGATCTTATACTATACCCCATAGCTTAATGAGACATACCCCAGAGGGTCAATGTGAGAAGTCTACAACACACAGAGTTAAAGTGGTTACAGGTACCTGTTAAGTAAGTGGCAAGGCTCAATTGGACCCAGACGGGTTCAAAGACTGCTTTCCTTCTTTATATAATGGCTATAAGTGGACAATTCTGGGCACTTGTACAGATTTTTAATGGCCACTATAGAATACTAACTCACAGTTTAATGGGCAAATTTACTGAAGAAAACATGGCTCCTTTGGTGGTGAGAATCTGCTCTCTCCTTGCCTCCAGAGAACTGTTCTCTATATAGACAGTCTGTGAGTCCTCCTTTGAGCTAGCTTGCCTTAGCCAGGGGCAGATTCCCAGGAGCTATAGATACAGAAATGGCCCTTTCCATAAAGCCACCCCCCTTTGGAGAAGTTGGGAGCACCCAAGGAAAGAAGGGGAAAGGAACAGAATCTGGCAGTCATGCTACATCATCCAGAAAAAGACATAAGTGATAATGGAAGATGTAAGGGGATAGTGATTTGCAAGCAAAATAACTTGACTAAGCAAGAAGAGAAAATAAGATGGGGAGATAGTGGTGTGGGGAACAAGGCCTAGGGAGAGAACACATGAAAAAAGTTTGTAGGGAAATGTCAAACAGAAAAGGTCTACACTGCCTAAATCAGACTGTCTGGACACCGTAGTATGTGATGCACTTGGAGGAGAGAAATGTTTCTCAAAGATCTTCAGACAACTTGGGGCATGTCTGTGAAGCAGACAAACTTCCACCACCATTCTAGTTTTGGTACTTCCCCAAAGACCTCTTTCGCAGACCCCAATCAATTCATCTGACCAGCTAATCATGGGCCTAGAATGTTCTTCCTAGGGATAATTTACATTCTAATAACAGTTTCCGGAGCAATCTCTTTCCCCTCTCCCCTGCATTTCCTCTTCATTGTTGTCTGACTCATTATCTGCTTTAATTGAGTGATTTTCAGGTAGAAAAAGAATGAATGTTTAGCCTGACAAAGATGGGATCTTTGTATGTTTCTCAAAATAAACTCCATGGACAGAGAATATGGGCAGTACATGCTCAAAAATTTCATGTTGGAAAGAAATAACTAGTTGCTATGATTCAGTGATGCTCCAAATTTCAGAAAAGATCATCTTCATTACTGTTAGGCAATCACGTCTAAAGGAATGCCCACTGACTGGGAAGCTCAGTCATGTCATCCATTCCTCTCCTTCCCCCACCCCTTGGTATAATGCTCTACTTTTGGAGCAACAAACACAGAAAGTTCCCTCTCAGCCACTTGTGTTGAAGAAAATTCTGGAGATGAATACGTCTCCAGATGTAATGTGTACGTCTTCAGGTAAAATAACAGATTCCTGATTGCTGTTATTACAACCAATATTGTGCAAAGCCTCTGGCCACTGAGAATGCACTGAGTGTTATGAAGAATTTAAATAGCCGACTCCCCGACCTCCAGCTCACGTCTGAAACTCCCTGGCCTGTACTGGCCTGCCCACTGGTATGGAAACACAAGAAGATACTCCCTACTTCTTTATCCAAAGCCCTGGGGACTTTGGCAAGTTCTCCTAGGAATGGAGGTTACCAAATCAACCATGTTTGCCTTTGCCCACTCTTTTTCTACCTTTTGATTATTCAGATGTAGGAGAAAATAAAGAGATGACAAGGGAGGCCTTTATCTATCCAAGGTTATCCTGAGTAACTGCTAGGCTCTGGGAACTGACCCTCAAGAACAATGCATAAAGCTGGCATTCGAATCCAAAAGAATATCTTTCTAGTAACACATATTTCCCATCAAAAATATTTATAAGGAGTGATGAGCACTCACCATACACAAAAAAAGTAGGATTGATAACAACCCATTGTCAGAACCAGAGTCATTTGAAAAATGGCAAAGAAGATACAGTTGGCTTGAGAAAAATATTGAGCGACCTGTTCAAGCATGGCACCACGAAAGACAGGTGATTCAATTCTCTGAAAGTCAGTGAACAGGGAGCTCCTTTTTTCCACACCCAGAGACCCAGAGAACAGGCCAATCTTAAAACTGGGCAGTTATTCTGTAAGTGGGAGGTATCTTTGGAGGCAGTCAAAGTATAGTATTAGCACACACACACACACACACACACACACACACCCATATACACACATACATACACATGTATACACATACACACACATACAATCTTTCTATCTTTTTAGAGACTTCAACTCTCAAGCAAACAGCCAGGCAAGATGTAGAAGATAGTGGGCTGTGTTCATCCAGGGAGCCTTGACATCCTGGACAGTGGAATAGAGCTGGCCTAAGTTTACTTTTTGAAATGCATGGAAGAAAAGCAAGAGGAGCCTGAGGGTATTTATAGGACTATTGGGAGTATAATTCTTCATTCATTGGAGATAGAAGAAAATCACACCTCAGTTCTGCAGGCCTGAACAATGTGGGTGCCACTGGACCCCCTGGGCAAGGAGCTAAGGAGGTGGAAAGCACAGTCAGCCACCCCTCCAAGTAGAGATGTAAGGGGACATTCAAGAAACAGCCAAGGGAAGGCAATGGTTCCAAAGACAACAATATGCTCCATTGAGTGCTCGTCATCATCACTGGCTAAATAGATCTTCTCATAGAAAGAAGAATAAAGAAAGAAAAAAAGCAGCCTAGAGGGAAAATACCTCAGGACAAGGAAAGAGAGTCACTCTATAAAGACCCAAGAGTGTGTCCAGAAGATATTTTTTTTCAAAAACCTTTATCACCAACAGAAAGAAAAATGATATTCCTTCTTTGAAACAGACATAAATCCACAGCGATTAAGCTAAATCAGTAAAAGAGGTAGATGAGCAAGGGGATTATTTCAGAGGGATAAAAATGTGTTAAAAAATTTCAAGTCTGCATTCAAAACAGCAAAGAGAAAAAAGTAGCCCCTATGCAAAAATAAACCTGTAGTGTAAAGGTTAAATTTGGAATGGTGTTCTAGAATGCAGAAGAAAAGGACAAGTAAGTAAATGTTTTTTTAAAAGAGAATGGCTTAGATGAGACAGCCAAGTTAAAAAATATAGGTTTTTTTCATGGAGAAACAAAACTGCAATTGAAGTAACATTCAAAAAAATAATTGAAGAAAAATGTTCCAGGCTGTCAAAGCCAATGGGTACAAATCAACAACCATGTTCTACAGGCCAAATTTATTAAAAGAATATGAACCTGGACATATCTCAACAATATTTTCCAATTAAAAGATAAAGAGCTGGGCACGGGTGGCTCATGCCTTAATCCTAGCTACTTGGGGGAATCACAGTTCAAGTTCACAAGTGTCCATCTCCAAAATAACTAGAGCAAAATGGACTAGCAGTGTGGCCCAAGAGGTAAAGCACCTGCTTTACAAGTGCAAAACCCTGAGTTTGAACCCTAGTACCACAAAAGTATCAGTAAAATACAGAGTTAAGTATAATTATTGTAAATATGATCCAAAAGCAATAGCAAAGTAATTTTAAAAGTCATATCTGCATAAAATAATTGGATAATAGACTGAGCTTTAAACCTCAGATTATCTTCACAAAAAAACAAAAATGGCATGAAAGAAGTAAAAGTGTTCAAGCTTCTTTTTTTTACTCTTATTTTTGATCATTAGAAAAACATAAGTTAAAAATGGTTTTAGAGAAATTTAAGAGAGCCACTAATAAAACCATAAATAGTCTGAAAAGGGCAAAAGCAAGCAGAGCAGTGACAGCCTCTGTCAAGAATTCCACTGCATTTCTCGGCCTTTCCAGATAAAGGACAGAGGAACAAGCTTTATCCTGCCTTTGACGAGTACCAACCTAACAACATAGGAGACAGAGATGGAATTGCATGGCTGAAATTCAGCCTGATGTGACAGCTTTTCAAGGATGTCTGTGTGAAGTTCTCTGTGGGGACCCAGAATTCATGGGGGCTTAGGAGGATGGTAAGATAGAAAGGAGAGGGGAGGGGAAGTCTTCCTTTCACTTAATTATTTCTCTGTTGTCCCTACCAGACAGTAAACTCCAAGATGACAGACTTTGTCAGCCTCCCTAGCATCTCGTTGGATGGATGGGTGGATTGATGAGTAGTGGGTAGATAGGTGGATGGATAATGGATGGATAATGGATGGATGGATGGATGGATGGATGGATGGATGGATGGATGGAAGACTGACAAATAGTTGGATGACCCTTAGTTAATCAGATCTGGCTTAATTTTCACTTCTCCCAGGCTTTCTAATTCTATTGATAAAGTTATAAAATTCACCCTCCCAGTCAGACCTCCCTCTATAGGCCTTTTGCCTTCTGTCTCACAGCTGCACAGTGCCAACACGGCCCTGAATGGTGGGAAGGAGGTAATGCCTGTGCCTAAATGTGCCTATCTTACCACCGGGGAGCAGCCGAATTGGGCAGCAGAGAGGCCAAGCAATGCGTCAGAAAACTGTGAGTTTTCTGTTTCACAGTGCTGCAACAGGACAGTAAGAAAGCATGACTGCTTATATTCCTTCTCCCTCCCCAGTTTGACTGAGGGCCCAGAAAGTTGGTCTGTGGCATAAATGATGTATGAGGTCAGCTTTCAGTTTGTGGAAGAAAGGACCCAGACAACCGGGTTATACCAACAGTCTGCTAACAGCCCCAATGTCTCCATGAGCCTGCTTTCCCCCTCACCCTCCCCAGGGGTAAAAATATGAAGATAATTTTTAGCAGTGAGGGTGGACATGGAGGAGGAGTTGGGAATGCAGTCATTTGTGCTACCAGGACAGTAACAGTAGTGTCAGGCCTTTGTTCTTGGAAGACAGTTGTCATAGCAACCCCTAGATCAAGGAGCAGGTCCCCTTTTGGCCATTGTCTGGAGTACAAAGTCCTTGTTCAGCTTGTATCAAGCTGGTTAAAAAACACTCCAGCAGGAGAGATACAGACACAGATAGACAGGCTCTCACATACACAGTCATTCCCAGGATCCACTGGGGATGGGTTCCAGAACCCTCTGTGAATAGCAGAACTGCACGGATGCTCAGGTCCCCCACTGTTCAGTGGTGGAGTATTTGCATGTGGCCTTTGCACATCGTACCATATACTTCAAATCATCTCCAGATTGCTTATGACACCTAATACCATGCAAATTCTATGTGAATAGTTACTGCACTACGTTGTTTGGGGTAAAAAGTCTGGACTGTTCAGTACAGATACAGTCACTTTTTAATAATTTTGATTTGTGGTTGGTTGACTCCACTGTGCAGAACCTGTGCATATGGTGGGCTGTAGAGAACAATTCTAAATCACATATGGAGGGAAGTTCCTTCCTACAGTTTTTAGTGATCCAGTTAACTGAAACCTCCTGTGTCTGCTCTTCGTGTTTCTCCTCTACCTGCCAACAGTCAGACAGGAGGTGCTTTGACTCCAGCAAGAAGCAGCCTTCTATTGAGAGAACCTGCCACAGGGCCTTCATGTGTAGGGTGTCCGGTCTAAGACATAGCTCCTCTGAAGCCACTGAAGCCAAGGTTCCTGAATTGGCGTGAGGTCACTCCTTGCAGAAGGGGCAGGCAAGAGCACAACCTGGGTGTGTGTAGTGAAACACATTTTGTGACTTCCTGGCTGTACTTGTCAAGCCTACTGCTGACCTGAACCAGCCTGCCTCTCCCACAAGAATCCAGGTCCTGCACACCCAGACTGGAAAGAAAGAGAGGCCTCCTGAGTCAATCCAAACTCTACGAGGAAAATGAAGTCTTCCTGGATTTACTTAAAAAGGGCAAAATAATAAAAGGCCCTGTTGGCAGCTCACTGGTGTTTCTGCTCTGCACCTGGCTTCAGGCCAGAGGCCTGACGAAGCTCTAAGGAGACTCAGCCTCTCACAGTCCACTCTCTGGAACACAGCTTGCACAGGACAGCTAGGGAAGCAAACCATAGGAGCGGGTAGGATTGACACTTTCTAAGCCAGGAGAAGAAATAAGGCCAGAAAGATTATGTAACTTGTCCAAAGCTCAAAGTTCATGACAGAGCTCAGACCAGAATCGAGGACTCCTGAAGGCTCAGTGGACATTGAGTTGCATAGCAAATGCTCAAGGCGATAGTAGGTCGGATCAGATATTGGAACCCAGACACCAAGACCAGTTGGAGTCTAATGAAGTCATCTTTAGAGCAATATGTACTATTAACCAGGCAGGCACTTTGCTGGATGCTTTGTATACATTATTTTTCTGTGACAAGAATGGTTAGCCTTCATTTAACAGATGGAGAAACAGAGGTTGGAAAAATGTAAGGAACTTGCCCAAGACCACATGGATACTCAGGGGAAATGCCAAGATTATTCCCAGTCCTTCTTCCCTCAAAACCTGGGCTTTGATTCACTGTGACACTACCTTTGTTCAAAAGAAAGGACAAGGCCAGATGTGGTAGCTCAAGTCTGCAATCCCAACCAGCTACTTAGGAGGCAGAGATCAAGAATATTGTGGTCCAGGTCCAACATGGGTATAAAGCAAGATCCTATCTCAAAAATAACCAACACAAAAAGGGCTGGTGGCATGGCTAACATGGTAGAGCAACTTCCTACAAGCACAAAGCCCTGAGTTCAACCCCCAGTACTGGGGATATTGTGTGTTTGCTGCAAGCTAAACATCCAGACTCTCTCTGTGTCTTTTCCTACATTTAATGAGGAACCAGAATTCTCCTAGTAAGGCCAGGGCAGCAGAAGGGGGCTTGTTTTCTCTAAATGTTAGAAACCAAAAGATTTATTAAAGTTGGTCAGACATTGACTAACATTGACCAAGCCTCATCCAAATACCTGACCGGTCTGGATTCTAGAAGGTGCTAGCTGGGGGATTTAGGAACAACCCAAGATGCCTGTTAACTCACTCCCAGGAATCCCGCTCCTCTACCTTCTGAGCATCCTTTGGCTTGCTTGCTAGATGAAAGAGAAATAATACAGGCATTTCAAAGCAAGGAGAAAATTACTTCCTTTGATGCTCACTCCTGAAAACCTCACTTCCATTCCTAGCCCAAACTTAACTTCTGCTCTATAATACAAAGCAATTGTTTGACTTACTGCTTCAGTGCCTTATTAGATTAAGGTGAGGGACATCAGGGCCACTCGAAGGCCCCCTTTGCATTGCAGTCTGCACACCAAGCTGTGCATGGCAGCCCTGCTTCTCTTGCACAGCAGACAGGGCGTAAAGACCACCCGACAGAGCTCCTTCTCTTCCCCCACTCTCCATCCTGCTGCTACTCAGATTAGAAGTCATGAATCATTCACCCACTCGATGTGTCGGGCACTGTGCTGGCACTGGGGAGAAAGAGACAAGGAAGTCTAGGTCCTGTGTTCAGAGACCTCCACTCTAACAAGCAAGGCGCAGCAGATGCAGTGAGGTCTGAGGCAGGCACATAGGATGGGTAACAGAGGACCTGGAACCATATAGTGGAGAGACAAAGTGATCATACACGAGGGCCAAGGAAGTCTTTCTGAGAAACTGAAGCACATATTAAATTTTTGGAAGATGACTAAGAGGAGCAGTGAAGATGGAAGGGGAGGGACGGCTAAAACACATGTAAAGGCCCATTAAGGAACTTGACATCTCACTTGTGTCACCAGCATGGCTCAGAAGTCCAAGAAGGGCCATCAGCCCTGACCTCTGAACACAGCTCTTTTCCCTACTCCTTGCTTGTATCTTCCTGGGTCTCTGACCCACCCTAGTGTAGGCCCTCTCCTCCTGATTATCCTTCCAGATGCCTGGTCCCAATGACATGTTTTGGAATTAACTTTTTTTTTTTTTTTTTAGACAAGGTCTCCATATGTAGTTCAAACTCATTATGTAGCCCAGGCTGAGCTCAAACTCAGGCTCTTCCTGCCTCCGCCTCCAGAGTGCTGGGAGTGTAGGCACCCTCCAACAGTCCCCAGGGACGACATATTTTGGATGTATTTCCCTGACCTTCACCATCTGAATTCTTTGGGGGCATGGTTCACTCTTTAATCTGCAACTATGAGTAAGAGACACTCCTTCCTCCCCGCTCTGGGGTACCCTAAAGGCCAGACCAGTCCAGCTCCCCAACATGGAGCAGACACATACAAGGATCTGTAAGTTGTCTAATGGAGCTAGAATTAAAAATGTGTAAGTGGGAGGAGACATGGTTCTGGAAGCCCTCTAGCCATGGGAAGCCATGGAAGGACACAACGGGGGGCTACTCCAGTAGTGACAGGGTAGAGGTATTACAGGGACAGAGACAAGGAGCAAGGGGGAAACCCAGCACAAGAGGCTGTTGCAATAGTCTGAGCAAGACTTGAGAAGAAGAGAAAGTAAGGCTTCCCTGACACTCATGGCTGGAACAATCATGGACTGCCCTTTGACTCTTCCTTGTGGTTGTAGATCTTCCCAACATGTCCTGACTTGTGTAATTCAAATTGCTTCTACCCCATCACAATCATCCTCTCTCTCTTTCTTCTCTCTCTCTCTCTCCCTCCCTCCCTCTCCCTCTCTTTCTCTCTCTCTCTTTCTCTCAGTCTCTCTCTCTTCTTTCCTCCTTCCTGCCTTCTCTTCTTCCTCCTTCTCTTTTTTCCTGTCATCTTCATCCTTCTCCTTTCTTCTTATTCTTTCTCCTTCTCTTTCATTTTCCTCTCCTTTCTCTCTCTCCCTGGAGCAATATGCCTTGCTTCCTTTCCACTAGCTCAAGCCTGCCCAAGGAAGGAAAATGGAAAAGGAAAACAGAAAAGGAAGCCTGGATTCTAAGAGAAGCTGACTGAAGAGCTGCCTGCAGGTATCTGGAAGGGCAGGCATGTGGAGGAAAATGACCACCTCAAGTCAGAACCCCCTGGGACAGGAGGACCAACAGAGACCAGGGCTTTCTGAAAACTCCAGGGTGCTTGACAAATATTTTAAAAAGCAAGTTTTGTTAGAGATTCTGTCACCTTGGAGCCTGTAGGAGGAAATCAGAGCGTTTTTCACAATCCTGGCAGCCAGGTGGTAGAAATAGAGTCCCACAGAACAGCACCTAGGGACTCATGCTGTGACTTTCTTTGTGAACACCTGCCACTTTACCATGGCCCAGAATGATCTTCAGTGAGTCGGCACAAGTCACAGCCACCTGTTTACAGACATCTAGAGTTCCCAAGCACTCTTAGGACAAGGGACTCGGGATGGGTCCAAATGGGCAGTGAAATCTTGCTCAGAAAAGCCATTCCTCCTGGTCTGTTTATGCCGATGTAAACACTCGCCAAGGAAACAAGGCATGTGGGCATGCGCTGGCCCTGCAGGCCCTTGGTGGCTGCAAAAGGCAACTGGAAAGTCACATGTCATAACAGTGGAAAGTACATAATGCAGCTATTCTTAGCCCTGGAATGTATACACTGTCTCCCTGCCCAGCGGCCCCTGCACAAAGCTCCAGAAACTGTGAAAGTACCTTCAGCATAAACAAATCCACAGCTCTCCCAGGACAAATCACTTGCCAGCTGAAGGGAGGGCCTAGGGTTTATGGTTCACTCGGAGCTGGAGGTGGAAACTTTCTGGGGGGACAAGACAGACCAGGCATCGGTGGATGTCACTGCAGCAAAACAAGGTAAGTATCCTTAATGCTTAATTATTCTACAGGGAGCCAGTGTCACCAATAAACCAGGGCACTTTTTGGTCTCTGCTTTCTATTGATTCCATCTTTGAAACAAAGCCCAAAAGACTGTGCGGTCACATAGATAGATAGATAGATAGATAGAGCTCATAAAGGTTCTTTATCATTCTTCATTTCTGTCTAGTTGCCAGAAGGCCACACCCCCGGAATGTCATCCTTAGGAAATGACTAACACCTAGAAAGAGATGCTCAGATGAGTTTACTAAACAACACATATACTGAGATTTTGGGAAAAGACACATACTTCTGTTTGTCAAATGCATGGACTATTACCTTGCTTGGGGCTAACATTTTAGAAACTTCCAACAACTTAGTTTATTTATTTATCCCCCCTTGGGTTAGCCGGAGATGTTACTCGCCTGTTACCTTTGGGAATAATCATAACCAAAAAATGATATATCTGCTTTGAGGTCTAGGTGGGGGTGGCTCCCCTTTCCAATCTTCACCACACCACCAGAAAGAGATGCTGAGTCTTGGAGCCCCCACAGCTAAGCCCTCCAGTTCATGACGCTAAAAAAACTTGACCTTTGCTCCCTCTTGGGGCTTCCTCCCCTTTCTTTAGGATGGATGAGGATTCACCAGATGGGCTGCTCTTCAAAGACCACAACTTCTCCTCTGACTTGTTGAGGCAGCTCAATGGCCTGAGGCAAAACAGGATGCTGACTGATGTGACCATCTGCACCAGTGCCTGGGAAGTGCCCTGCCACCGCAATGTGCTGGCTTCCAGCAGTCCCTACTTCCGGGCCATGTTCTGCAGCAACTTCCGGGAGAGCATCGAGGCCAAAGTGCAGCTGAAAGGCATTGATGCCCCCACTCTGGAGCAGATCATCATGTATGTGTACACAGGGGAGGCGCACATCACAGCCACAAACGTCCTCCCCCTGATGGGGGCAGCCTCCATGCTGCAGTACCCCAGGCTTTTTGAGGCCTGCTCCTCCTACCTGCAGAGCCAGCTGGCCCCCAGCAACTGCCTGGCCATGCTCAGGCTCTCAGAAATCTTGAGCTGCGAGACCCTCAAGAAGAAAGCCAGGGAGGTCGCCCTGACCTGCTTCCCAGAGGTGGCCTCATCTGCTGACCTGAAGGAGCTCTGCGCCTTGGAGTTGAGAGACTACCTGGGAGATGACGGGCTCTGCGGGGAGGAGGAAAAGGTGTTTGAGGTCCTCATGGCTTGGGTCAAGCATGATGTCCAGGCCCGGAAGCAACACATGCAGGAACTGTTGCAGCAGGTCCGGCTTCAGTACATCCATCCATCCTTCTTCCATCACTTCATTGCCAATGACACCCTCCTGCAGTCCTCACTGGCATGCCAGGCCATCCTGGAGACAGCCAAAAGACAGGTGTTCTCTTTGCATGGCACCAGTGGCCTGGACTGCAAACCCCTGTGGCACGTCCCTCCTAGGAGCGCATACCAAGACTTCCTCCTCCTTCTGGGTGGACGGAAGGACAACCAGCAGACCACCAGGGATGTTCTGCTCTACAGCGCACAGACCGGCCAATGGCAGAGCCTCGCCAAGCTCCCTGCCCGGCTCTACAAGGCCTCAGCTGTCACCTTGCATCGCAGCGTCTACGTGTTCGGGGGCATGGCTGTCAATGGGGGAAAGCATCTCATCAGTCGCAGCGTCTACATCTTCTCCCTGAAACTCAACCAGTGGAGGCTGGGGGAGCCCATGCTGGCAGCCCGCTACTCTCACAGAAGCACCACCCACAAGAATTTCATCTTCTCCATCGGGGGCATTGGAGAAGGGCAGGAGCTCCTGGGCTCCATGGAGAGGTATGACAGCATCTGTGATGTCTGGGAGAGTATGGCCAGTATGCCAGTGGGGGTTCTCCACCCCGCTGTCGCTGTGAAGGACCAAAGGCTCTACCTTTTTGGGGGAGAGGACGTTATGCAGAACCCAGTGCGCCTTATCCAGGTAAATAGCTGGTCCTTCCTGTAATGGTAAGTGCAGAATATGCACACACACATGCATGCATATGTATGCACACACAGACACATGCACATACATAATGGCACAAACATATGCACATACATACACATATATGCACACATGCATTTGTGCATAAACACGTGTGCACACGCGTACCTGCAAACATGTACACATATATACAAGCAAATGCATACTTCCATATGTATATGCACACAGGCACATATGCACGCATACACACATATGCACATTTGTCTTTTGCAGACTAGAGGGAGGGAGAGTGGAAAGAAGTATTATTTTCAGAAAGAAAAATTTCAACTTCTGATTCTTTTTGTGAAAGACTAATACAAAAGTGTATCAAATACAATACTTACCCACAAAGCGTTTATCCTCATTTGAGGGGAAAAAAATATCTAGAAATTGAATGTCAGATAGCTTACCCAAATCAGTAAGGCCTTAAAAGAAGATTCCTCCCTCTTCTACCAAATCCCATGGAACCTGATCTCAGATCTGCTAAAATAAAAAATTTTTTTGTGTGGAATCCTGACATTTGTGGTTTACAAAAGTCTCCGGGAGGTTCTAAGGTGCAGCCAGCTTTAAATAATAGAAGAAATTAATTTCACTAACAAGCTCTCTGGAGGATGTGAATGATAAGGACCAATTTCAGAATATTAAGTGTTTCCCAACTTTACGCAAGTTTCTAGTGTTCTTTGCATGAATAATAATCTCCTCTTTACAGACAATGCAGAAGATTCCCAGAGATGTGCTTTGATCATTTCTTAAGCTTTATATTGAGCGCTGACCACTGTGAAGGCCTTGAAGACACAGGAGGGAAAAGCAAGTTACACTTAACCCTCAAGGAGTTTACAAGACAATTGCAATTCAGAAGCTGAAAAGAGGGATGCTATAAGAGCCTAGCATCTAGATGGTGTCCTAAAACCAACTAGAGAGTACCTTAGAGTTCAGGGGACTTTGGAGGGAACTCTGAGAGCTTGGTTTAAGCTGACTTGAGCAGAGAAGCAGAGGAGAGATAGCAAGTGAGAATGAAAAATGAAAGAGGAGAGACAGGCAGAATGAATGTGAAGAGTAGCATGTAATATAAGGGCCTGACCAGGTGGGTGGAGGGAGAGAAGAGCTCTCTGCCAGCTGAGGCAGAAGCCAGTTATCTCCTGAGGGATGGGGAGTGATCCTGAGTAAGGGAAGTTTGCAAAAAAGCTCTGAATAGCAAAGGGGCACAGCCCACGGCCTGGAGGAATGGAAAACACAGCAGTGTTGTCACTATGCACAGCAAGACTGGGCAAGGAAGTCTGGTTGTGTGTGAAGGAAGGGGGGCAGGTGTTAGTCCCCACATGCTCTCCATCAGCCCCTTCTCAAGCCACCCCAGCAACATCCCCCATCCAGACAGCTGCCTCTGAGCCTCTCCTATCAAAATTCTGGAACAATCTTGAGAGATGGGTTGTGGAGATGAGGCTGGTCTGGCAGGGCTTTCTAGGTCCCTTCAAGAAATTGGAATTGTAGGCAGGTACAGTGGCTCATGCCTGTAATCTCAGCTACTCAGGAAGCCATAGGTAGAAGGATCCTGGTCCGAGGCTGGGCCCAGGCAAAAACACAAGATCCTGTCTGAAAAATAACGTGAAAAGGACCTGAAGTGTGGCCCAAGTGGTAGAGCTTGAGGTACTAAGTTCAAGTCCCAGTACCACAAATAAAAAAAAATTGTAGCCTGAACATAAAAGACAGAAACATCATTAAAGAGTCTCACCTAGGGTGAGTGAGGTCATCAAATTTCATTTTTAGGAGTTCCCTCTGGATGATTTGTGGAGAAGGAATTGGAGACAACCAAGGGAGGAGAGATGGGAGGGAGATTCTTGGAGAAATCCAGGCAAGGGGTAATGACATCTTGGACTCAGTGCCAGTGCGGATTTTTTTCTTGCCTTCATTCTCCAGCCCATATTCTCCCTTAGCATCTAAAATGATTCTTAGTCATTTCGATCCCACTCATTGACTTGAGCCGGGAGAGACACAACTCTGACCCACAAAACAGATGCGCCAAAGTGCTTCTATGTGAAGCTGGAGCCCCTGCCTCTTCTCTATTTTTCAAAATAGAATCAACAATTATGCTGATGATTTCACATTGCAAAATTGCCATCAACTTCCTACGAATAAACTGCAGTTTGTGAAAGCTTTCAGCTAGCATATCAAGGAATACACAGTGCCATCAAACAAGATCCTTGCAGTGCACAGGAAGCCAGAAGTGGGTAAAAGTATTCTGTCGGGTGTTTTTCTTACCTAAATAGCATTAGCTTTGAGGCAGAAATTGTACTTACTGAACATAGTTGAAAATGAATGGTGGAGTTACTCAGTGGATCAGGTTGGATTTTCAGGCATAGGGTCAGAGTTGAAACAGATGGATTGCCTGCATGTGTGCATTCTTTTAAGAACTCTTCCTGCAATAGAGTCACTATACATGTTCCTGGATGTGTCGCCTTCTTCCTCGCCTTCTTCCTCCTCTGTGTCTGTTTGACATTAGGCAATTCTTTTCCCATGATAAAGTACCTCTTCCTCCCCTGGTCAAAGACCATCCTTTGTTACCCTTGTTGCAGTCTCTCTGGGGTTTTGTGAGGTTGTGAGCAAATGTTGGATCTCTTTTTGAAACCATACCCAAAGATGAAAGAGCAGAAGGCTAGGAGGCAATCACCCACCCCAGTGACACACAACCAGCCCTTACTTTCCTTCCAAGGATCCCACTGTGCAGAAAGTGTGTCACCTACATATTTTCAGTACAACTCTGAGGTTTCACAGTCACTGTGATCACCCTTCTCCAACACTTACCTTTTCCAAGCTTCACCGACTCCAAGGGCCATCAGGGACCTCAAGAAATCCCAATCCTAGAAGCCTCTATCAGAAAAGGCCACCTTCCATGTCCCCAAGCAGAGCCATCTAGGATATGGTCTCTGAGCTCTACCAAATCAGCTCTTCCACTCACTCTAGCTGTATGATCTTGGGCAGCTCACTCAACCTTTCTGAGCTTCAATGATCTAATCTGAAAAATTAGGGATCTAATAGTATCTACTTCATAGGATGGTTGGAAAGGTCAAATTTTTATTAGATGATGAAAATAAAGTCCTAGATAATATTAACAATTATATTTATATGGACAGAATTTCCAGTGAAGAATATTGCACCATTTTTCTCAGTAAATAGATGTTTTCATTTCTTCTTTTCTCATGTGGAATCCATTCTACACCTATGGTGTGAAACTTTGCCTGTAATTAACTAACCTATATTTGATATTTGAATTTTAAATTAAGGTTATTAACAGAACATGTTCTAGGGAATCTATTTGATTCATTATGTCAGAGCACAGCAAGGGAGCCTTCCCTCTCCTCTTTGGTCTTTCTTCCTTTTTTTCATGCTTCCTTTCTTTCTAGGACTCTAAAATCTTTTGGGCACAAACCATTCAGAAGCCTTTTGTACTTAGCCCCAAATTTATTCTTGGCTCTATGACCCTCTTGGGTATTCTGGGAGATTTAGGAATTTAAACATAAACTGGAAATAAAAATGATTGGAAAAGTCATTGGTTTTCAACCCAAGTTGCTCCATTTCTCATTGAAAGAAAAAAATATATATTCCAAGCAAGGTAAGCGAAATATATACCACAATGCAGACCTCTCGGTCCATTCTGTGAAAACTGATCTTATGGGATTGCATCAACACCAACTTTTAATAACTTTGTCACTTAACAATATCCATTAATTGATCACTATGTAGCTACATTTTAAAGACTGGAAAGAAGTAGAAAGAAAACCTCCTGGTTTACTCTCTAAATTACTATTTCTGTGGGGGTTTTTTTAATTTTAACCTTAAAATGCTGTGTTGGCACTATTCCAGGAATGGGGGAGAGGGGTGATAAAGGAGAATGATGGAGGGGTGAATTAAATTATGATATGTTGTAAGAACTTCTGTAAATGTCACAATGTACTTCCAGAGCAATAATAATTAATTAATTAATTAAAAATGCAAGGCCGAAATTCTGTTTCTCCCTCAGGTTTATCACATTTCCAGAAACACGTGGTTCAAGATGGAGACGAGGATGATCAAGAATGTGTGTGCTCCTGCTGTGGTGCTGAGGGAGCGGATTGTCATTGTGGGAGGTGAGTCTGGCCGGGTGGCGCTGGGCTGGATACAAACGGCACTTCCCATAGAAATAGGGTCCCTGATAGACAGATGGTGCTCAACAGGAATGTCTTTTAAAATTCCCAGCCATCCACCCACAGGAGAGTGAAAACCCTGATAAATCTCCTTCCTCATCCGGAAGTTCCTCCCTGTCTTCATCTACACATAAGAGGCAAAGTGATGCCTATTTTTCAGAGTCAATGTACTAGTGGATCTAAAGCACTTAGCACTGTCTCAGGTTCATGATCAATAAGAAATCTCTACTATTGTTAATAATTGCTGACTACTAATGAATCATTTCTCTGCAAATGCATAACATTCATGGTTAGGAGAGCTGGTTTGGGGGTCAGAGAGACCTGGGTTCAAATCCTGACTCTGCCACTAGCTGGTTGTATACTTTCTGGCAACTTACTCATCTTTCTGTGCCTCAGTCTGTCTATCAGTAAAATAGGGACTCTTAAATTACGACCATGTAGGGCTTTTGTGGGGAAAAGTGTTGGGTTCCCCAAAAAGGCTCTATCCTTGGGTCATTATAGCTCTTGGGTGGACATAGGAGAGACAATAATGCCAAGAGGCTGAGAAAGCTACTGGGAGAGGCTACTCCCAGTCTACAAATGGCTTATATGCTGCCTTAGTTTGACTTTAAGGATGTAGGAGTCAGAGAGTGAGACAGATGTGGGTACCAACCCCAGCTCAGTCACATGCCAGGATATGGCAGGGTACATCACACCCCAGACTTTAGTTCAGAGTCCCAGCCTCAGTGTGAGCACGGAGCAGACACATCCAGAACTGCAGCACTGCATCTGAGACCAGCAGTGTCCCATTTGTCATTTGGTTTCAGGTTACACAAGGAGGATTCTTGCCTATGACCCTCGATCCAACAAATTTGTCAAATGTGCGGACATGAAAGACCGAAGGATGCACCACGGGGCTACAGTGATGGGGGACAAGCTCTATGTGACAGGTGGGCGAAGGCTGACCACAGACTGCAACATCGAGGACTCAGCCTCCTTTGACTGCTATGACCCTGAGACGGACACCTGGACATCCCAGGGACAGCTGCCTCACAAACTCTTTGACCACGCCTGCCTAACTCTCCAGTGCATACCCCACACAGCCACCTTCTTGTGAGGCCCACACGGAACTTGTCTCAGCCAAAGCACTTTCTGTTGTAAGAGACAGACACCCAGCTCCAAAGAGCTTAAAAGGTTGCTGGAGAGCTCACAGGTGCCAGTCTGGAGGCCTGGTGCCAGGCATATGGTTACCAGAGCTGTGTCTCAAAAATGGTGCTGATGGATCCTTTTGGGACTCCAGGCTCACCTCTTGAGCCAATCACTATTACCAGGGTTTGTGCTACTGTAACTAAGTAGCCCTGGATCCTGTCCCTCTAGACAGAGGTGAGGTTAACCACTGTGAGTGACAGCCATCTGGACTGCATGTAACAGTGCAGAAGCAGTTTTCCAAAGGAAGGAATTCTGGACTGACAAAAACTACATTTTCCAAGCATGGTGGTACATGGCTGCAATCCCAGCTACTCAGGAGGCTGAGTCAGAAGGATCCAGTCCAAGACCAGTATGAGCAAAAGCACAGACCCTATATGAAAAACAAACTAAAAAATAAAAAGGGCTGAGGATGTGGCCTGGGTGTGAGATCCTAAGTTCAAGCCCCAGGACCATCAAAAAATCCAAAAATGTAACAAGAGGGACAGCATGAGAACTTGGCCGTGACTGTGTTTCTCTGCATTCTGTAGACAGGGTACATTGAAATTCCAGAAAAGTATGTGCAACTCAGTATCTAAGGTTTGCAAAATGATCTTGCGCTGAAAGATAAAAAAGCGAATAAAGTTTGTTTCTGATGCCAAATGATGTTTTCCTCCAGCCTCCAGGGAACTATAAACCTGCAGAATTAATCAGGATTTTCATTTTGTTAAGTATTATGAGAATCGCTCTTCTGGGGAAAGCCAACAAATTCTTACAGTGATTACAGCAGCCGTTACCCTCCAGACGCCAGGGCTGACGTTCCCCATGGCCCCTTTATCTCCAAGTGCCGCCCACTCTGGCTCCGTGTCAAACTCCGAAATCAGCTAAAGTGTAGACCAGCAGCTATCAGCACTGCTTCACATCACAGTCACCTGGGAGGATGTCTGGAAACAGAGTTGAGCCCCATTAGGGACAGATGGACAGGGGAGTCCCCAAGGTGGGGCATTTGTGTTTTTTTTAAAGCTTACTAGATGATCCCATTGTGCAGGCAGTGTGGAAAGCCACAGCCCTGCCCAGCTATGGGCACTGAACACCATGGTTGGTTTCACGTCCATCCTATTCTGGCCAGCCCCATCCAAACCCAGCACTGGTTTTTTTGTTGTTGTTTTTGGGTTTGTTTGTTTGTTTGTTTGTTTGTTTTTTGTGGTGGCACTGGAGTTTGAACTCAGGGTCTCACGCTTGCTAGGCAGGTGCTGTACCACTTAAGCCATTCCACCAGCCAAACCCAGCACTGTAAGCAAAGTCCTCTCTCCCTCCACCAATGGAAGCATCTGGAATGAGTCCTGCTGTCTTGAGCCTGGCACCCGAGCACCTACATCCTGGCACCTCCCTCCCCACCCAGCTTTCCAGGTCCATGCTCTGCAATTTTCCTTTCTTCCTAGCTCATTATCTTTGCACTTGGGGCTGTCTTGCTGGAGTAAAGCTTGGTCTTGCTTCCCAGACTGCTTGGCTGTGGTCCAGAGACTCTGCCTGCATAGTCGGCCCTAGCCCTCAGCCTGCCTGCTGCCCCCTGAACCGCTGGCTGGCTTCTTACTCCCACCAATACCTTTGAACCCTCTGTTCAGGCTCTCAATCCACCTTCCCACTGACCCAGTGGTGCAAAAATTGGCACTCCATTTTTATTTCCCATCCCTTGACCGGCCAGCAGCGTACGACATTGCTGTCCACCCTCCACCTTGAACTCCCTTCCTCTCCCACCTCTGAGCCACTTCTCATTCTTGCTTCTCCTCCACCCCATGGTTCGTTCTTGTCCCCTCATTCTCCTGACTACTAACCCTGCCTGCACCCAGGGTTCAGCCCTTAGACCCCTTTTGTATCTGTCCTCTCTCCGTAGATGGAGCCCATGAAGCCCCATGAATTTGCCTGCAACCCAAATGCTGCTCACTTGCCAAGACCCGGATACTTGCTCTCCATCTCCACTTTCCAAGTTCAACAGGCATCTCAGACTGGACACGTTCAAGACCACTCCCACCCCACAACCCTCCTCCTCCCACAAGTTTCCCCACCCTGGGAGAGGATAACACTTTTTCTTCAGTCCCTCAGGCCACAGCTATAGACTCCTTTTGCTTCCTCTCTGTATCAAAAACTCCACTCTTATTTGTTCCACAGCTCAGCCATGTCTCGCCATCCACAGTGCTAACTCTAGCCCAAGCTGCCATCTTTTCTCATCTGAGCTGACACAATAGATTCATCAGTGGTCTCTCAGCTTCCACCTTGGCCCCCTGACTCTCTTCTCCACACAGCAGCCTGTGTGGACTTTTAAAAACATAAATGCAAGTCAAAATAGCTCATTCCCCATTTAAAATCCTCCCAAGTCTTTCCAGCTCACTTGCCTTTGCTATAATTAATTTCTCTCTTGTTCCTGATAGACACATATCCTGATGCCATTGCAGCCCTCACCTTACACACCAGATAAAAGTCACTGCATCAAGGAAGCCTTCCATGCACCCCACCCACCCTGGCTTGGGTCAGCTCTCCTATTAAATGCTACCATTGGCCCCTCTGCTTCCCCTGGAGACCCTCCTCCTTTTTCTAATCACTTGTTCACTCTATTTATTCCCATCTAACTGCTTATATCTGTCCTTCTTAAGGCTGGCCTCAGTGGCTGCCACATATATTGTAGCTTTCAAATAAACATGTGATCAGTGAATTAAAGAATTGGTAAGTAGCTGGACATGGTAGCATATATCTGTAATCCCAGCACCCAGGAGGTAGAGACAGGAAGATCACCAGATCACCAGTTAGAAGCCAGCCTCTATATATCAAGATTCTACCTCAAAAAAGAAATATATATATATATATATATATATATATATATATATATATATATATATATATATATATATATACAGGTAAGTGAATAAAGAGGCTGCATCCATGTCGTCTCTGGAATTTCCATCTCAAAGTCAAAGGGAAGTCCACATAGGCGCTAGTTTAAGTGCCCAGGTCCTTGGTAAGGGTCATTCTGTCCTTCCCGCTGGCCTCCATTTCCCACTCTGATCTGAGTTTGGCAAAGTATGGGTAGTGTGTGACATGGCTTGGCCTCCCTGGGTCAAGCCAGGAAGCTGAAGGGCTTTACCAGAGACCCCGTTTGCCTCGAATGAGAAGCAGGAGTCCTACTGTCTACAAGCTCCTTCTGTGGCAGATTTGCTAACGACTTCACTTTCATTTCCTTTCCTCTCGGTCCAAAAATTAATAAGCTGCCAGAGTTTGTGGCTACTCCAAGCTCCTCCAAGTCTCCCTGGGGGACAGAAGAACTATGTGAATTGCCTCCTGAGGTTCATAAGGGATGATGGCCCCAAGGCCAAGCACATCTGGAGACACCATGGGCCAGTTCTGGGAGGCCAACCCGATGCCTTTGTGGCAGATACATCCACACTCCTGGATACCCAAGGCCAGACCCAAAATCGGAATTGCATTGTAAAACAACCCTTAACATGTGAGGACTCCTTTCCAGTCTGCCGAGGATGATTTCTGTCCAAAGAGGATGACAGACAGACAGACAGACAGACAGAAATGGTTTTGGCACGAGGCTTCCTCAGCCTCTGAGTAGCGAGTCACGGGCCATAACTGAGGTCAAAATATATTTAGCTAGCAGCCATTAAACTAAAACATTTTAAGTAACAAAATGTCAAGTGATCTGGCTAGTCATCTCAACAGGCAATAGAGAAGGGGAGAAGTGAAGTCACTCAATGGTTAGGAAAGAAAATACCAGCAAAAATATCATCGTCCCATCCCACAGTGAGCAGAGCAGGGAGGAGGCAGCAGAGAACAGAGCCCTGGAGGGAAGGAACCGGGCAGGGAGGGTGGGCAGCAGAGGAGACTAGAGGAGGTTGTCATCCTCAGTGCTGGACAATGCTAGCACATCAAGAAACACAGTGGACTATCCTGAGGCCCCCTTCAGACCACCCATTGGTCAGGACACAGCCAGCCTGGTGCTGTGTCAGGCAGTCACCAGGCAGAATGACATGGCTGCAGCAGGAATCCTGGCCCCACCCCATATAGACCCCTTCCAATTCTCTATCCATAAGCACTGGTGGCTCCAAACGTGACCCCTTCCCTCTGACACACACCCAGCCTGGAACCTCCATTCTCCCTCCAGGTGGCCCCTCTTTGGGATCTGCCTCAACCTCTTCTGCATCACTCTCTCTGGTGAACCATACAAAGTCCCACACATCCAACCTCTTAAAACCAAAGTCTCAGCTTGGGATGTAGCTCTGTGGCAGAGCATTTGCTGAGCATGTTCCCAAGGCTCTGGGTTCAATACTCAGCACCAAAAAATCCACAAAAAAACAGAAAACGCCTTTATGCCTATGGAGAGATGGAATGTTACAGATCAAGAACCAAAATTCTGCCAGGTGTAGTGGTACATGCCTGTAATCCCAGCAGTTGGGAAGCTGAGGCAGGAGGATCATGAGTTCAAGGCCTGCCTGGGCTACATAGCAAGACCCTGTCTCCAAAAAAAGGAAGGTCAAAAGCAGGCTGAATTTACATAGCTATGCCACCTCTAATAAAAATCAGCAACATCCCAGAGGGGCAACTATGACCAGTCTTACTCAAATACTTTATCCTTCCCAGGATGTCTGCACCCTCCCCCAGCCCCTACACGCCACGCAAAACATGCCCCTGTGCCTTTGCACATGCTGTTCTCTCTGCTATGATGCCTTCCCTGCCCTTCCTAGTGAACCCTTACTCAATCTTCACTTCCTCTGTGAAGCTTTCTCCAGCCTCTCCACCCAGCATCCCTCCCTCCATTCTAGCCCTGTTCACACTGTGGAATCATAGGAACTTGTTCAACTGAGTTAGAACAGGAGCTTTTCATGGAGGCAAAGAAAAAGATCTGGTTCTGTGAGCCACAAGGTCAAGCTCAGTCAGTTCTTGGCAACCAGACAGTGCTCACATGTTTGTGGAATGAATGAGTAAATGCAAAAGTGCACAGGCCCAAAAGGCCACTGAATTGTCCAAGCTGCTGTGGCATATCAAACAAGGACTTCATACCATATCAGACAAACTGCCTGACCTTTAAAAGTTACTGCAGATCTGAGAATGATGGAAAACACAGCCTAGCCTAGTATGGAATATAGTAGAGAAGAAAATGAGTTTTACCCAAGAAGCCCTATTCAAGACCAGCCGGAAGCGCACCGATGATGGCCTACAAATGGCCTGGAACCCCAGAGTCCAGCAAATGCTCTGCCTTCTTGGATGATTTCTCAGAAAATACGTTCTCCAGCCATCTAGACTCCCCAAAGCATTAAAACCCATGTCAGCCTGAAGACCCCAGCTACATTCCCTTCCCAACAACTGTTGGTCCCAGAAGCTGCACTTCCTACTGTGGAGCACAAACTCAGGAGAAGAGCCCTGGGTTCAGATTCAGGCTTCCCTTGCTAGCTGCACCGTGGTTGCCAAGGTTTGTTATTGCTCTGAGTCTCAGCTTCCGCCTCCAGAAATGAGAGCATTTTTCACCTCCCTGGGGGCTGTTTCTGGGCCAACAAGAGAGACAATGGATTAACAGACATAGTGCAGTGTCTGCCACAGAAGGGTGATGGTCACAGCTCAGTTCTCTTCTCTTCCTTCCTAGTCAGTCCTTCTCCTTACCCTGATTACTGGCTCATCAGTAATAACTGACAAGTCATTATCAGTTATGGCAATAACATCACCAACCAAAAACTTCCCTAAACACTCACTTTCACCAAGGGTCAGGCAACCCAGAACAGTACCTCTACCCCAGAGGTGATGGTTTCTCACACCTGAGCACCTGTTCCCAAGGCTTGGTGGCTGGTCCACCCCTGGCAGCACTACCCTTCTGTACACGCATTCACTCAAATGCTCAGTTATACATTCAACAAACAATGCCCAGAAAACCTTATATGCCAGGATTTGGCTAAATATGAGGGCCTCAGAGTGAACAAAGAAGAGAACATGGCCCTTGATACTGTGGAGCACAAAGCAATGGAGTCTTCCTGGCGTGATGTGCTCAAAAGGAAAAGGGACAAGGAAGAGGGGGCTGGACTCTGGAGGCCATCCTTCAGGGCTGTCTCAGGCACTACGTACGCCATTCATTTCCTAGGATTACAGTTACAAAGTACCATAAACAGGATATGGTCCTAGAGGAAAAATGTCTGATATCCAGGTGTGGGCAAGACCCTGCTCTCTTCCTGCCTCTTCCCACTCTTGGTGGCTCTGAAGATGCTTGAAAAACTGCCTCACTCCTGCCTCTGCCTTGGTCCTCACTGGGTTTAGGGCTCACCCTAATGCAATGTGGTTTCATCTGGATCCTTATCATAGCTACATCTACAAAGACTCCATTTCCAAATAAGACCTCATGCTGAGCATCAGGGTGGATATGAATTTGGAGGAAGGCACAACTGAACCCACTATAGATACCGTATCTCCCAAGAAGGCCCCCTCTGTCCCCACTGGGCCACCAGGACACTGACTCACCCCCCAGGCCCCCTATTTCATCAGGGACATCTTGTGGTCAGGGATCACATCTTTCATCTCTGGATCCCCACTCCTAGAATGGGTCCTGATGCTGAGAAGATGCACAGCAAACTAAACCATTACACAGGATCTTGCAATGTTTCACCACTCCAGGGACAAGGCCATCGCTTCTGAGAAGCCTCCCAGAATTCCAGGGTGAGCAACATTTGCCAAGTGCCCATCAAGCAGGAACTAGAGTAGGCTGGTGTGTAGCTCAATGATAGAGCGCTTGTCTAGCATGCACAAGGCCCTGGATTAGACTCAGCACCAGAGAGAGAGACAGAGACAGAGACAGAGAGAGAGAAAAGAGAAGAGAAAAAGACAGAGAAGAGAGAGAGAAGAGAGAAAAGCGGGAGAAGAGAGAAGCCCAGGTCAGGCATAAGAAACTCTAAGGGAACTCATTTCTTAGCACAATGTCATTTGCCACGTCCTATTCTCTGTCTTGCCAGCAAAGCTTTTGGGGTGACAGCATGAGAGGCCGCATGTTGGAGTCAAATCCAAGGCAGTGGGTGCTGAGGGGCGGGGGTCCTATTTCTGAAATGTCAGCTCTCACGCAATCTTACAGGAATTCTAGGCCACTGTTCAAATGCTACATCATTCTCGTCACGTGAGGAATTGGGTTTTGTTTTCCCTAAAGATACCCGTGAGTCTCTTCATTTCACTTCACTTGTTTGATTGAGTTAAAATGCTAGGGCCTGAGATCCCAAATTGCCCACTAACTGTCCCTTAATAAATCAGTGGTCCAGAAAATGGTGCTTCAAGGACACAAATGGAGACTGAAGACTCCAACAGGATTGCAAATTAGGAAGATGCAGGCCTGGAGGTCTGCCCTCTTCAAACTCCAAGGCTGTCTTTGTGGTTTCCCCAAAAGACTCACATGCAGAGACAAGAGGGCCACCTCAGGGTGACTGCAAAATCAAGTCATACAGAAGGCTGTGGGGAGACATCTGCTGAAGCCAAGACCAGGAACAAAGTGAGGTGTCACTCACAGAGCTCCAGGACTGTGCCTTTTGTGGAGAACTGGCAAAGCACACAGGAATTAATTCCCACATTGGAACTGGATTTATTTGGCTTACTTAACTGAAGGGCAAAAGCATGCTATGGGTTTGAGGGACCCAGATCGCTCTTCACCTGGGACAAAGATCACTGATAGTTATTATGTATAAGAGGCTGGCAAGTAACCCTCAGGAAATATTTGTTAACTGAATGAATCAGGAAGTGATAACAGCTAACATTTGTTGCCCATGTAGCCTGCATCAGGTACCATGATAAGGGTTTTTATCCTTATGGTTCATCCCTGACCACCCTGTCTACAGCAGCCCCCATTCACCCTCACATCCTCTCCCATCCCTCGCTTCTTCCCTTCACATCTTTTATTGTAATTTCTGATGGGTCTGTTTTCTTTCCTGAGTTTATGTAGTCAACATCCCTACCTGAATGGGCAATCCATGCAGGCCAAGAGCACATCTGCCTTGCTCACAGTTGTTACCCAGGTTCCTGACTCCCAGTAGGCAATCAGCAAACATGTTTTGCATACATAGGTACATGGACACATGCCCGTGCTGCATTCAGGATGCAGCACAGGTGACAAAAGATGGGCTTGAGGACTGGTATGTGGCAGTAGGTGCACATAGGAAGGGGTGAGAGGCCATGGGAGGACATGCAGGTCTCTGTCCGGGTGTGCCTGCTGGCAGCCAGTGGGAAGATGGGATGTGGAGAGAGTTGAATGGAGAGATGATGAGTTATAGCCACTACGAGTGACAGGAGGAGTAAGGGAGGTAGGACAGGGACATGAAACAAGGGGGTCACTAATTGGATCCAGTTAACTAATGGAGGGTGAGGCAGCAGGAAAGATAGAGCAGCATCTAGACTGGCTGGCCACAGGACACCTGTGCCATCTGCAGATGGAAGGAAAGAGTCACCTCAGAAGGCAAAAGCACCAAGACCGGGGTGGAGACCTTGTTTCTCTAGCATGTCTGTGTTCCAAACCCCCACGAGCCTGCCGCATCTGTTTCCCCTGTTACATCTCAGGAGCCCATCTTCTAGAACCCCTCTTAAAACTCACCAGCAGCCACTGCAAACACCTCTAACAGTGGTTGGTGTGGCAGCCTTCGGTGTCTGTTGAGGAGTATGATGCAGCTTCTCAGAGTGGATGAGTGAGCAGACTGAGATCAAGTCCCGAGTTTCAACCCAGCTCTATTCTCCAAGGGTTGTGTGGCCCTGAGGAGATTAATCAACTTCTCTGTTACTGTTTTCTCATATCCAAAAATAGTAACTAGGATAATACCTGCCCCTTCATAAAGTTTGCAAGGACTGACTAACTGATTTATGTGAGCACTGTCTGTGAATTAGCCATCATCATCATTACTGTTATTAAACAGAGGGCACTGCAAGGAACAATGGCTATGGAGCCCACCTCTGCCATCTGCTGGCTGGGTGGCCTGGGGAGGGTCTCTTATACCCTGCCGAACTTCAGTGTCCTCATTGGTAGAATGGAGATAATGATGATGAAATTGCCACAGAGTGAGCTGAAAGTCTCCCCCCATAAAAAACATATGTGACCTTATTTGGAAGAAGAACTTTGTATACATAAATAAGGATCGAGATGAGATCATTCTGGATTATCTGGATGGTCCCTAATTCTAGTGACAAGTGTCTTGATGAGAGAAAGGCAGAGGGAGATGCAACACAGGAGAAGTGTGAGTGAACACTGAAGCAGAGTTGGGTAAGATGCAGCCATGAGCCAAGGGATGCCAGAGACACCAGAAGGTAGAAGAGACAAAGAAGACACCACACCCTACAGCTTCTGTAAGGAATGCAGCCCTGCCCACACCTTGATTTTCAACTTCCAGCCTCCAAAACTGTGAGTGAATACACTGCTGCTGTTATAAGCCATGTTTGTGATCATTTGTTAGAGCAGTCACAAAAAGCTCATAAACTCCCTCATAGGATTGCTTCAAGGATTGAACGATGTCCTTGTATAATTAGCAAGCATTAAGTCCCCCCAAATAATTACTATTATCATTCCCTTCCCTTCCCTGAACCTCCATTTTTTCGCTCTTTATATAAAACGAAAATGTGAGCTAGGAATGAAGGTGCACACATTTTTTCTACTTTGGACCAGCTCCTTCACCATGCAACTCCTTTGCAAGGCAGGTTGGGCATGTCATTCTCTAACCTTTCCTACCCCTTTCCCTCCTCACTGCCAGGATCCATGACAGAGAATGCACTGAGTTTCAGGCCTTCACAGAGGACAGTGAGCACTTGTCCTTGTCCCCAACTCCTCACCTGAAGTAATAATAAGACACAAAATACTGGATGGTCACTCATCACGTCTTCCAACATGAAGAAAGATGCTAGACAAGTCATTTAACCCCACAAGGGCACTGTTGCACAAATTACATTTCAGAAATTAGGAGATTCTACTCTTACTTGGGACCTGATGAGAAGGAAAAACTTAAGACAACCATGTATTTATATGTTCAAACCAAAATAACAACCATGAAGTCGCGGGTAGTTGAGAGACAGAAGTGAGATATACCAACAATAGTGAAAAGGATAGGAGGGAGGAAAGAACCATGTTTTCTGGCTGCACTGGGTAGGATGCAATGATCTCTCCTCCAGACTGCACACAGAAGCCCCATATCATCCCTGGTCCCATCCTCTCCTCTCTTCACTTGGTGTCCCCTGCCACCAGCATTGGACAGGCAATCCCAGCAGGGATGGGAAAACAAGTGATCTAAAGACCTCTTTCTTGTTTAAATTCCCCCAATGGTTTCCTACCTCAAGAATTCTGGCTCTGCTTCCAGTCTCGTGTGTTTCTTTATGTGTGGAAGAAAAACTGGTCTCTACTTGATTAGATTCTAAATAAAATGGCAGCAGAGGGCCCACTGAGTAGGCACTTAGTGAATACAATTTTCCTTGCTGTCCCCACAGTCCCTTCTTTCTTCAATTGGCCAAAAAGAGCTCTCCTTATAGACAAACAATGCTTAGGTATTAGCTACAGCTGTAGATAAAAACAGACCAGATCCTCCTGCAATGGGGACATAGAGACCTGCTGTTCTAGGCCTAAGGCACAAGACACATCCCATAAGGGCTCATTCCCTGTAGATGTGGTCAAGGCTTCATTTCTCAATAAGTTTTCAAGAAAATACTTTTGCCCTCAAAATTGTTCCCTTCCTTTGTCTGGAATGGTGATTTATTTCATTATTCAGTGACTGGAAATTCATGAAATTTTGTGGTTAGAGCAAAAATGTGTCACACACAATTCCATATGTCCATGAAAAGGGTTTGAGAAAATCTGACAATGAAAACCACCATTTCTCCCCCAAAGTTTAATGAGCCTCCAGCCTGTTTTTGTTTTAACTTATAATATTTTTATCCCCTTAATCAAAACATTACTTTTATTTTTAAAAAGTAATTAAAGATAAGACTCTATAAGTAAAGATAATGGCCAAAACACTGTAGTTTCTTGGATTAGTTCCAAGACTTAAATTCTCAAATGCAAATGTAGCATTTCTGTTGTGGAGCTGAGACCAGTTGTTCCATGCAGCATGGAGAAATGGGAAGACCAGTAGGCCTTGAAAAGGCATCCAAGGACTTATATTTGAGGTCTGGCTTTCCCTGAGCTAGGAATGAGACTTTGAGTGGGTCCGTAAATTATGGTACCCTATGGATGAAGCTCATCTACCAAATTCTTTTATAAACATGAAAGCAAATGGTGATCTGCTATGACCAGGAATAAAATATTCTACCACATTGTTTGATCCAGCTTTCCAGGATTAAGGCCCATTTGATTTGGGGAGGGATGTGTAGAGGAAGTCACCAAACACCCTCCTGTTAGCAGCAGCCAGACCAAGATATAACGCATGACAGGATGTAGACTCCTTTCTCTCCTTCTTCCAGTCACTAGACTCTCCAAGGGTAACCACTGCCTGATTTCCAACACTTTAGAAGAGTTGGGACTGGTTTTGAATTTCATATAAATAGAATCACCCAGTTCAGACTCTTCTGACTAACATCTTTTTTTCAACATTAAGTTGTAAACTTCACCCATGTCACTACATGTTCCTAGAGCTTGTTCATTCTTTTTGCTTATAAGTTGGAACTATGTGACTATCCCACAGCAGATGCATCTGTTTGACTCTCGGTGGACATTGGTGTGGTTTCCCATTTGGAGTTATTATGGACATTCTTGTGCAGAACTTTTGGTGAACATAGTATGTAGATTTCTTGAGTATATAACTAGAAATAAAAACAATGAGACCTATGTTCAGCTTTGCAGATATAGGCAAATCTTTTTCTCAAATGTCATGTAAGTCTCTGCTCCCAGCAGCAGTATATGAGTTTCAGTTGCTCCATGTCCTCAACAACATTTGCTATTGTCTGTCTTTTTCAGTTTAGTTAATCTGGTGGATAGGAAGAGGCATCACATTGCAAGGTGATATTTTTTTAATGTAAATCAGGTTGTTATTCTGCCATTGGTTTCCCTTTGTACTCAGAATAAAACTCAACTCCTTAACCTGATCTACAAGACCAGGTTACCTCTGACTTTCTCTCCAAGTGCTCTGTTTACACACTGTGCTTTAGCCTCATGCCTCCCTTCTAGAGTTCAAATGTGCAAAGTCATTCCCACCTCAGGATTTCTACATTTGCTGTTTCCTCTGCCTAGAATGTTCTTACTCTAGATATTCCCACGACTGACTCTTTTCTGTTCAATCATATATTCACCAAATATTACTAAGTGACTATCAGATTTCTTCTCAAGTCACCACCTTTGAAAAAAAAAAAAAAGTCGCCACCTTCCAGTAAGTCTAGTAAGTCATGGTAGCATCTTGTAGCACCTACTACTACCTCCATTTTCTCTCTCTTTTTTTGGAGGGTGGGACTGGGATTTGAACTCAGGGCTTCACACTTGCAAAGGCACTCTACTGCTAGAGCCACACCTCCAGTCCATTTTGCTCTGGTTATTTTGGAGATGGGGTCTCACGACTATTTGCCTAGGTTGGCCTCAAACCACGATCTACCCATCTCAGACTCCCAAGTGGCTAGGATTACAAACATGGGTCACCAGTGTCCAGCTCCATTTCCTCTCTTAAGATTTGTTTTCTGTCTTATCATACTAAAATATAAGCTAAAAGCAGAGACCATGTATTTTCAATGACTAAAACAGTACACACAGTTAAGTATTAAAAAATATTTGTTGACTACATGAAAAGTGAGAGGGAAGGAGCTCATAGATAACATAACTGTAGAATACTAAAGCTAGAGGAACCCCTTTTCTCCCCCAACCCAACTAATAAAAATATTGCTCATAAAAGTAAAGCAATTTGGCCCCATTCATGGTCAGAAGCAGAGGCAGGGTTTGAACCAAGCCCTTGATTCCTAGTCCTTGTACACTATGCTGTCTACGAAAACAGGAGGCAAAGTCTTAACTCCATACAGATGAGTCGCTAATGACTGAGTGTTGGGCATGAGAAATTGATTCATCCTGAAGAAGTCTTCCCTCATACCACAAAAGCCAACAATTCATCAAGAGGATATGAGATGGGAATCAGTTCTGACCAGTTCTGAATTATCCCTGCCCTGGGCTCAGAGGAAGAGGATGATGTTGAGAAAATAGACGTAAACACAGGTGGTTCTTCCTCATCTTCCATCCTCTAAAAATGAGAGCAAAGAGAACCATCTTGGCAGGAGCAATTTCCCTGGGTTCCAAGAACCTGAGGTCTACCAGGAGATCATGCTGGACCAGGTGAGAGCCCTTTCTCACTTGCTTAGTTTGGGTGAGAATCAGATTGTACCACAATGTGGGCCTCTGGACCAGATGCAGAAACAGACGTGTAATCAGTACCTTAGAGAACGTCAGCCAGAAGCACTCCTGACACCACTTCGGTCTTGCTGAATCATTTCCAAACCCCATGACTGGATGATTCACTGATTCCTCTGGGGTCATGACTATCAGGTGCTGACCCAGAAATGAGAACTAAATTCAGAAGAGGAGAGATTCTCTAAGTGAAATTCTGGCTTCTCCTGTGGTTCAACTTACCACTCCTTAGGCTTCCAAAAAGTAATGGAAGCCATGTTGTTCCCCTCACCAGCCCAAGTAAGTGGAAGAAGATAACCAGAAATCCATTAGGAAACAGTGGGAAGTAATGTCTGGGGAGAAACCAATCTAGAATGGTACATATCCATAATCATTTACTACAATTCTGAAATCTAAACAAATTCTAGAAACCAAGCTTCTGGCTTATATGTTTCTTTTGTATATTTGTAGAATACTCACTTGGTAACAAAGCATGACACCAAACATTGACATAATAATTTTTTTAATCTTTATCTCTCTTTGGGTGCTTACTCAGACATTTTGATGTAAGAATATTATTTTTTATTATAAGATGCTGCATCAAATCCCAATGGTGGTTCATCTCATACAGTATATTGTGCATCTTATCAGCTTTATAAAAGCTGAAAAAACTTTTAATATCAAAGTACATCTTGCTCCTGAGGTTTTAGATAAAAATGGTAAACCTATTTTTACTTACTTTATTTGAACTTAGCAAAAACTCAGGGCAGGCAGTATTGTCCCCACTTAACAAATGAATAAACTGAGATTTAGAGAAGTCAACACAAGTAATTAGTGTCAAAACTGGAACTAGAACTCAGGTACAGTAAACATCCATTGTCTTCCCTATCCATCATCCATGTCCCTGCCTTTTTCTAACAGCACCTCAGTTCTACTTTATAAAATTACTCACTGCAAGGCTACTGCTTGCAGCCTTGAAGGTCCTATTTTCCCCTAAGCAAGGGAAGGGCAACGCCCCAAGCAAGCCAACAGATTCTCACTCTGCCTCTAACCTGGATCTAGAGAGAAGTTACTCAAAGACCAATGAGAAACAGAGCTGAATGGTCCAGCAGTAGTACTTGAAGAAACTCTAGGGGTTGAGAGCTGCTCCGGGCTTTCTGAGACCTGACTCTATTGCTTGCCCCTTAGATTTTTGGATTCTGTCCATATTCTTCCAACAAACTCCTCTTTTATGTAGATTAGCCAGAGGTAGTTTCTTTTGCTTTCAAAGAACCCTGACTGATATACGTTCTTCTGTCTCTTGGGTCTCTACTCTTTCTCTCCTCCAATGGGGAAGAGGATTATCAGAGAGAGAGAGAAAGAGAGACAGAGAGAAATTTAAATACATCTACATAGATACAAAGTACTTAAATGGGATATGGTACCTAAAAATTCCTTGCATTTCAGAGTTGCTGTAAACATGAAAAATACATTATACAAAGTACAAAGCACCCAATAGTCCACATTCTTACGTGATATCTTCTTCCTCCCTCTCTTCTTCCCCACATAGTGTCTTCCCCCACTATAATCTTCGTACATCACAGTTTCTTCTTTTCCCAATTTCTTTTTTACATCCAAGTTGACCTTCCCCTCACATCCACATCCATGGGCACTGCTTGGTGCTCTAAGCAATTCTTGGCTAGCCATGGATTTCAGTTCTCGTGCTGACATTCACGCTGGTTTTGGGACCAGTGTTCTTGATGCAATCCCAAGGTTCTGCATGTCTCCCACCTGAAAGTTATTTCTCTCTGCTCACAGTTTACAAAAACAGTCAGAACATAAATAGTTCTTGCAGTAGCTGTGATGTTTTTGAAAATATTTTGAGAGTATATATAATTGTAAAATAATACAGAGTAAAAGAGTAATTGGAGAGAGTTTGGAAAATATAATTCAGAAAATTACCATAATCCTATCCTACAGAATAGGATAAGTAACTATTCTTCACATTTTAATTTATTTCTTTATGTATCTCCATCATAGCTCATCATATGAAATAGTATTAATAATAATATCACACAAAATAATAATAATGATGATGACAATAATATATAAAGAACTTATTAAGTGAGAGATAATTTGCAAGGCATTTTATAAGTATTATACCATTTAATCCTTATAACAGTCTTAGCAGGTGATATATTAGTTATCTATCTATTACCCCAAAACTCAGCGACTTAAAACAACAATAAAGATTTATTATTTCACACAATTTTTGTAGGGCAGAGATTTGAGAGTGACTTAGTTGAATGGTTCTACCTCAGCATTTCTTAAGAGGTTCCAGGCAAGATGTCAGCCAGTTATACAGCATGTTTTATCTCAAACTGAGACTAGGAACCATTCTCAGTCAACCCATCAACATGGCAGGAGGCCTCAACATCTTGGATCTTTCCAGAGGTCTCCTTAAGTGTCCTCCAAATATTGTGGTTAAATCCCCCCAAGAAAGGTTACAGGAGAGAGAAAAATGAAACCAAGGTCTTCAATGACCTAGATTCGGGAGTCACATCCCATCATTTTCATAACATCCTACTGGTTACACAAGTCAGCCTCTCCAGTGTGGGAGGGAACACACAAGGACATGCTAAGGTTTAGATGTGGTTTGTCCCCCAGGGTTCATGTGCTAGACACTTGGTCCTCAATGTGGGTATTAAAAGGTGGTGGAACCTTTAAGAGATGAGGCCTAACGCAAGGTAATTAGGTCATTGGGGGTGGCTGCCCTTGAAAAGGATTAGTGCTGGTCTCACAGAGTAAGTTAGCTCTCTGAAGAGTAGATTGTTATAAAATGAGGCCACTTCAAACACTCAGCCCTTTCTGCATGTGGTTATTTCCCTTTCTGCTTCTCCACCATGTTTTGATGGGAAATGGGGCTTCATAGAGGCCAAACAGATGAGGCCCCCTGATCATGGACTTTCAACCTCCAAAACAGTGAGCTAAATATACTCCTTTTCTTTATAAGACATAGTGTCAGATACTTTGTTAGAGCAGCAGAAAACAAACTAATAAAGACATGAATCCCAGGAAGTGGTTCAGTCCCCATTGGGAGAATGGCTACCACAATTCGGTAATACCAGTTTGTTTACATTTTACAGTTGAAAGTCTGAGAGATTGGTCAAAGGTTGCATGGCTTATCAACTGCAGAAAGGACTTGAAGCTGAGCCAAACAACCCCAGACCCCATGCTTTTAACTATGAGTCAATACCACCTCCTTAATTCACTTCACCATCCTATTAATGTTAGATATTTAAGTAAATCCCAATTTTTTTTCTAATATAATCTTTTTTTTATTCATATGTACATACAATGTTTGAGTCATTTCTCCCCCCTACCCCCAACCCCTCCCCTACCACTCACCCCCCTCCCCTCTCCCCCCCACCCCCTCCATACCCAGCAGAAACTATTTTGCCCTTATCTCTAATTTTGTTGAAGAGAGAGTATAAGCAATAATAGGAAGGAACAAGGGTATTTGCTAGTTGAGATAAGGATAGCTATACAGGGAGTTGACTCACATTAATTTCCTGTGCCTGTGTGCTACCTTCTAGGCTAATTCTTCTCGTTCTAAACTTTTCTCTAGTTCCTGGTCCCCTTCTCCTATTGGCCTCAGTTGCTTTTAAGGTATCTGCTTTAGTTTCTCTGTGTTGAGGGCAACAAATGCTATCTAGATTTTTAGGTGTCTTACCTTTCCTCACCCCTCCCTTGTGTGCTCTCGCTTTTATCTTGTGATCAAATCCAATCACTTTGTTGTGTTTGCCCTTGATCTAATGTCTGCAATTGAGGGAGAACATATAGTTTTTGGTCTTTTGGGCCAGGCTAACCTCACTCAGAATGATGTTCTCCAATTCCATCCATTTACCAGCGAATGGTAACATTTCGTTCTTCTTCATGGCTGCATAAAATTCCACTGTGCATAAATACCACATTTTCTTAATCCATTCATCAGTAGTGGGGCATCTTGGCTGTTTCCATAACTTGTCTATTGTGAATAGTGCCGCAATAAACATGGGTGTGCAGGTGCCTCTGGAGTAACCTGTGTCACAGTCTTTTGGGTATATCCCAAAGAGTGGTATTGCTGGATCATATGGTAGATCAATGTTCAGCCTTTTAAGTAGCCTCCAAATTTTTTTCCAGAGTGGTTGTACTAGTTTACATTCCCACCAACAGTGTAAAAGAGTTCCTTTTCCCCACAACCTCACCAACACCTGTTGTTGGTGGTGTTGCTAATGATGGCTATTCCAACAGGGGTGAGGTGGAATCTTAGTGTGGTTGTAATTTGCATTTCCTTTATTGCTAGAGATGGTGAGCATTTTTTCATGTGTTTTTTTGGCCATTTGAATTTCTTCTTTTGAGAAAGTTCTGTTTAGTTCACTTGCCCATTTCTTTATTGGTTCATTAGTTGTGGGAGAATTTAGTTTTTTAAGTTCCCTATATATTCTGGTTATCAGTCCTTTGTCTGATGTGTAGCTGGCAAATATTTTCTCCCATTCTGTGGGTGTTCTCTTCAGTTTAGAGACCATTTCTTTTGTTGAGCAGAAGCTTTTTAGTTTTATGAAGTCCCATTTATCTATGCTATCCCTTAGTTGCTATGCTGCTGGGGTTCCCTTGAGAAAGTTCTTACCTATACCTACTAATTCCAGAGTATTTCCTACTGTTTCCTGTACCAACTTTAGAGTTTGTGGTCTGATATTAAGATCCTTGATCCATTTTGAGTTAATATTGGTATAGGGTGATATACATAGATCTAGTTTCAGTTTTTTGCAGACTGCTAACCAGTTTTCCCAGCAGATTTTGTTGAAGAAGCTGTCTTTTCTCCATCGTTTATTTTTAGCACCTTTGTCAAAGACAAGTTGGTTATAGTTGTGTGGCTTCATATCCGGGTCCTCTATTCTGTTCCACTGGTCAGAACCATGCTGTTTTTGTGCCAGTACCATGCTGTTTTTATTGTTATTGCTTTGTAATGTAGTTTGAAGTTAGGTATTGTGATACCTCCAGCATTGTTCTTTTGACTGAGTATTGCCTTGGCTATTCATGGCCTCTTGTGTTTCCATATAAACTTAACGGTAGATTTTTCAATCTCTTTAATGAATGTCATTGGAATTTTGATGGGAATTGTATTAAACGTGTCTAATTTTTTGTTACTATAAATAACCCTACAGTGAACACTTTCTACATAAATCTATATCTCCATCTCCTATCATCACCTTAGGACAAATACTTAGAGACACAATGGCTAGGTCAAAAGGTACAAACTTTTTTAATGTCCTTGACACATACTGCAAAAAAATAATTTCCAGAAGGGAAATGTCAATGAAGAACCTCAGTGTGAGTTCTTGTTGGATGCCTGTCTTATTGCATCCCTAACACAAGTGAATATTTTTACTGTTTAAATATCGATTTCATAAGCTAAAAATACTTGTTTTGATTTTCATTTCTTGGAACAGTTCTTAATTTGCTTGTCATTATTATGTATCTGCATCATGTAGGGTCTTTTGTTATAAGCAAGAAAAGTCAACTAACTTTTTTTTATTGAGACATATTTGCTCATGTTTGTGGGGTACAGAAATGATAATTTGATACAAATATATAGTGCCTAATGATCAAGTCAGGAAAACAAGCACTTACATCTCCTCAAACATTCATCATTTCCATGTATTGGGAACTTTCTTGCTCTTTTCTTGTTACTTTTAAATGTATCATAGGTTTTTTTTGTTTCGGTTTGGTTTGGTTTTGGTTTTGGTGGGACTGGGATTTGAACACAGGCATTACACACCTGCTAGGCAGGCACTCTACCACTTGAGCCACACCTTCACCCCATATCATGGATTGTTGTAGACAATAATTACCCTACTGTGCTATACAAAACCAGAATTGACTCCTCCTCTAACTATGTTTTGGTGCTCCTTATCTGGCTTCTTTTGGTCCCCACCTACCAGGTCTGTAGTGACTACTCTTATTTTATTCCATTCTTTTATGCTATCTACTTTTTAGTTCCCACAGATGAGTGAAAACATGTAGTATTTGTCTTTCTGTGTCTGGCTTATTTTTCAGCATAATGAAGGCCAGTCCATCCATGTTGCTGAAAATGTCAGGATTGCCTGCTTTTGATAGCTAAATAATATTCCTGTGTGTGTGTGTGTGTGTGTGTGTGTGTGTCTGGGGGGGGTGGGTGTGTAATATTTTCCTTACCCATTTATCCATCAGTGGACACCTTGGTTGATTCTGGATATTAGAATTGTGAATAATGCTCCAATAACCATGGGCATGCAGATATCTCTTTGATTGTTTTTTTTTTTTTTGGTGGTACTGGGGTTTGAACTTAGGACCTTGCAATTTCTAGACAAGTGCTATACCACTTGATCCATCCCTCCAACCCACAGATACCTCTTTGATTTAATGATTTCATTTCCTTTGGACATATACTCAGTGGGATTAGTGGATCATATGGTAGCTCTAATTTTAGACTTTAAAGATACTCAGTACTGTTTTCCATACCAGCTGTACTTATTTACCTTCCCATCAAAAGTGTATGAGTTCTCCTTTCTCTGCATCCTTCACCAGCATTTTTTTTTTTTGCATTTTTGGTAATAGCCATTCTAACTGGGGTGAAGTTATATCTCATTGTAGTTCTGATTTGAATGTCCCTGGTGACTAGTGATATTAAGCATTTTTCCTTATATTGGTTCATTTGTTTGTCTTCTTTTGAGAAATATCTATTCAGATATTCAGATCATTTTTAATTAGATTGTTTCATTTGTGTTGTTGAGTTTTCAAGTTCCTTACATGTTCTGGATTGTCACTACCTTGTTAGATAAATAGTTTGCAAGAATTTTCTCCCACTCTGCAGAGTTCTCTTAACTCTGCAGATTATTCCCTTTGCTGCAAAGAAGTTTTGTATTTCAAAATAATCCAATTAACTAATTTTAATCAGAAATGGAAGTATTGAAAGAATACCAGGTAGCTCATGGAATTAACGGGAAGGCTGGAAAACCTGGCTGGAGAAAGGGCTGGGACTGGAACTTCTCTGGGGCTCTAGGCAATAGGAAGGCATGGATGATCATCCTGCAGATGATCATTCCTGGCATAAATCAATTTAATATTCCATCCATCCCTGGGTCACATGTCTAACTTTGGGAGGGCAGGTACCCTGACTCAATCAAAATAGCACTTAGTAGAGGGAAAGTAAATTAATTGCTGTTAATACAGAAAGGAGGAATGGATCCTAGACAGCTAAAGAACAATAAATGTCTACTACAGGACTTAATTTTGGTAGCTCCCAAATTCATGTGCTCATCATTCAGCTAAGACTTCCTGCCTCCTTATTTGTTGTCTGTTTTTGTTAGTTGGTCAAGTAAAGGATGTGAACTTTGTTTTCACCTAATAAGTTCAGCAACATTAGTCTCTACCATGAACAAGCTGAGGAAGAATCTTCTGTGGTTGTGAGAAAAGTCTAGATTTGTAGAAATATGGAGTTAAGATTAGCTCAAATTTGCCAGCTGAAACATCCAAGAACAGAGAAATCAACTCCTTTTTCTGTAAAGGACCATATAGCAGATATCTTAAGCTTTTCAGGGCCACACAGTCTCTGCTGCAACTCCTCACCTCTGCTGTAGAAGGACAAAACTAAACAATGATAAAAAAGGAAACAAATGGACATGGTTATGTTTCAATAAAACTTTATTTATAAAATTTGGTGTCTGGCAGGATTCGACCTGAGGCCATAGTTTGCCAACCCCTTCTTTAAACCAAACCACAACAAATAAACATATCATACATATATTTATGGGTTTTTAAATCCTGGCTCCATCATGGTGAAATTTCTCCTATAATCTTAAAAAATTTACCTTCAGTTGTCAATTTTTAGGACAGTGTTCATTTGATTTGTCACCTGCATTATAACATAAACTATATCAGGTGATTCTGGCTTGGAGAAAATATGATGACAATAATAAACTATTTGATAGGGACTCAATATCTATATCAAAGTCAACTTCATTGTCCACATAGTTAAGGAAAAGTAACTGTATTTATGCATCAAGAACAATCATCCTGCATTTGCTTAACATGGTATGTGCCAGGGTCTGAAGCTAGATACACAAAATATATAGGCCAATACTTTAAAGAGTTTAAGCCTGGTGGAAGAATTTAAGAGTCTGGAGAACCCATCTATAGTCGAGTATGACTCTAGTGGCTGATGACTGATTATTATAAAGAACCAGAATCAGATTGGAAAGTCAACTGTCTCCAAATGGAACGGCTGCCTCATGGAAAGGTCAGAAGAGCTCAGGCAAAAGATGAATAAGCCAAGGCCCAAGAGCAGTTCTTAATTTGAGAAAGAGCTCAGATTAGATGATCTATGGGATTGGTAACCATAAGACATCTCTTAAGGTGACTGTGAGATTTATAACAATTGTCCCATCTGTGAGTGCCTTCCTCAACATGCCAGGTTGAGCCTCCATGTCTAATCCTATACTATGTTCTTATCCATGTGACCCAGGGGTCAAGAACTGATCCAAGAGGGGCACAAAAGAAAGTCTTCAAAGATGACCATCATTGATTCCTTTGCTTCTCTGCATACGTTACTTCTCATGTTAAGAGGTGAAGTTTATTTTGCCTGAACCTGAATCTGGGCTTGTCTTTTTCTTAACCAAGAGAATGTGGCAGAAGCAATACTCTATGAATTCAGGGGGGCAGGAGGTGGGGACAGATCAGAGGAAGCTTTGCAGCTTCCAGCTTAGACTCTCAGAACATTCACTCTTGGAACCCAGTTGCTGTGCTGTGAGGAAGCCCAGAGTCCATGGAGAGGCCAATATGGAAAGGAACTGAAGTCTCCTCACTACTTGGTCCATTTGAGCCCTAGCTGACTGCCAACACCACCCTGCTAGTCATATGAGTGCACCATCTTAGAAGTGGGCCCTTAAATCCCAGCTCAGCAGTTCCATAAATCATGGGCTCTGATGTCTCATAGAGACAAGATGAGTCAAACCAATAAATCATGAATTAAAATTGTTTTAAACCACTGTTTTGAGATAATTTGTTATTCAGTGATAGATACTAAGAACAAGAAGCCAACCCGTCTTTTTCTCCAACCAAATTTTGCTTGGAGATAAGCAGATATTAGAAATTTAAGAAGCCGATTCTCATTAATAGCAACCATTGTGTGCATAGGAATCACATGGAGAAACCATGCAAGATGTAAATACTAGACTACCTCCAGCCAAATCTCTGATTCCACTCCAGTAGAACTGGAGTGGAGCCCAGCAACATTTTAAGCAGGCAAAGCTATGATTCTGATACCATGAGCCAAAAGTCTGATTTGTGTGCTTGACATAGAGAACCAATACACGCATGCACCAAGACTTTCTCTCACCCTACGTCCTCAAACTGGTCCTGACTTGAGCCTCTGACAATCCAATCTTGGCTACTTGGTTGGACCTTGGGCTTAAGAAAAGCCTATGCCAAAAGGCCTTTGCTTAACAAAATAAAGACCCAGACCTAGAAACCAGACCTTAGGGGTCAGGTGCACCCAATAATATTTTGTACTTTGTAAATCTGTAGGCCTATCCTATCCTTCTGACCTTAACCATGACTTCAGCCTCATGGGCTGGTCCTAGGGAGGAGCTTAATGCTCCAAGCTCCTTCCACTTCAATAAGAACCTGTGCCATTGTGCCAGGGTAAAAATAACTGTCATTCTCACTCTCACTCTAGAGACAACCCACTTTCAGTCTATTGAAAGTGTATTCCTTTCCTAGTAAACTTTACTATCACTTTGACTACAAAAGAGAAGAAAAGCCTATGTCAATAAAAACTCAGCAAAGGAGATGGGAGTGCCTCATTAATATAGTTCAGTCCCAGTTGAACGTGACATCATCTTCTTAATTTTAGAATCCTAAAATAGCCAAGATTGCGAGATTTCTGTCTAAAATACAATGTGAAATACAATTTTTCCTCCAAAAGGCAAATCTCATCAGAAACCTTGGGGATTCTTCTGGATTCTGTCACAGACAGGATTCTCTCTGGAAGACAAACACTGGGACTCTGCCATTATCTGCAGACAGAATTTCAAAGGGCTGGTCAGTGTGTGTGAACTCTGGCTAGGGCCAATCGCCTTGGGGGAAGGTTTTCTTTGAGGAGTTCAGACGGGAAAACTGATTTACAGAACACGGACTCCCACAGTTCTACTTCAGTTAGACATGAATCAGGTCAAGGTCTGTGTGTTCTTTCCCGCTGAAACATTTATTTGGGAAGAAGAAAAAGAAAGAAAAAGTCTGCAAGTTAGTCAGTGAACTATTCACTTCTTCCAACAGTCAGTCCAAAGATGCATATTGGATTCAAGACAACATTTGATGGATCTCAAGTGACAAGTCCGGATTATTTATTTTATCTTTAATTGTGAAAATAATGTGTTTCATTATATTTTCACAGAGGTATACAATGTGCTTCAGTCATATTTACCCCTGTCACTCTCTTGTCCCCCTCTCCCATCTTGACCACACCTCTCCCTAAATAGTACTTTCATGTCTTTTTTATTTTGGGTTTTTTTTTTGCTTATTTATTCATTTATTCATATATGCATACATTGTTCGGGCCATTTCTCCCCTCTTCCTCTCTCCCTCTCCCTCTCCCCCCAACCCCTTTCGCTTCCGGGCAGAACCTGTACTGCCCTCTTCTCCAATTTTGTTGAAGAGAAGTCATAGCAATAAGAAAGATGAAGCGTTTTTGCTAGTTTGAGATAAGGACAGCTATGCAGAGAGATTCCTAGCATTGCTTTCATGCACAAGTGTATTACAACCCGAACTGATTCATCTCTACCAGACCTCTTCACTACTTCCCGGTCACCTTCCCATAGTAACCTCTGTCGTTTTAAGGTTACTATATTAGCTACTCTGCAGTGGGGACATCAAACACTTTCAAGTTTTAGGTTTCCTACCTTTCCCTATTCCTCCTGTATGTGTTCTCCCCTTAGCGTATGACCCATGTCCAATAATATTACTGCATTTATTTTAGGTCTATATTCCACATATGAGGGAGAACATACAATTTTTGGCATTCTGAGCCTGGCTAACTTCACTTAAGATGATGTTCTCAAGTTCTGTCCATTTACTTATGAATAACAAGATTTCACTCTTCTTCATGGCTGAGTAAAATTCCACTGTGTATAAATACCACATTTTCTTAATCCATTCATCACTAGTGGGGCATCTTGGCTGTTTCCATAACTTGGCTATTGTGAATAGCTCTGCAATAAACATGGGTGTGCAGGTGCCTTGTAATAACCTGAGATGCATTCCTTTGGGTACATCCTTAGGAGTGGTATTGCTGGATCATATGGCAGATCTATGCTTAGTTTTTAAAGAAGCCTCCATATTGTTTTCCAGAGTGGTTGCACTAGCTTTCATTTCCACCAGCAGTGTATGAGGGTTCCTTTTTCCCCACATCCTCACCAGCATTTGTTGTTGGTGGTGTTTTTGATGCTAGTTATTCTAACAGGGGTGAGGTGGAATCTTAGTGTGGTTTTGATTTGCATTTCCTTTATGGCCAGAGATGGTGAGCATTTTTTCATGTGTGTTTTGGTCATTTGGATTTCTTCTTTTGAAAAAGGTCTGTTTAGTTCAGTTGCCCATTTCTTTATTGGTTCATTGACTTGGGGGGAGTTTAGTTTTTTGAGTTCCCTGGATATTCTAGTTATCAGTCCTTTGTCTGATGTGTAGCTGGCAAATGTTTTCTCCCACTCTGTGGGTGGTCTCTTCAGTTTAGAGACCATTTCTTTTGTTGTGCAGAAGCTTTTCAATTTCATGTACTCCCACTTGTCCATCCTTTCTCTTAATTGCTGAGCTGCTGGGGTTCTATTGAGGAAGTCCTTGCCTATACCTACTGCTTCCAGGGTATGCTCTTTCCTGTACTAACTTAGAGTTTTGGGGCTGATATTAAGGTCCTTGATCCATTTTGAGTTGATAGTAGTACAAGGTGATAGACATGGATCTAGTTTCAGTTTTCTGTAGGCGGATAACCACTTTTCCCAGCAACATTTGCTGAAGAGGCTGTCTATTTTCCATCATATGTTTTTGGCGCCTTTCAAAAATAAGGTGGGCATAGCTGTGTGGCTTCATATCTGGGTCCTCTATTCTGTTCCACTGGTCTTCATGTCTGTTTTTGTGCCAGTACCATGCTGTTTTTATTGCTATTGTTTTATAATATAGTTTGAAGTTGGGTATTGTGATACCCACAGCGTTGTTCTTTTTGCTGAGTATTGCCTTGGCTATTCGTGGTCTCTTGGGTTTCCAAATGAACTTTTGAGTAGATTTTTCAATCTCTGTGATGAATGTCATTGGGATTTTGATGGACATTGAATTAAACATGTAGATTACTTTTGGTAGTGCAGCCATTTTTACTGTGTTGATTCTACCAATCCATGAGCATGGGAGATCTTTCCATCTTCTGTAGTCTTCTTCAATCTCTTTCTTCAGAGGTTTGTAGTTTTCCTTGTAGAGGTCATTCACATCCTTTGTTAAGTTTACTCCTAGGTATTTGATTTTTTTTGAGGCTATTGTAAATGGAATTGTTTTCATGTATTCCTTCTCAGTTTGCTCATTGTTGGCGCATGTGTGTTCATTATGTTTTCACACAGGTACACATGTGCTTCAATCATATTTACCCCCATTCCTCTCTTGTCCGCCTCCCCCATCTTGGTCACACCTCTCCCTAAATAGTCTTTCTTCTACTTTCATGTCTTTTTTATTTTAATCTAAATTCCACACATGAGGGAAAACATACGGCATTTGTCTTTCTGGGTCTTGCTTATTTTGCTTAACTTAATGATCTCCAGTTCCATTTTCCTGCAAACTATATAATTTCATTCTCCCTTATTGGCTGAGTAATACTCCATTGTGTATATAGCCCACATAGTTTTTATCCATTCATTCATTGATGGGCACCTAGGCTGAGTCCATAACTTAAACCTGGAGGTTTTAAAGATAGAGTCAATGGTAGCAAATGTGGAAAGCAAGTGAAATTTACTTCAGCATCGTTTTCTCCACCCCCGCTGATTTTAGAAATGCCTCTCCTTACTTTACTGTCTATCTTCATAGTGTCTTTCTGTCCCTCAATTGTTCTCCAAACTAAGGTCTCCACCCAAAGGTGGCTTCTTCAGAAGAAACCAATACTTTCTCCTGTTCCTTCAGTCTTTCCTTTCTCATCCTGCCCTTCCTCAAAATGCACCTTTCCCAGTTCCTGTCCCTCTGGACCCTCCTTCCCACACCTCACCCATCTGGCAACTCCTTCTTTCTGTAGCACTAACAAGTGATCATTTTATGATTGCCCTTCAGGTTCCATTTTGCAATTTAACAGTGACCTCCTAGAGGTTACTCCTCAGGGTGACCACCATGGGAGCTTTGTTTGTACTGGCAGTGAGGCAGGAGGGCTTGAAGCCATGTGTGTCACCCTTACAGGACCAGAGGAATCTCAGGTACTACTGTGGGTACCTGAGAAGTCAGGTGCAAAGGAAAGGAGCGTTCATTCTTTTTTTTTTCTTTCACTTTTTGCATAATAATATGTAATAGTTGTACAGGGGGAGACACTGTTTATATATGTACTTAGTTAGATTTACCCCCTCCATCGGTCTCCCTCCTCCCCCTCCCACCTTTCTTAGAACAATTTCAACAGGTTTCATTCTTCTATTTTCATATATGAATACAAAATACATCCACCATATACCATATTCATCCTTTCCTAATGCCCACCCCCTCCCACTACTACCCATACCAGAATATACCTTTTTTACCTTCCTGTCCATTTTTTGCCCTTCCACTTTCTATAGCTTTTATTTATTTTTTGATCCAAGTATGATTGATAAGGCTGGATTTGGGAATAAAAATGGACTTCTGTATAACTTAGTATCTATTTATTGTCCCACTGTAGAAATTAATACTTATTTTTTAATCTGGAATACAGAACCACCTCAAATATTACATAAAACTGTTAATCTGAAAGTGCTCCTCTCAAGCCATTGATGGATATTTCTGTGGCACATTTGGGAGGGTAGTTTGCATTCAAGAAACATCACAACCCTGGGCCTTTGTTCATCTCGAAGAAGGAAGCAGTAAACCCACCCATCTGCCAAAGTTATTTGCCCAACTTGCTTACTTTGACACCTGAGATGAGAAGAAATCCAACTGGAAATCAGAAGACCTGACTCTTAACCCAGGTTCTGCTGCTAAATGTGGGATCTTAACTGTAATAGAAAACGAGGAGTGCAAACCTTGGAAATTCTCTTCACCCTAAAATAGCTAGGATTTCAGGACTGAAGTTCTCTGTTTGAGATAGAAATAAATTCCTTGAAAAGAGTGACACACTAATCAACTGTTACCCATTACCCCTTGGCTCAAATGAGCTCCCCAGTTTAGCTTGTCCACGGTCTCACAAAAGATAAGCAATTAGAGTACAGTATAGAGGGAAAGATCTAGAAGGGAAGAGAGGAATTCGGTGGAAGACCAGGCCAGACCATGGGAAGAATAAGGCAAGGAGGAATGGACAAGGTACATAAAACTAATTTTCCCATTTCACTTTATTCCTTCACTATACCTGAGAGACTGCAAGGAGTCTGTCCTGAAGACAGCTTTTTAGATCTTTTTTAGAGGCTCATTAATGGTAGATAGCTACCCTTATAAAGACCTAAGAAATTATAATCCCTGACACCTATTCAAATAGCTGCTCTCTTTGTTGCTGGAAAAATGATGCTCACTGAAGTGAGGCTAGGAGAGGGAGAGAGGGAGAGAAAAGAAGAAAAGAGGAGCAGGTGCCTCTATTCTCCCCTAGGCACTGTTTTGGATGCATTGTGTGGGCATATTTGTGGGCTTCTCGTGACAAATTTGCAAAGATTTTAACCATTCCCACTCTACAGATGGAGGACATTGAGACTCAGAAAAAGTTCACTTGCCCAACACCTCGCAGCCAGTGGTAGGTGTAAATCCACATCTGAGCATCACCAAACCCACGTTCTTTCCATCATGGCTGCCAAAAAGGAGTTTTAGCTTTTCACTTTGGTGCTAAGCAAAGTAATAATAATATTTATGACAATAGTTTATCAACCACTGGCCTAAGTGCTGTCACTTACCATGACATTTAATCCTCACTTTGACCCTATAAATAGCTATCATTGTCTTCATTTCACTGCTGAGGAACCTGAGGGCAAGCAATCTGCCCAGGAACACACAGTGAGATAGGAGAGATTTAAGCCAGACAACCTGACACCAAACACCAAAGTCTTAACCACTGAGCACTACAAAGTTACTTTAGTTCAATCGTCCATAAATAAAACCTCGCTATTGCTCAGTGTATTAAGAGGGATGAAGATAAAGGGATTTTAGCTGCAAACCAGGCTGTTGACAGACCCAGAAACAGCTCTTTGACAGCAGCTTGGTTATACTGAGGGACGGGGCAGCCTCCAAATAACTTTTTTATGCCAATTTCTTTCCCTGGACCAAAATACAATCAATAATCATGAATTGCACTTTGTCAATCATGAATCAGAACTTGCTCTGAATCTCTGATGTTCGTAAAGAACACAGTCCTATTTCAATTGTTCATGACACATGGCTGTCACAGTACCCCATCCTGCAGGAACAACACCCTGGCTCTCTATACTCAGAACCTGGAAAATGTTCCTGGCATCTTTGCAGACATGAGAAACTAGAGCAGGGAGCGGCGGGGAGAAGAGGTAAGGAGGGGGGAACTCGGTGTTCATGTATACAAAATGAAGAGGAAGGTAGAGCGCATGAAAGAACATATTTCCAAAATTGGAACCAAAATATATTTCACAAAGTCTCTTGCCCTTGTGAGTCACTGGCTGCTAACGGCCGGCGTGACTGTGGGTACCACTGTCTGTTTACAAGTTTGCCCTCTGCCCTGCATGTAGACGTGACTTTCTGTGTCCTCCTGAGAACTGGTTATCTGGTTACCTGGGCTGCGTAAACCCAAACAATTCACAGAGTCCCTAGGACAAGACTTAAGGAGCAAAGCCCCAGAGGCACTGGCTGTGGGTGCATTTTCACAGTGCACCCAGATACATGCGAGTGTGCTGGGGTGTCCCCACCACAAGCAACCAGATCATAGGCTTCAACAATGTTAATGTGGCAAAAGACAAAGGCTGAGGAGCTGTTCCAAATCAAAGGTGATGAAAGGGACACAGCCACCAAATGCAATGCAGGATAATCCTCAGTTGCATTCTGGCTGGGCAAGGGGACCCGAGGAGCTGTCATAAGGGATATGATTGGGATAAGTGGCAAAATTGGAGTATGGAGTGTATATTACATAACAGAGTTCAGAATCAAATCTGAACGTGAATGTTGTACTGAAAGGCTGAATGTTCACATGGACAATGACCAAGCCATATACAGAAATGGAATTTTGAGCCACAACCTGCAACCTTCTGCACTTTATCTGTCCGCTCACCTTGCAGAACCCACAATGCAAAAGCAGAATCTCTCTCAGCCCATCCTCCAAGGATCACAGCCTCCCCACCCCCAGGCCTCCCTAACCCTCTTTGGCACTTATCCATTTGGATCACTGATCACATCACAAATCCCAGAGCCCTTTTTCCTTTCTGCCTGTGCCAAGGGGTGCAGAGCAGGGGGGCTGTTCTCACTATCAGCACTCACATGTACCCTGGGCCGTGTGATGCCAGTGGCTCATAAACTGGGGATTGTGAGGATGTTTGGAGGTCAGCCATCAGTTCCTTAAGGCTAAGCTGAGTTCTTGGAACTGGCTGTGCTTGACGATTACTCTCCTCCAAAGCTGAAATCTGTGACTATTCCCTAGCCTTGCCTTCTGACTCTCCTTTCTTCATTGCAATATATTGGGGTGTCTTCTTAGTTTTAAGCCTCTCTTATCCCTTATTGCAGAGGTGCTTAACCTTGGCTATCCATGCAGGTCATCTGAGAAGCATTTAAAGATACTCACCCTGGGTTCCATGGCTCAGACACTTGTTCAGTTGTTCCAAGGCTCAGCTTGGGACTTGTTTGGTTGGATTTTTTGGGGGGGGATGGGTGTTTTTGTTTTTGTTTTTTCATTTTTGTCTTTAAGTTCCCTGGAAGATTCTTAAGTGCAATTAGATTCTAATATGTGTGACCAAGGTTGAGAACCACAGCCTTAACCCATTGTTTAGAGGTAGACGAGCACAATGTCTTCTCTTAACCCTCAGGAGGTTGAGGAAAAAAAAGAGACACCTCATATATGGAAGGGGTAACAAAGCACGCATCCATGAAGCGCATCCTTTCCATATTCCCTGTCCTTCTAATTCCATTAGGGACATTCCTGAGCACTTCCTCCAGGTTTAGTTTCCTGAAGTTCCCACATAGTGGCAATCGCCCTTGATGTGGTTAGGATTCACTTGAGCTTTTATAAAGTGACTTATAAACAACAGAAAATTAAAGGAAGATGAGCCTTGTGAAAACATGCTCCTGTCAATAAAAATCAAAGGAAATCATTGCAATTTCCTATAAACAAACCAAGCCTGTACTTATAGGATCTAAACCCCGTGGCACCGCATTGAGCATCCCCTTGTGACTGTACAAGTTGCTACAAGACAGAAAACAGCAGGTTATGCCTGGAGACATAGACACTGAAAGTACATGGGGCAAAGAGATGATGAAAGGGCACCAGATTCACAGCAACAGGTGGTGGCCTCTCTCAGCAGACAGAGATACGGTCATCTGGTTCTCAGTCACACGAATGAGAACAAGGAGACCCAGCACCAAGAAGTCTGTTGAAAGATCTGTGGCTAGTATTCAAAACAGTGGACACGGAGATGGGGGAACAGCTTGTACTTGCCCAAGCTCTGGTCTGAATATTCATAAGAATCATGCAGGGGGCTTCAAATACTACTCATCTATCTGCAGTCCCAGGCCCAGCCCAATTAAATCAGTATCCTTAGATTGGGCCCAGGCATTGCTATGTTTAAAACCTCCCAGACAGGCTAGTGTGCTGCCTGCTTGACTTTAAATGTGACCTCCACAGAGAATTCTCGTATCTCCCCAGCCAGGCAGGACGTTGAGTTCCTCATGCCTTTTGGGTCAGGCTTTGTAGCCACATCACCTTCCCTACCCTCTTCCCCTGCCTCTTCCATCTCTTCTCACATCTTTTTCTTCTCTCTCTCTCTCTCTCTCTCTCTCTCTCTCTCTCTCTCTCTCTCTCTTTCTCTCTCTCTCTTTCTCTCTCTCTCTCTCTCACACACACACACACACAAATAACACACATATAGGTCCACAGAGCAAAAATCCCAGCAAGCCCATTTAAGTCACTATGTTTTTTTGCATGAGTCATTTTCTTAATTAAACTATGAGTTCTGGGGAGCAGGTAATGACCTCTTACCCTGTGGGGGATCCCATAGCATCTAGCAATTTCCAGATCAATATAATATAAGCACTAATTGGCTAAAAGGTTCTTTGACTTATTTAGCCCACACTGTCAGAAGACAGAATTACTGAGCCCAAGACTTGGTGTTCTTGGGTAGTCAGCTCCTGAATACTAAGTACCATGGGCTAAAATTTGAATGCTGGTACCAACAGTTACAGGCTACGTGACTAAAATGAATGACTCAAATCCCTTCTCTAAGTCTCAGTTTCTGTACTAACTCAATGGGAATAATATTAATATCCAAGTCATGAGGCTTTTAGAAAATATAGGCAAAGCCCTGCCAACTGCCTGACAGATAATAAATGTCAGCTGTTTCCAACAGCTCCATCTATGGACCAAAGTTTGTTCTGAAATGTACCCCAAAGTCTGACCTGAGCACATGGAACATCTTTTCTGTATACTGACAATAGCTAGCAAAAATGATCTCCGAATGGAATCCACTCTGTGAGTTATACTGCCTAGGTTCCAGAGTCCTGCCTGGGTAAGCCCGTATCTCCAGTTCTGACTATTCTCACATTTTAAAAGAGCCAGTCATTAAGTGTCAATTCTTTTCTTACCTGTTTCAGTCTTCCCTTACAACAGGGTTTAGAGCAGGTGGTGAGAACTGTTGAGATCAGTTCTAGAAATCAGACCACGTCTCCAGAGTCTCATAGGTGCCCATCACCCACACAGAAGCATTTAGGCATGAATGACATCAGAATCACCTACAGAGTTTGCCACAAAGGCCAGGGGTGTCTCTACACTCAGAGACTGACTCCAGGAATCTGAACTCGGTCCATGGCTCTTCCTAACAAGCAACCAGATGGCTCTGAGACAGGTGATTGTGGTACCACTCCAGAAAATACATTGATCTTATGGGATAATAAACACAGAGAGCTCTGAGAAGCCGCATGGGATTGCGGAAAGAATGTGACTTCTGACGTCACACATAGTTTAAGTCTGAATCAGGTACTTAACCTCAGTTAGCATTAGTTTCATCACTCATAAAACAAGAGGAACAATACCCATCACAGTATTCTTAAGAAGATTAAATGGGAGAGAACATATGTAAAGCCCCCAGGAAAGTGCACTGCACACTGACTCCCAGTACAGGACTGAGGAACACATAACAAAAGCAACTTGGCTCTCTAGCCCAGGACACCAGGAGACGGGAACTTCCTTAAACCAAGATGGCAGAAAATAACTGGAATGAACAGGCTGGGAGCAGATACAGGAGCTTCAACCTAAAGTTGTTGCTACAGACCAACAAGGAGGAGTGCCCCCAAGGTCAGCTCTTAGCCTGACCTGTCGTTTTCCACCCAACCCAAGGACTTCCTTTCTTTCATGCTGCTGACCTTATAAGTTCTCTTTCTCCTGAGAATAGCTCTGTGTCCCAACCCTTTGCTTCCCTCACAAAGATAAACAACAGGCAGCAATGCAAGAAATCTTTCAAAATATATAGAATGTCACAAAGTTCTTGGGCTCCTGACTCTAGCTCTTGTCTGGGAGAGTCCCTAGTAGCCCCTTTAAGGGGTTCTCATTCTTCAGGGTGGTATTCACCAAACTCCCATCTCCTGAGCTCCTCTGGAAGGGCCTGTGTTCCCTATTGTGAATGAGAGGCCCTCTTCTTAGCCCAAGATCCCTGGGGTCAGAGCCTGGTATCTGCCAATGGCCCTGGAGGTGCCCATTTGTCTCAAGTGAGTGCCTTATATCTTTGAGGAGCCCAGGCCATAATAACTCCCATCTATTCAGATCTGGGCCTCTAGGGACTTTCCTTCACTTGAGATGATGGGAAGTGAGTCAACAATATTTACTAAGCATCCAAATTCCAATAACCAAGTGTCACTCGTATTTGCCCAGTCACACCTGCCTTGAGGGTACCACAAAGTTCCAATGACAGCAACAACATAGAACTTGAGGGGAAGGGACTTGTAACCCCTCACACTTTCAAGCCAGGCTAACCCAAGAATGGACTTTGTCTCCTGACACAGTGATGGCTCCAGAGCTCCTACCCCATACAGAAATAGGTAGGTCAAGCCATGGTGGCCTGTATAACAAGTACTTAGAAACTGCTTTTGCTAAAAAGCACTGACTCCTCATTTGTGCCCACAAACTAACTAAAAGCATAATAAAAGCCTGGCACCCTTGCCTCTGTTTTGCATCTGTCTCTGACTTAAAACTTTGGGTCACACCAAAATTGAATCAAAAGGACATAAACAATGAGTAATGAGATTGAAATAGCTGTAAAGAACCTCCCAACAAAGAAAAAGCCCAGGTCCAAATACATTCACTGTTGGATTCTACCAAATATTTAAAAAACAACTAACACCATTGCTCCTCAAACTATTACAAAAAAAAACAAGGTGGGGGAGGAGGAATGCTACCAAATTCATTCTATGAAGTCCTGATACCAAAACCAGGTAAAAACACATTATAAGATGAAGGTTATAGGCCAATTTCCCTGAAGAACACGGACACAAAAATCATCAAAACAATACTTGCAAACCAAATCCAGCAGCACATTAAAAAGATCATAAGCCATGATCAAGTAGGTTTCATTACAAGGATGCAAGGATATTTCAACATATACAAATCAATAAATGCAATATAACATATAAACAGAATCAAGAATAAAAACCACATGAGTATCTCAATAGAGACAGAAAAAGACTTCAACAAAATTTGACATCCTTTCATGATAAAATCTCTGAAGAAACTAGGAATAGAAGAAACATGCCCCAACATTATAAAAGTTATATATGATAAACCTACAGCCAACATCATACTAACTGGGGAAAACCTAAAACCATTTCTTCTAAGTGAGGAAGGAGACAAGGATGTCCACTCTACCAACTCTTATTCAATATAGTCCTGGAATTCCTAGCCAGAGCAATAATACAGGAGAAAGAAACAAAAGGGATTCAAATAGGAAAGGAAGAAGTGAAATTATTCCTATTTGCAGATGATATGATCTTATACCTAAAATACCATAAAAACTGCACCAAAAAACTCTTAGGTCTCATAAACACTTGCAGCAAGTAGCACAATACAAAATCAATTTACAAAAAATCAGTGACTTTTCAATACACAAACAATAAACAGATTGAAAAAGAAGGCAGAAAAACAATACAATTCACAATAGTCTCAAAAAAAATACCTAGGGATGAATTTCATAAAGAAAGTGAAAGACTGCCACACACATACACACACACACACACACACACACACACACACACAACTATAAATCACTGAAGAAAGAAATTGAAGGAGACATCAGACAATGGAAAGCTCTCCCATGCTCATGGATCAGAGCCAACATTGTAAAAATAGCTATATTACCAAAAGCAATCCCTATGTTCGTGCAATCCCTGTTGAAATTCCAATAACATTCTTCACAGACATAAAAAAAAAAATCAATCCTAAATTTCATATGGAAGCACAAAAGACCTCAAATAGCCAATCCTGAGTAAAAGGAGCAATTCTAGAGGTATTACAATACCTGGTTTCAAAATATACTATTGAGCCACAAGAATAAAAATAGCATGGTACTGGCACAAAAACAGACATGAAGACAAATAGAACAAAATAGAAGGCCCAGAGATAAATCCATGCAACTACAGCTGTGTGATTTCTTACAAAGGAGCACAAAACACACATTGGCAAAAAGACTGGATAGCCCCATGTAGAAGACTGATGTAAGACCTAAAATTTTGAAACTATTACAGGAAAGAACAGGGAAACACTGGAACACATGGCATAGGCAGTAACTTCCTGAACAGAACCCCACTAGCTCAGCAAATAAGAGAAAGGATTGACAGATGGCACTGTATCAAACTAAAAAGCTTCTGCACAGCAAAGAGCACAGCCACTAGACCAAAGAGGCAGCCTAAAGAATGGGAGAAAATCTTTGCCAGTTATACATCTGCCAAGGGATTCATAACCAGAATACACAGGGACCTCAAAAAAACTAACCTGTCAAAGAATCAACTACCTGCTGAATAAGAGGGCGAATGAACAGAATGAACGTTCTCGAAAGAAGTACCAATGGCCAATAAACAAAGGAAAATGCTTAGTGTCCTTGACCATAAAGGAAATGCAAATCAAAACAACACTGAGATTTTACCTCTCTCCAGTCAGAATGGCTATCACCAATAATACAAACAACCACAAATGCTGGGGGAAAGAAACCCTTATACACTGTTTCTGGGATAAATAAATTAGTATTTAGCAGTATGGAGGTATCCAAAAACGAAAAGTACAACTATCATATGATCCTGCTGTACCACTCCTGGGCATACATTTGAAGGAATGTAACTCAGGACACGACAGAGCCACTTGTACACCCATGTTTATTGCAGCACTATTCACTACAGCCAAGTTTTGGAAATAGCCCAGAGGCCCCACAATGAATGAATGACTTAAGAAAATACAATGGAGTATTACTCAGCCATAAAGAAGAATGAAATTTTCAGATAAATGGATGGAACTAGAGATCATCATGTAAAGCAAAGTAAGCTTGGTTCAGAAAGAGAAAGGTCACATGCTTTCACTCGTACGTGGAAGCTAGACCTAAAAGGTAAACATAAACATAAATATCTACATGATCCTGTAAACACAATATGCATAGAACATATTTGAAATATGGGACTGTCTGAGGGACACAAGAGAGGAAGACAGAATGATAGAGTACCTAATACCAAAACACATTGCATCTGTGTGTGAAGAAGGTATGACAAAAGGCGCTGAAAGTGTTGGGTGATGGGTTTTGGAGGATTGAGAAAGGGCGTAATGGAGGCTTAATCTGAAGTACAGATTAAGGGAGAATGATGGAGGGTGAGTCTTACCAAGCTACATTGTCAGCATGTATGGAAATGTCACAATGAAACCCTCTCCCCTCTACAACTAATATAGGCTAATAAAAATGTTCGAAAGAACTTGGATCTGACTCGTGCTTTACTCTGCACATAGAGGTGTTAGTCATCAAGGAATGTTTGTCACCAGGGATGCCTAACCTGCCTCATTCCCCTCCAAAGCCAAAGGCACAAAGAGGAACTGAGGCATTTTATGATCAGTTTTTGCAATGTCCTGTTCCAGACCCCAAAAGGCATCTGAAAGTCTCCAGTCATTGTCCTAAATCTACAGTCACCTTGGATTCCAGAAGCAGCCGAACTCTTCGGACAGCTCCCCTGATGATGAGATGACTCCCTAAGCAGAAGCGATCATCTCATGGGAACAAGATCATCCCCTCACGCAAGAACAGGCCACCTCAGGACCAGAACTGATGAACCACACTTTGCCTGAGACTGCTTAATTATGCTTACCTCTTGCTGTTGCCCCAATTCTTCCTATAGTTAAAATTAAAGCTTGGGCTGAATGTGGTGGCACACACCTATAATCCCAGCTACTCAGAAGGTAGAGTGGTCCAAGGCCAGCCAAGCAAAAACACAAGACCCTATCTGAAACATAAACTAAAGCAAAAAGGACTGAGGGCATGGCTCAAGTGGTAGAGTGCCTGGCTAGCAAGCATGAGGCCCTGAGTTCAAACCTCACTCATTCCTCAGTGAGTTCTGCTCCACAGAATACCACAGCTTTGTGCCCATGTCCCTCCCAGAGCTAAACTCTGGATCAGGCAACTTCTTTTTCCCAGCTCAGAGAAACCCAGGAGGAGGTTTCGTGGCACACAATTCTTGCTGAGCTCAAAGGGCCTCCTTCCTTCCAATACCAACCCATACCCTTCACACCAACTATTTGGGCACATCCACCACCATTCTTTCTCACCCCTAAGGGCTCTCTTCTGCTCCCAGTCCCCTAGAAGACTGGGCTCACTGACCTCTGGAAAAGTTCATACATGTCTACAATCAGCAGAAAATACATCATTTAAGCCTTCGAACTAGGATCGCCACCACCCATAGTTCTTTGAATTATACCAGGAAAGCTCTGGGTCACAAAGGATGTAGTCCTCATGGAGTTTAACCCCTCAAACCTAAAGTACCGCAGAAATGTTAGATGACAACATCAGGGAAACGAAGTGTATAAGAAGCATGTGGGAATTCTGCCCTATCTTTGCAACTTTGCTGTAACCTAAAATTATCCCAACATATAAAGTTTATTTTAGAAAGGAAAAGAGAGAAAGAAAGGAAAAGGGAGAGGGATGTAGAAAAAGGAAGCAAAGGAGGGAGGGAGGGAAGGAGGAAGAAGGAAGGAAGGAAGGAAGGAAGGAAGGAAGGAAGGAAGGAATTATCTATCTGTGGGGGTTGAGATGAGGAAAGATATTATTTATTCAGGTATATAACTTAGCTACTGCTACAAAAATATTGCTTAATAAAGAAAGAGCTATAAAATCTTTTTTTTTTGGCAGTACTGGAGTTTGAATTCAGGGTTTCATACTTGTTAGGTAGGCACTCTACCACTTGAGCCATGCCTCCAGCTCTCCTAAAATCTTTTAAAAATTAAGCAGGTCCCTCCTCCCCAGTGCACACATTTGTATACTACCTTCCAACACACACACAAAAACGCATCACCATTCCCAGCCTCCAGCAGGGGATAAAGGACAAGCCATTATCTGATCCCTCAGTGGGTTCAATTTTGCCATCTGGGGTAACCATTGTGTTGCTCACCAGATGGTTCTGGCTTTCCACCTACATGGTAGCAATGTACTTCCTGCCCCCTTTGTGGGCAGTAGAGCCATGTGACCAGTTCCAGCCAGCAAGTTGTAACCAGCAGTAACATTTTCCAGCAGAATATCAATTACAAGATAAGACTCTTTCCCTCTGCCTCAGTGATTACCTACATGTACCCTGGTGACTGCTCCGTCATCCTGAGTTACAGAGTAAGGAGAAATGGAGCCAAGCCTCCAGGTGACCCACAAGGTGTGACATATGTGAGAAATAGACCTTTGTTATCATAAGCCATTAACATATTGGGTTGTTTGTTACTGCAGCATAACCTAGCCTGAGCTGGCTGATACACCCTCTCTTCTTGACAGATATTCTAGCCTTTCTCCCAACTGTTATCCAGTGAGCCGATTATGGTATTCTGCCATCTGCCTTTCATTCTGCCTAAATATTCTTTAAATGTCTCTGAATAATGCCTTCACAACTTTGTCCATTTCCTCAGCCCAAAAGTCCTCCCTCTTACCTGTTGAAATTAGATTTGTCCTTTAAAGCCCTGCTCAAAACGACCCTGCAGCCTTTCATAGGTCTCCCAGTAAAATGAATGGTCCTCCTGTATTCCACAATACTTACTTTACTCCTTATTACAGAGCATATCATTCCTTCATAGGGAAGGTCTGGGTCTTTCTGCTCCATGGACCACCAGCTCCTTGAGGACGGGAACTGGAGCTGGTTACTCTCTGCACTCAACTCGTCCAGGGATGACAAGTTCTAACATTGTAATCCCACCCTTAAAGTGTGCTGACTGAATCTGCAAAAACCAACTACCCATTTATTAATTCACCATAGGTCTATGCCCATTTATGGAGTTCCTATTAAGGAGGAAGCACTCTATTGTGCTGGGGATTCAGAGATGCAAATAACAGGACTTCTGCCTTCCAAATCCCATAATATAAAGGAGGACAAAATGAAGTAAGTGGACAATTATAAGTATGTCCATATATTCAGCATAACTTGCTTCATCAACTTAGGGTCAAATGCACTTTTATTTTTTATATTGCTTTTGTTTTTCTGATTGACTTATACCAATACTGGCAGAAAGTCTGATATCTCCTTGCTGCCTCCCTTAGACCATAGCTCTGGTGACTTAGACCAAAGTGGTAGGAGTAGGGGCAGGACCTAGCCTCCTTCCACATATGGAGAGAAGAGCTGGAGTCATCCCTCCATCCTCCTATCTGGGTATTTCTGTGGCCTGCTGGGCCTATACAGCTCAACAGGTGATGCTTGCCTGGGCTTATGGGTCCAGATCCTATCCACCACACAGATCTGCCCTCTGAGTGGGCATCTCATTATGGTATTCACTGTTCTCTAAAACCTAAGTCCTGGGCCCAGGTTGCTTGGTCTGTAGACACTTCCAGCATCAACCACATCCGGTGCTGGCCTGGCCCTCCTCCACCAACTCTTGGATCCTTGTAAGGAGCCCAGGGCCAACGTAGACTCCCATTTCCTTTGGTATCTTTATCTGATGGACCCTATTGCCTCATTCCTGACATGAGCCTTGGTCAGAGCCATCCTGTCTGCCTTGAAAGTGCTGCCTATGTTCCAGTCTTAAGATTGTAGAGGTTGAGGAATCAGTCCCTTCCCTCCCTGAAGGCCCTGGCTCATTATTCTAGTAAGTTCTTTCACCACTTCTACAACTGTGTGAGCTAAGGAGGAAGTTTGTTTCTACTAAAGTATCCTGCTATACTCTGATCTTAGGGACACTTGTGTCCACTAGCCTTACATTCACATACATGAGAGGGCAACTCAAATAACCCGCCAGGGAATGAAAAGACTGACTCTGTGTGTGTGTGTCTGTGTCTGTGTGTCTGTGTGTCTGTGTGTACATACCTGAGTATACCATAATAAGACAAACACAGGGTGCTACAGAGCCCAGAAGAATAGCATGGAATCCAGAGGGGAGGTGGAGTCAAGGGGGAGTTAGGGAAGCTTTTTATGTCATTTGTCTGCATGGTGATTTCCCTGGCTCATGCCCATCTTACATCCCAAGTGCCCATAAAAGGCCAAGGAACTGGTTTGCATGAACTCTCAAGTACTCAGGTTAATGTCAGTTTAAAAACAGGTAGCGTCTCCCCGGAACTGAAGCAGACCACAGAGCTAAGGAAGAGGTAGGGACTCATGAACAGAGAGGCAGAAGAGACAGGAATTCAGGGAATCAGCATTAGTGATATGGGGTCAACAGTTTTCAAACACTGAACAAGCGCTAATTTTCTGAACCACATTTTAGGAGCTGGGAATACCAGGATGAATGAGGCAGACACAGGGGAGCAGACCAGGACACACAGCTTGCTAAGGACACCAATTGTGAAGGACCCACTCTGCCTGAGAGGTCCAGGAAGGCTCAGTGGAACAGATAACATTAGAGATGGATTCCCAGTGCCTTAGTTGGCCTAAAGGATGCCTTTATAGAAATAATTGGGAAAGGTTCCTGCTTTAGAGAGATGAATTAGAAAACTCCACCTGCCCTGGGCAGACATAAAGTCAAGACTTGGGTAAAAGCACATAGGCTGGGTTCAGGTGCTACTCAACCCCTCAGCCAGGTGGCTTGGCAAAGTGTGTAAAATACAAATGCATTTGAGTTGACCCTGGCCTTGAAAGAGAAGTAGAAGGAAAGATGAGTTTGAGTCCCACACAGAAGGGAAAAGGCTTTCCAGCAGAGGAACATGGACAAAGGTCAAGACCTGAGGCATAACTCGATCCTGAGACCTGCCTAGGCAGGAAATAGTCCCGGCATGCAAGTGGACTGAGTTCACAGATATGAATTGTAAAACAAATGCCACTAATTAGAGAGCAAAGGAGAAAGCTCTACCAAAGCTTCCAAATCTAACAAGGGTCATACTGAGAGGTGACATGGCAGGGTGGCTCTGTCAGTGGCATAGAAAGTCTTCAATGAGCTTCAAAATGTGGAAAACACCTGGGACCCATTCGTCTAAAAAAAAAAAATGCTTTGTCTTCTAAACTAGGACTCAGAGACTGAATCTCTCAAAATAATTGTTCTCTGCTCTTCATTTGCTTTTGTGAGTTTGGAAAAGAACAAACACATCTTACTTGGCTGGACCCAACTTTCTCTGCGGTAGACATGCTGTGCCCCCCACCCAGGATGAGTCACCAGAAAGAGCATTTTAATCAGACCACCACCATCCAGACAATTCAAGGAGATAAAACACATGTGAGCGTGGGCTTTTAAAGCCAGTTCTTTATGAAATAAAATAGGCCATTAGCTTACTCTGTGTCTTCCAAAAATTGCCAAATGAAAAGGTAGAGGAGGCCACCCCACCAAACCGCAGTCAGTGGTGTGATTTGAGAGCAGCAAATGGGTTTCCTAACCCTACCTCACAATAGCCCTCCACAAGCTTGGTATGTGCTGTAAAAATCACTCCCTTAAAAAATGGCATGGTCTCCTAAAGGGCCTATCAGGTATCTTCTTGAGAAGACCTGTCTACACAATAGCCATGTTCCCTTTTCTTTCTTCTTAGTACCCTAATTTCCAAGGGTCCTTGCCCTGGTGCTGTGTTGGAGCAGATCCAAGGCCAGTTCTAGAAACAGACAGGACTAGTCTAAGCAGGTCATGAGGGCCCAGCTCCCCTTGTCAGTATTGGTTTAGCATGGGCTTGTGACACCAGTCTAGCTAATAATAGGAAGTCTGCCGGAGAGGGGGATGGCTGATAGAAAAAAATCTGTAAACTCTAAGAAATAAAAACACATGGAAGAGAAACTTGGTTTTGCTTCTGACATTGGTGTGTGTAGATGTGTTTTCTAAAACTGGCCCCCATTTTGTGGCTCAGATGGTATTAGAGTGAGTGACACACACTAAGGTGGCAAAGCCAAAAAATATAAGAAACCTGGGTCCTTGATGACACGCTAAAGCCACAAAATTAACCAACACAGAAATGTCCTTACTTCAGCTACTTTAAGTTGGATTTTTCCCAGTAGCCTCTTAATCATGAGATTTGTCAGCCATTTTTCAGGTTTATCTTACTCAACCTCCTTTCCATTCTGATCTTTTTTCACTACCTCCATCCAGAAACTCTCTACTCCTCAATCCTCATCACACTAAAATCTCTAGTTCTTTCTACCTGTCTGAACACAGCATCTGTCTCCTTCATAAATGCCTCTACCTCCAACGATGTGAAAAAAGACTCTTGGGCTGTATCTAGCCAACAGATTTATTTTGTTTGGCCTACATAGAGTACATTTTTAAAATTTGTTCCCAAGGTTAAAGGCTGAGAAGTTCCACACAAACATAGGGTTTCCAGCTTCCTTGAGAGACTGGAGGAACAGACAACTCTGGTCTGTCATTCCCACATGGAGTCAGTGAGTTGGAGCTCAGGAGTGACTGTGCCTTAAGACAAGGAGATGCACCCAGATGGCTCAGTCTCTACCAACTGCCTCATCAATTTATAAGACACACTTTCCCCCAAGTCTACTGAGCACCATCAGGATCCTTGACTTGATAGGAGTCCTGTCAGCCTCTATTCTCTGCAGGCCACAGTAGCCTCCTCTCTTGCTTTTGCAGCCTGCCTTGAACTGAATGGTCCAGCCACATTGGTCATTTCTGCAGGTCTTAACCTCTTGGCTGGTTCTGGACCACCCCCAGTCCTCTATACTCTCTGTTCTACCCACCTTCCTCAGTCACCACTTCTGCCTTAGTACATCCTTGTTATCTTTTAAACCTACAGGTCCACTAGAAAACCTTCTGTGACTCCCTGTTCTCCATGCAAAGAATGCTCTGTGCAACTCTCTGTCATGGCACGTATTACAATAATGTACAATGACACGTTTGTGGATTTGTTTCTATTAGATCGACCATGTCCTCCTGGTGGGCAGACTGCATCTTATTCATTCTTACATGTCTAGCTGCTAGGATAGCCCCTAGATCATTATAGGCACCTGTTAAATTTTGTAAACAAATGATTGAATGAATGAATCTGTTAGACACAAAGAACATGACCTTGAAGGAAAGTGCACAGAACTGGTAAAGTTTTGATAGAAGAAAAGGCAGATCCTTAACCAGCTAGAGTAGAGCTAGCCAGAGGATGGCCCTTAGGTGTTCGAGAGCAACCTGAAAGGCCTGGGGTTTCCCCTACTCAGCACTGTGACTGTCCTTCGGTGCCCATAGCAAGTATGGTTGTTCATACTTTTTTCCAGCCATTTTTATGACTTTCACCTAAGCTTTTAATTTCTCAGCTAAGAGATTAACAAGCCAGCTGATACTTTTCATGTGCTTTCAAATGTCTCCATGATTAGCTTCTGCACCAGCTAGGGGAAGTGTGCCTCATTCCTCAGAGTAGACATCCTGCCCTTCTCCTCCTGGCTTCTTCCTTTGCTTCTCACCCTCATTAGCACCAATACTTGACAGTTCCACAGCATTAGAAAGACAGCAAATTATACTTCAGAGCACAGATTTCAGAGCCCGAAAGTTTGGATTTGAACCCTGGTCCTGTTCTCTATGGCTGACTTTTCCCATTTCTGTGAAATGGGAGTGATGATGAAACTCACTCTTAGATTATTGAGAGCTAACTGAGGGAAAGCATGTTCCACAGTGCCTGGCAGACCCTAAGCACTCTTTTCATGCAAATTTTCTTTTATTTGACACTTAGGAAAATGCAATGTCTGCAACCAAATAAAATGCAATTTTTCTTTTGATCATCAGAGTCACCATGAGAGCTGGGCATGGTGACACATACCTATAGCCCCAGCACTTGGAAGGATGAGGCTGGAGGTCATGAGTTAGAGGGCAACCTGGGCTACAGAGTGAGACCCTGCCTCAATAAATAAATAAATAAAAGTAACTCTATGTGGTAGGTCTCATTAGCCTACAAATGAAGAAATGGAGGCTCATAAATTTCAAATAATTTGTCTAAGGTCACCCCTGAGTGATGGAGTCAAAATGAAGATGCTGATCTGTACACTCATGCGCTTTCCTAAGGGCCACACTTACCCCATAGTCTCCTACCAGTGGCCCTAACAGGTTTTCATTAACAAAAGTATTTGCTCTCCCTCAACTTCCCAGTCTGCCTACACACCTACCTGCTTTTGTCTACCAACCTAACTTGCTAACCTGTTTAGACTTACAATCAAGGTCATTGCTTATATTTAACATAAGCAAGGTACAAAAATAAGCACTTTGCATGTGGATATAATATAATATAACCATATTGTATGACAGCTGTTAAATAACACAACGCAATACAAAGATCACACAACTAAGAAAGAAGTAGAAGGACAAAAATTAAAACCAGGCCTGTCTACTTCCAGACCCAAGTTTCTAACCACTAGGCTATTATGCAAGCATTGTGGTTTATAAGTGGATCATTCATGCATTCGTTCATTGAACAAGTATCTTCTGAATGTCCACTGTGTGCCAAATATGCTAGGCTTTGGGGTATCCCCAAGAATTGGTTCACAATGGTGAACAAATTGTGAACAAATCAAAGACCTTGATCTCATGCCTAGAGGACAGACAATAAATATATATCTAAACATATATTTTTTTTCTTTTCTTATCAGGTTATGTTATGAAATATGAGATGAGAAGAACAATGATGAAGGGAGCTTGGAAGAGAGGTGCTTAGGGAAGAACTGCTGAGAAGGTCATTCAAAAAAGATAGAATGGTCATTCAAATATCTCAGGAAACATTCCAGGCAAGGGAACAGTCAATTGTCAGTACAAAGGGCCAGGGGTCAACTTGTACACAGCAAGTCTAGAAGCAGGAGTGGTTTGGCCAGGTGCTCAGGGGAGTTAACAGGCAGTCCCTTTATATAGGAAAACATAACAGCAGGTGATGAAATCAGAGAGAGAACAAAGAGATCTGATCAGGGAAGACCCAGAAAGCCATGTAAGAATTTGAATTTTATTCTGAGTAAGGTGGGAAACTGTTCAAGGATTTTAAGCAGTAATGTAACATGAACTGACTTGTGTTTTTAAAAAATCACTCCAGCTGCTATGTGGAAATAGATGGTAGAAGGGCAAGAGTGGAAGTCAGGAGAACAGGTGGATAGAAGCCATATTACAGGTGAGAGATGGTGGTGACTTGGACCAAGGTGGCAGCAATTGAAGTGGGGAGCATGGCTAGATTCTGGATATGTTTTAAATTTATGGATTTAAATTCTGTGGATTAGATACGCAATATAGGAGAAAGAGAGAAGGCAAGAATGAAACTTGTGTTTTAGCCTGGGTAGTGGTGCCATTGCTGGCTTGGAGCATGGGATAGGATCTGGATACAGTGGACATAACAGTGTTTTTAGACCTCTGAGTGGGAATATTGAAAACATGGTTGGGAAGGGGAATATGGAGTTGAGGGGAGAATGTTGGGATAGAGGTACAAATTTGAGAGTCATCAGCAAACAGAGGTGCCTGAAGTCAGAGGACAAGGGATATGACCTGGAGGGGAATGTGCACAGATAGAAAAGAAGCCTTAGGACTGAGCCTAAGGCACTCCAACACTTACAGGTTGGGAAGAGGAGGCCAGTACAGCAAACACACAAAAGAATCCACTAGAATTCATGTGAGGGACAGGTTTTGAAGAGGACAGGGTCAATGGTGCCAAGCTGCTAATGGGTCAGGGTGAAGAATCAGAAGTGATCTCTGGATCTGGCAACGTGGAGGCTGCTAGTGACCTTGACGAGACTATTGTACAACCATAAAATAGTCTTGAAATATTGGAGCAGTTTCAAAACAAAAAAAAAATGGGAAACAGTTCACACCACTAGCAAAGTTGTAGATTCGTACACTCTACAACCCAGCAAGGCCTGCTGTGGCAGGACTGTAAGACACATGCACCTTAAAATATGCAAGAATGTTCATAGTGCCATTGTTCATAACAGCCGCACCCTGAAACAACCCACGTGTCTGTCCATAATAGATTAGATAAGTGAATTGGGGTATTTTGGTACAATGGAATGGAATGGTGTTCAGCCATAAAATGAATAAATAATCAAAACAACACGAGTATCACAAATGTATTGCTGAGCTTTAAAAAGAAGTATGTTGTAAAAGAATACACACACTGTTATTCAACCATATAAAATTTTTAAACAGGCAAAAATTAAACTGTGTTGGTTTAAAATGCATATAAAAGTGGTAAAACTCATTTTTAAGAAGTAAGGAAATCATTATTATTAAAAAACTCAGATGTTATCAGCTCTGGAGAAGTGCTTTAGGAAGATATAGACTCTGGTTCTTGCCTGTTTTATTTCTTGATCTAGACTTGAGTTACATGGATGCTGGCTTTATAAATATTACTTAAATTACATGATATATTTTAAGGACTCTTCTAAGCATACACTATGCTCACTTTTTAACATCCAGCTGAGGGGCCAGGGGTGGGGCTCAGTAGTACAGTACTTACCTAGCACATGCAAGGCCCTGGGCTCCAGCCCTAGTGTCACAAAAAGATACAGATAAAAATAAAAATAAATATAAAAAGTAAAAGTAAAATAGAACTGAGAAAGAGATATTAGACAAAAGTTAGATGATGTGTGATCACATCCTATGCCACTTCTGGATAACCACCCTCGGAATTCAAATTCTTCAGAGGCCTCTGGGGCCACTCAGGCTAACCTGGTCCAGCCTCATCACTTTCATTTTCTCTTCATACTTATATCTACAAGTGTCATGATCGTTCATGCTGCATTTGGTAAGACTAGCTTCCTCCAAGAGAGAAAAAGGAGACCAGGAACTGAAGAAGGACAAGCAGTGAAGATTAACAACTATCTCTGATTTTCATTCATGGGAGAATATGAGCTCAGGAGAGGCAGACAGGAGTCAAGGGAGATGTGTTCTTTCTTTCTTGCCAAGACAGTATACATTGAGATGTGTCTTATGATGAAGGGAATCATTCTGGAGGAAAAGGGAATGTGATGATGCAGAAGGAAGAGACAGTAATTGGAAAGACTAGAGGCTAGAGAGGTGATGGAAGTAGGAGTCAGTGCACCTGTTCAGGGCCGGGCAGTAGCCAAGAAAAGGATGGGAGGTGGGAAGGCAGGGTACATAAGAACAGTCACAGTGAGGTCATGAATTTAATAGTGAATGGAAGAGAAAGTTCTCTTCTAACCTCTCTATTTTCTTATTGATATTGACAACAAGGGAAGGGATGCTAGAGTTGGACGATGGAAATGGTGGAATAGCCCTCTGGGAAAATGGGACAGAAATTGACCAGAGAAATGCATTGTATTTGACTGAGGGCCCTTGTATTAGAGCTCACCAGAGAAACAGAACCAGTGGGAGATAGGTATGTAGATAGATAGATAGATAGATAGATAGATAGATAGATATTAGTTAAATGGAATGCTGACATCATTATGGGAATTGAGATGTCATGACCTTTCATCTGTAAACTGGAAGCCAGGAAAACTGGTAGTGCTATTTAATCTAAGTTCAAGGCCTGAGAACGCAGGGAACCAGTGGTGTTAAGAACCAGTCCAAAGCCAAAGGGCCAGATTCCAGGAGCTCTGGTGTACAAGAGTGGGAGATGATGGTTGTCTCAGCTCAAGAAGAAAGGCAGTCAGTCAACCCTAAACTCTTCAGAAGCTCTCTGACAGGCATGCAGAAATCATGTACCACTTATCTGGAATCCCTTAGCCTAGTCAAATTGACAAACAAAACTATCTATCTGCAGTCTTCTTAAAAATTGTGGTCCTCGACTTTAATAAGGTTTGTCGACAACACTGAGTTTCCTCCAGCTGTGTTCAGCTACTCAATGCAAGTAAAGAATGGGAGAACTCAATATGAGGTGCGAAGCGCGTGTTCTCAGCATTGTTTTAAACACCTTGTATGTATTGTTTCACTTAATCTTCCCACATCTTTCAGCTGTAAAATCTCTACTTTTTGCCCAATGAGACAGCTCTTCTTCCTGCTTCAACCAGTCATCTCTTCTAGTCCTGCTCTCAGGAGGGCCACACAGAAGTCAACTCCTCCCTTAGCTGACAGTTTCCTGGCAACTTCTCCAGGGTCATTGATCACACTGGGAGGTTGTCCCTCACCTGGTTGGTACTGTTGGGAGAGTGGGTGACAGGCCTCAGGATCCACCAGCAACTCTCAGAGCCTCTACTAACTATAGGAAATGCTTTCCCAAGAGAGATCTTTTATCTAGAGTCATTTCCATGAATTCCAGAGAAACAACTGCTGTACACAGTGAAACAAGGAACTTCTGATCCCCAAATCCCAATATAGGATACTGATATGCAACCATCTGCTTTCCATGGATGTGCCATCATTTGTCATTGAACCAGTAAGTATTTAGTGAGAAGTTGCCACTAAGGGCATTGCAAAGGAAGTTTGAGGTCTAGCCCTTAATACACAGGACACTGCAATAGCTATGTGACCTCAGGCAAATCTCTTCTTCATCTTAACACTTGGGTATTGTTACCAGTGCAAGGATTAGCAAAAGGAATGAACAAAATGACACCAGCTATTGCTACAGAAGGTGTCTACACAGAGACATCCTTCATCCTTGTTATCAGAACCCAGATTTTATTCAGGAAAGCATTACACCTGCCCCTCAGACTATGAATTTAAATTGATATGATTTTGGTCATGACAATATTATTCCTCTCTATGAGATGCCCACTTTTCTAGCCAACCTTGTGCTTAGGAATGTCATTTATTCTGACCAATGAGAGGTAAAGTGAAGTCACCTAGGAGCAGCTCACTGTAATAGTAGTAGTAGTAGTAGTGAGATAATACACATAAGTTCTCCCACCCCATTCCCATTCCAACCTCACAAATAAATATTCTTTCTTGAATTTAGATGCAGTGCCTGGAGCTATTGTAGTGCCAAGTGTCAAGACAACAGTTAAAAGCTAAAAAGAGAGAAGAAGAAATGAAGAATGATCTTGAATAGTTTATGAGACACTAGAGCTGATGAATCTACCTCAAAATGCCTTCTGCATTCTTAAGTAAGATAATAAATGATTGAATGTTTAAGCTCCCATCAATCAGGTTTTGTGAGTCACTGATTCCATGGTATCATCTCCTGTTATCATTTGCTCCAAGCTCCCATCACTGCTCCTTCCTGAGCCTGAGGCAGGGAACCATGTCTCTGACCTTGAACTAGGCCATACACAATAAAGTCAATCTCTTCTGCTATTTTCTATAAAGTCCTTTGTACAAAGAACCCCAGTAGATTCAGTCAAGGGTTCACAAAAGTGATTCTCAAAGATCCTTCCAGCATGATGCCATATTTGCAGCCTTCAAGGTCAGCCCCAGGTCTGACCATGAACCCCTGTTCTGGGGTTCTGCTCTGCTTTAGTGGAAAGCTTCTGATTCTGAGAACCAGGTTTCACCTTTGCTCTTGAGTACAGGGGAGGCTCTGAAAATGTGAGCAAATGCATAGGAGGTGCCTAGCTCCATGACTTCTGCCTAGTAGTTTCTCAGTAAAAGACAGCTTATTCTCGTGGTCACCATTACATAGCATGATCACTGTAAATTTCAAATTCAGCTGCCCCACAAAGGGACAGACAGGGCCTTCTGAGTCCACTTATCCTCTGTGACTTAGAAATTAGGATTCTTTTTTTTTAACATTTTTATTTGTATATAGTAGTTGTACAGGGGAATCCATTTCCATATATGTGTATAATGTACCCAGGTTTGGTTCATCCCTCCATTAGTCTCCCGCTTCTCCCTCCCAGTTTTCAACATTCCACAATCACACACATGTAGAAAATACATCAGCCATATTCATCCTCCTTTACCCTCCCCCTCCCACTAGTACCCTCGCCTAAAAATTAGGATTTTGAGCCAAGTGTGGTAGCATGTGTCTTTAATTCCAGTTCTCGGTAAACTGAGGCAGCCTGTTCTACAAAGGGAGATCCTATGTCTTTAAAAAAAGAAAAAGAAAGAAAGAAAAGAAAAGGAGAAGGACTGGGGGGGTTGAAGAAGACTGAAGTTTGAAAGGGGGGACAGAAGGAAGGAGGGGATTAAAGAAATACAATAAAGGGGTGAATTTGTTCAAAGTACACTGTACATATCTATGAAGTTATCACAATGAAATCCCCTTGTACTGCTAATATATGCTAATAAAAAAATAAAATGGATAAATTTCATGGAATGCAAAACTAAAAGAGAAAGAAATTAGGATTTCCTGACTAGTAAGTGAATAAGTCACCATTCAGGAGGTGAGTCAGAGCCATGGTGTGTCATCACACCCTGTTCTGGCAACCTGAGCTGAAAGTCAAGATGAATTTTATATTATTCATCACCCAACAAGTAGTTTACAAATGCATGTGGCAAGTGCTCAAACCACACTGAAAAACTCCCCTTGGAAACACGGGAGACAGAGGGATATGCACTGCAGAGGGGACTGGTGACTTGGTGAGTGGCATTCAATGCAGGAGAACATCCTCAGGTTTCACCCTCTTGCTCTCCTGGAATTCTGGGAGAATTCTACCAAGATGAAGGATCCCAAAAGACACACGCCAAGCTGCCCAATAGAGTCTACCTCTAAATGTTCCCTGCAGCTCTACAAGCAACACAATCCCATACCCCTGAATAATGCTACGGAGTATTGGCTCTCTGCCTGAGGAAAGCTCCCCAGTGAGTGGTACAGCCAGAAGACCATCTGCCTCCCACCTGTCATGGCTGCATGTGGGTCTCTGAGCCTCCCTGGTTCCCATTTTCCCACTGTCAAATGAAGAGGTCAGGCACAATGGCTGTGATGTGTCAACTTTATGTGTCAACTTGGCTGGGCCACAGTACTCAGATACGTGCTCAAATGGTATTCTGGATGTTTCTGTGAAGGTGTTCTATGGATGAGATTTATATTTAACTTGGTGGACTTTGAGTACAGCAGATGGCCCTGTGCCACATGGTCAACCCTCATCCAATCAGCTGAAGACCTGACTAGAGCAAAGACTGGCCTCTCTGGGCAAAAAGGAATTTTGCAGCAGACAGCCTTTGGTTGGACAAGAACTTCAACTCTTTGAGTTTTCAGCCTGCTGGACCCCTCTGCAGATGTTAGACTCCACAGGCTAACAGGATCACATGAGCCAATTTCTTTTCCTTTTCATTTTTTTCTTTTTTCAATACTGGAGTTTGAACTCAAGGCCACTTGCTAGGCAGGTGCTCTACCACTTGAGCCATGCCTCCAGCCCTTTTTGCTTTAGTTATTTTCTAAATAGAGTCATCTCAGGGCAGCCTGGACCACGACCCTCCTGCTTACACTTCCCATGTAGCTGGGATGACAGATGCATGCTCCATACCCAGCTTTATTGGCTGAGATAGGGTCTTGAGAATTTTTGCCCAGGTTGGCCTCGAACTGTGATCCTCCCAATCTCCACTTCCCAAGTCGCTAGGATTACAGGCATGAGCCACTGCTCCTGCGGAGTCAATTTCCTTAAATATGTGTGTAACTGTGAGGGGAAGGGTACACCCACACATCCTGTTAGTTCTGTTTCTCTAGAGAATCTCAAGAACCCCCAAAACTCCTTTCCAGTTCTGAGATGCACAGAGTGACTGGTGGCGGAGAGGAAGGTGAGGCAAGCTCCTCAGCCTGCAGCTCCTCTGGGCAGAGACGTTAAAGCATTTAGTACAACGTCCTCTTTCAGGAGGGCTTGTGCAATGGGCCTCCTCGGCACAGCAATAAATACCAGTAGTTCCAGAACTGGTACACCAAGTACTGTCAGGGTACGAAGAGAGATAAACGGGCATGAACGCAGCCAAGAGGAAATCCAAAATAGGAGGTTGTGAAGACAACTTCGCATTCCACCCAGTTTGCCATGGTCTGCTGGGACCTCCCCAGCAACTTGTCTCACGACAATGCTGTTATCCCAGGGGAAAGAAGCAGAGTTGGAACTTTTGATTGATGAGGTGTTACTACACAGCTGAGCAGCTGCTGCAGAAGGAAAAAAAGACACAAGGTGGGGAGGATAGGCAAAGAGGTACAGTGGGGAACATCCTAAAGCTCAAATCCATTGGAAGACCACAGCACCTGGGAAGAGCCTGCTCCAGGCTAGCTGTTCCCAGGATGGCCCAGAAACTCCACATACCTCTCCTTTAAACACTCCAAGATCTCAGTCACAGCTTCCAGAAGCAGAGAGGCCACAGACAGGAAAGCGTGGCACGCCCTCAACCTCCTTTGCTGCTTAAATCCTGTGTCCCAGGATCCAGGCCAGACCTTCTGCTCTGCTCTTCTCTGAGTCTCCCAGGTTGCCCCATCCATTCTACCATGGCCAGGTGGATGAGCTCCATCTAGACAGGGGGCCGCTCTCTTAGGGGTCACCTCTTGTTCTCTGGCTACACTGGCTTCAGGTACATCTGGATTGGAAAGCACACCTGGTAGTCCCCAGAATGTCATTTTTTCTCATTCCTTAACGCTGCCTGTTGTGCTAGCTTCTTTCTCGGGCCAAATCCACTGTTCCATGGCAAAGATGAACTGCACAGAGCCTGGAGGCTCCCAGTTTTGGCTGCTTAGCAAGCTCAGTCCAGCGCATGCAGCTCAGGTGAGGAACAAAGGTCTGTGCGCTGTACGGCGACACCGCACCTGGCAGTCTCCGGATACCTCCGCTCAGCTCTCAGACTCAGCACGTAGAAAACTCTCCGTCTCCCCCAAAACCGAGGCCTCCTTCTGTGCTCGCCACTTTGTGGAATTCTTCCACCACCGGCCATTTCCTTCTCAGTCCTGAAACCTGGGCGCCATCTCTATGTCCTTAGCTCATCGCCACCTCCCACATTCAAGGAGTCTCCACTTTGTCTCTGTGCCTCTTACCATTCAGTGTTCTTTTCCCTACCTGGAACGAGGAAAGAGGAGCCACCTTTCTTGTTGTATCAGAATCATCGTTTTCTGCTTCTCCAATTAAACAATGAGTCATGAGATGACAGAAATGTGGGGTGCTGACATTTACCTATGTGTATGGGGAAGAGGATACCCACATCCTAAATGCTCCTCCTCTTTCTAGGGAAATCCTTCTCCAGTAAGTGGGAGTTCCAGAGGGGAGCGGTGGAGAGGGGCTACAGAAGCCAAGGCAACCAGAAATGTCCTCCCCTGAGGTCATGATCACATGACCAGGCCCCAGCCACTCACAGCTTCCATCCAGACCTTAACTGCTGGCAGAAGAAAGGCCAGAGGCAGGCTCCCTCCATTGGTGGGGGTTGTATTAGTGGGATGAAACCAGCAGGCTGTGGCTACGTTCACTACAGCCTGGCTCCCTTGGTCACCGCCCAAACTGAGTTCTCCAGCTTACCATCAACTCTGAGAAGTGACCACCATCCTTTTATGCAGATGCTTAGTTACAGTCAGCCTCTGGGGTTTGCAACCAAGAACCCCGGCTGACATGTTGGTCCCTCCTGTCTCTTCACCCCCAGCATCTGGCAGGGTGCCTGGTCTCCAATAGCTATCAAAGTGTGGATAAATGAATAAATGAGTGAAATGAGGAAGGAAGGGAGGGAGGGAGAAAAGACAAACATTCTTATTCCTTTGCTCCCCTTTGGAAGTAGGGAGGCAAGGGCTGGAAACTGTGCAGCCCTGTACAAGCATGGTTCTCAGCTGACGTTAGCGTTAGTGCCCTCCTCCTCTCACTGGCTGAGTCTTAAGAGTCTTCTTGGACGGCTCTGCTCACCACACTCCAGGCAGTAAGGTGATGACCAACGTTTCTTTCTACATCAATGTGACTCCCATTGGGAGTCACAGAGGGGTAGGGTCTGTGTGGCTATGGAAGGAGGGACAAGACAGAGAGCTGAGAAAATGGGAAGGCACAAAAATAGAACCTGTAAAATTCCCATGCTTTATAGAAACCAGCTGAGAACATAAATTGGTATAAGTTTTCTGAAACTCACTCTCTATTCCCTTTGACGTAGTAATTCCACTTCCAAGCATCCGTCTTAAGGAAGCAATCAGAAATACAGACAGGAATTTATGTATAAAAATAGCAATGTTATGGTACTGATAAGCAGAAAAATGGACACGACTTAAGTGTCTTACAGTAAGGAGTTGACTGAGTAAAATGTTTCTCAGGAAATCAACAGATTAGGCAGCTGTTAAAAATCATGCTCACAGTAAAGCTATAGGGAAATGTGACATAAGGTCATGTAGTAAAGACAAGCCACATGCCTGATCTCAAACAAATAAAGGAAAATGTCTATTTTAGAACAAAGGCTGGAAAGAAACGATAAGAGCTTGACAGCTCTTTCAGAGATTCTCTTTCAGATGAGATTATGAATTTTTTTCTCTTATATAACTTTTCTATAGTTTTATACAATGAATCAATATTACTTTATTGATCAAGAAAAAGGGAAATAAGGACTGGCAGAGTGGCTCGAGTGGCAGAGCACCTGCCTAGCAAGCGAGGCCCTGAGTTCAACCCCCCCAGTACCAGCAACAAAAATAAAAGAAAAAGGAAATAATAATGTTAAAATGCAAGAGCAGAAATTAAAATTAGATAACCAATGCCATCAGACCTCTTCATAGACCTCTTGGTTGACCACGGCCAGAGAAGTCTCCTTTCTGCTTCAACCACTTTGTCTTTTGCCTGCCTCTTTCCTCCTCAGGTGAAACGAGGATTGGAGGTTCTGCTACCTCCTTGACTCAGGTGTTCAGTTCCCCTTTTTTCCTATGGCTCCTGTCCATTTCTCTCACCCCCAGCTTCACCATCACCCTCTCACAGATTCATAGCCTGGATTCATCACCCTTGATCCAGGGATGATACAGCTTTTAAGGAGCTACCCTGTCAGGTAGGTGTGTCACCTACACAGATACGGCAAAATCATTCATATTATTCAATGTCAGGATATCCTGGTTGTGTTTGGATCATCCACCACTTGAAAAGTTTGGGATGACAGCCAATGATTTTCTAAGACTTGTTCATTTTAGCCAAACTGTATGAATTGTAAGTAGTTGCTAGAGCCCAGCATTTTAGCATATATAACATAGAAAAGCAGGTAAGTGCATCTTGCCACTGAGTTAACACATTTCCTAACCAAATATAGAATTGCTCTTCTCTCAGTAAATAATGCAACTTTTTATTAATCTCAGTTTCTTCTTGCAACAACATAATAAATGTTAGAACAAATCTCATGTCAGTAATTTAGCTACCTTTGTCACTAACCATTTGTTCAGCCAAGTTCAACTAATCCTCAGTTCTGCTCTAGCTGGTTCTGTCTGAGTTGTACATAATAGATTGTTGGAGTTAATTGCCTCAATAGGAAGATTTATCACAATAATTACATGCCAAGAACTGTACTAAATTCATCCTTTCCTTTAATATTCACAAGGTCACGTGCAGGAACTGAGTTACAGAGAAGCCAAATATCCTGCCCAGTATCACACAGCTAATGACAGAGCTGGACTTGAACCCTGGTAGCCTGTATCAAAGTCCCTAGCATGCTCCCTTTGCTCTAAATACTATTCAATCTCATAGCTCCAGCTACGAGACAATGGAGATATGGATCATAACATTTCCTGACACGTACTACCCTTGAACTTCTGCTCTCATCATCTTGGGATTATGTTTTGTTACTCAAAAAATGAGTTGTTCTGAAACCTTATCCCTTCCTCTACCTGGCCATAGTAGTCTTTATTTTTTTCAACTTGAGACTCTGTCTCATTGTCTAATGTGATCCTTAATCATTATTTTTATATCTTTTAGAAACTTTTTGAGATGCCCAAAATCCTCTTCCCTTAAAATGTTTTTTTTTTAACTCTACCTAAAGGAAGCAGAATGGAACCATTTCTAAGAGTTAGGTAATAGTCAAGAAAATATTACTTTGACAGAGGAAAATTTTAGTTAAGCCAAGAGCATACATGCCTACTGGTGGAAGGAATTTTGTTTATTTGCTACAGCCTGATAAAGAAGATATTTTGGGTTAGATTGTGTTCAGGGGAAGGCATAACAAATCAAAACAAAAAACATCGTTGTCTTGTCACTTTTTCAGGGGTAGAAAATGGGAACCCATTGAAATTTCTATCCAATAACCTGCCCTTCCAGCAATTTGCATCACCTGCTTTCAAACGATCATCCCGAGTGTGGTCATGGTGAAGGTGGTTCATGTGACAGAGCATTTGCCTAGCAAGTGAAAGGCCCTGACAAACCCCAGTACCATTTTAAAAAATGAAATTATGTTATTTGCAGGAAAATGGGTGGAACTGAATTATTATGTTGAGTGAGATAGGCCAACATCAGGAAGACAAATCACTTGTTTTTCACTCATATGTGAAATCTACACCTAAAATATGATAACAATAAAAGGGGGACTTTTTTGGGAAGGGGGAACCATTGGGAATGGAGAGAGACACAACCCTTCCACCAACATTTATGGAGCAGCTAGAAGCGCCACAGACACAGGGCTAAGCCTTGAGGTACAGGAATGCATAACTCCAGGGGCTTCTGGTTAAAATGAAGAATAAATTGGAAGTAAAATAATTGGCAAAATTGAAGTAAAGGGTAACTGCTTCAAGGAAGAAGTACCAACTGCAGGTATGATCGCTTCCTTGGAGAGGGGCAGGGATCCGTGGTCTAGAGTGCACAGAATTTGATGTTACTTCCTCTATGCCAAAGGTTTGGGACCCAAAAGACTCCCTTCAGTTTTCACCATCCATCAACCTTCTCCAGCCAGACTGAGGTAGACTGCAGCAAAGCCGAGGGGTCAAACACAAAGAGAAACCCTGGGCCTACCTCTGCTTCGCTGCAGCTGGTTATTTGAGGAGCTGGAGGATTGAAAAGCAGTACTAGTCTTCCTAGATTCTAGATCCCTAGGAGTCTGGGATGACACATGAGTACTATTTGTTCTCATGAAATGAGGGCTTTTGAAAACAAAGGAACACAAGTGGCCCTATGTAACTAAGAAGTTGTGGGAATCTCTCTAATAACCAGTAAAATATCAGTCCTCTTCCATTTTTACTCATCAGACCGGCAACATTTTCTGAAATAGAGAAAATCCAGTGTTGGGTGGAGTATAAAATGGCTTATCCTCTTGGTAAGGCAGTTGGAAGCATCTATAGGAAGTTCAAAGGCAAACCCACAACTCCACCTTGTAGACACATCTGTACACATGTGCAGGTGATGTGGACAAAGATACTCCACAAATGTTTGCAATAGCAGAAAATTTCAAACAACCTAAATGCCCATCAATAAAGAAATAATTACATCAACTACAATGTCTCATGCTAGGAAACACCATGCAGCAATTGTTTTTTTTTTGTGTGTTTTTTTTTTTTTTTTTTGGTGGCACTGGGGTTTAGAACTCAGGGCCTCACCATGCAGCAATTTAAATGAAGGAAACATCTCTTTGCCTTGCCATGGGTATACTGATAAGCAAAGAATGCAAGTATCACAACACAGACTATATGGCCTTGTTTTTTAGATCTATATGTGTTTATGTATAATAGAGAGTGATTGTTTATCCTTTATCTAACACTTGACATGTTCTTGTGTTTCACTTACCACACTTATTTTATATTGCTTGGTTTTCTTTTTTATCAGCATAAATAATCTGTACAAAGGAGTTTTATTGTGATTTTCTATTCATGTGGATAATGCACTTTGATCAAAGTTATCCACTCTATTATTCTTTGTTAACCCCCTTCTTTCCACCCATTTTAAACAGTTTTAGTGGGTCTCATTATGCTATTTTTGTATATTTATGTAATATTCTTCAATCAGATTTGACCCCCATCACCCTCTCCTTTCCTTCTCCTCTTTCCCAGTGGTCCCAGTGGTTCCCCCAAAAAAACAGTCCCCCTTTATGTTTATCATTTTTCGATGTAAATTTCACATATGAGCAAAAAATGTGTTATTTGCCTTTCTGAGGTTGGTCTATTTCACTCAACATAATGATCCAGTTCCACCCATTTTCATGCAAATAACATAATTTCATATTTTTGGTGGTACTGGGATTTGAACTCAGGGCCTTTCACTTCTAGGCAAATGTTCTGTCACTTGAGCCACATCCCCAGTCCTTTCATTGCCTAGTTATTTTTCAGATAGGATCTCATGCTCTTTGCCTGGGGCCAGCCATGGACCTTGATCCTTCTACCTATGTCTCCCAAATAACTGGGATTACAGAGTAGACCACTATGCACAGCAATTTCATTTTTTCCTTATGACTGAACAAACTTTTTTAAAATTGAAAGAAAAACAAGAACATTTTAAAATGTAACAATAGAAATCTGAAAGAACATTCAAGTCAAAGGATGCAAACTGGCTGCCAGGAATTCTAATCTGTGAATTTGGTACAGACCAGGTGTTGGTCTTCAGCCTGACAGGCTGAGACATGATTACATTGTACCCAGGAGTAGTTTAGTTTCTTGGGAGCAAATTCGCACTAACTAACCTCACAAGGGACTGCTAGGCAAGCTAGACCATCAGTTTGTCGTTTAAGCAGGGTTCCTCAGCCTCAGCACTATGTATTGACATTTGGGGCTGGGGGTTGGGCACCGGGAAGGGGCCAGTCTTTGGCATCTATGCATTGTAAGATGTTTAACAACCTTCCTGCTCTCCACCCACTACAGGCTCCTCCTCCAGCTGGGACAACCAAAAATGTCCTCTGGAGGGACTGCCAATTCTTCTCTGCAATTGGGAACCACTGATTTATAGTGACAAATGCAACTGCCAAGAAGACCAGACGCTGTCACTGTAGGAAAACAACATGGATGGCCAAGAGACCACAGAAGGTCACTGAGAGAACAGAAAGTCAGAGCAAAGACAGTCCTCTAGAAAAAATTACAATTGAGTATCTGATGACTTTAAACTGTGATCACTGAGACAACTCCTTTACTCCAGGGAAATCCCGCCCCTGGACACGATTTGGGTTGGCCACTCTCAGCCTTCTCTCTGGGGCCACACTGACTAGTTCTCTCTTCAAAAACCACCAACTCAATCATGTCTATGATTCTCAAACACACCAATGGCCTCAAATGGCAAACACATCATGTCTTTGAATTTGTGTTTCACCTTAAACATTCACACAATTTTGTTTTCTGCTCTAAGCTGTACTATTTACTTTAAGAAAAGGAAAATAAATTCCCCAAATCCTAAATAGTGACACCTGGGAAGGACCGAGGTCTGTCCTGTGGCTTCATGCACTCCCAGACACATTCCCAGATACAAAAAATAGACCACTTCCTGTTCTTCATTCTCCCCAGAAGAAAACCTTTCCAAGAGCTTGACAAAAGTTGAGAGAAGTTGCTCAGGGATCATCTGACCCTAGGGTGCATCCTGCATATATCTGACCTCTTCAGGTGCACTGTACACACCCGCAGGACCGTACAGCCCTTTCCAGCCCCTGCTCTGTGCAGTTCACTGAGTTTCTGCAGCAAATCCCAACAGTGACAGGCTGGGCCTTAGCTGTCTCCTCTCAGAACTCCAGTGAATAAGACCAGGCTGCCTGCTTTAAATTCCAGTCACATAGCCTCTTGCAATTATTTATTAAGGGCATTTCTCTTACCAGGAAAGAAATAAGGAAAGACAAAAGCATGTTCCCTTGGGAGTTTATCTTTTCTTACTTACATGATATCATATTTGAACTGGGGAGAAAATTTTAAAGATAGGAGTATATTTCAATATTGACCCATTTAAATTATCAAGACTGACAGAGGACTTATGGGTGGATAAAATGAAGAAAAACCTTGGACAGTGGGAGGGAAAGGCAGTCAGGAATTTCCAGCTTTGCTTACAGTCTTGTGAAGTTACAGTGTTGAACTCTGTGGTGCTGAGATTAGCCTAGAATTTTCCAAGACATAAGCATTCTGAGGTTACAGTTAGGATTTTATACATTGAACTTCACAATTTTTTTGGAAGTTGAGATTTTTTTCTTGTTCCCATCTTTCAGTTCCTTCCTTATTTCTGTACCATAAATATAAAATCTGAGAAAGGACAGAACTCAACACGTCCCCCTTTCCTCTGATTCTTCCCAGAACTGGAGCAGAACGTCATGTTTTGCCTAATTCTATACATGAGTCTGTTGTACGTTTCTCCTTAGAGAGTTTCTCAGTAGAACAACTTTCTATTTTTGTATTTCCCTTTAAAAATGATCAACAGAAATGGACTGCAGATTTTCACTTCTTTCCTTCAGCGTTGTTTTCTTTTTTTCCAAGGAATCAGATCTCAATGCTATTATTCACCCTCAGTGCCATGATGCTAGGGAAGGAAGACCCAAGGTGATCATAACTTTGGAGCCCTTTTGAAGGTCAGGTTGTCAAGAGAGAACTGTGATTTTGGTTCCTGTAGTTTCTAGGCCTGTGAAAAAAAGAAACGCCCAGCCTCTCCAGAGACTGTTTACACAGAAGGGAGGCAGGGAGATATAAGAAGCACCATTCTGGGAAATCGTGTTCCAATTCAAGAAATGGAAGGCCAAGCAGCAGTCAGGTGGCATGCCATAGCAGAAAGTGATCTAGTCCACTTCAGTAAGAGAAAACAGACAAGAACAGGTCACAACACCATGAAACACAGTCTCAAGGCCAAGGGCATCTGTTTTGGAGACAGACAACTTGGCTTTGAACCCCAACTCTGCCATTGTAGAGCTGCAAAGCTACTTAGCCTATCTGTTTTTATTTTATCCTATCTGACATCAAGATCAGAGCACTGATTCACTGAACACGTATTTTATGAATGCCCAGTGTTTGCCAGACTTCTTCTAGTCTCTGGGGGCGGAGGGGGGAAGGGCTGTGGTAAGCAGAACAGACAGGCTCTTGGGAAGTTTACACTCAATGGAGCAGTGACAAACAAGAAATAAATAGGGGCAGACATGGTGGTGCACAGCTGCAATCCCAGTTATTGGGGAGGTGGAGGTAAGAGGATCTTGATCTGAGGCTGGTCTGGGCAAAAGTACCAGGCCCTATCCAAAAACAAAGTGAAAGAAAAAGGATGAGTAGAGTGGACCCTAGCAAGCATGAGACCCTAAGTTCAAACCACCAAAAAGGAAGGAAGGAAGGAGGGAGGGAGGAAGGGAGGGAAGGAAACAAGGAAGGAAAAGAGGGACAAATGGAAGGAAGGGAAGGGAGAGAGGGAGAAAAGGGAGGGAGGGAGGAAAGGAAAGAAGAAAAAGAGGGAGGGAGAAATGGAAAGAAGGAAGGGAGACAGGCAGAAACAGAAAGAAGAAAGAGAGAAGTAGGAAAATTTCCATCATAAATGCTATAAAGAAAATAAAACAGGTGGTGTGGTAGAGAGTGATGACGGAGGGGACAATGAAACATTAGAAAAGTCAATGGAGCTGAGGAATGAATGATGGGAACAAGCCAGTCATGTAAGGGGAGAAGCAGGCTCCAGGCAGAACCTGCTTGAGTGGGGATTTCATAAGGACTCTGAGATAAAGTGTGGAAAATCTTAGTACAGGACCAGACACAACAAATGGAAGTTACTCAATTCATGTGGGCAGCCATCATGATTCAGAGCGTGTAGAAAAGTCCCCGAGTCAGGTCACATGGGAGCTGGGAGAGGTAATGTTGAGGGTATCAGAGGGAGAGTGAAGTACATAGCCTTGACCCATGAAGGCCAGATGGAACAAGAGACTGGGGACAGGATAGTGTGAAAGGGACCATGGGAATCTGGAGAGCTCTCACCCCATCTAGAAGATTGTGTGTGGAGACACACAACCAGCTCGCTCAAGTAACCAGGTCCCTGTGGCTTGAATGAGCCACCTTCGCCTGCCCTAGGCATTCTTCTTGGCTCACTCTACCCATGTACCTCCCGCCCTCTGCCCAGCTGTGCTAGACTCCCCAGGCAATCAAGCCAAAGAACAGCAGCCTAATCTCCCTGCTCTACAGATAAGGAGAGAAGCCCAGATAAGCTCTGAGATTCTAGCAGGCATCACTACCACTCAGACAGCCTTGACTGAGGATTGTGCCTCCTCCAGCCAGAAAGATTGCTTTCTTCTACCATGACTCCCTCTATACCTGTCCTGCAGGGTAAGAGGTGACACACAGAGTGCTGTATGAGAAAGAGGAGACACCTGGCCCAGCTGACCCTCCTTGGTGATTCATGGGGTCACAGATGTCACTATGGGAATATCCATACACCCAGAAAAAAGTAGGTTCTGGTGTACATAGGCTTTCAGACTGTCAGAAGTATTGCTTTGGAAGGTTGTGGAGATGGAGAGGAGGGCCATATATGATGTTGTCACTTTCAGGGCCCCAGGGGAGCAGGCCATGAATACAACAGAGCAGGACATCAGAGTGCAACCCTAGAAAGCAACTCTGTTCATGCCAACAGTTCAATAATCCAGAGTGCTGGTGGCACAGCTTCAAACAAAGAACTACAGCAGAACTCAGGAGAAGCGGCAGTCCCCCTGCCACCTGCAAACTACTGACACGTTCATTGTCCCAGACAATTTCCAGAGGAGATGATGACAGCCTAAAGGGAATGGGAATGTCATAACTCCTTCATGCCCACTCTCACAGAAGTCAAAGCCCGTGACATTTGGGATTACCTTCCCTTTGTGGAGAACAGAGTTTCCCATCCATGAAACAACGTCAGGATAGCACAAAGCCACAGTCCTGCTTCTAGGACCGAGAGTCGGTGCTCTGGAGCTTTAGTTAACTTGACATTTCTGGGCAGAACCATGTTCTTGTCATCTGTAGGCTTTTAAAAACACCCTTGCCCTGCCTGAAATCCTATTCCCCACCCTCTTCCACTTGGCTAAATCCTATTCATTTTGTCCTAGTTTAAATATCACCTCCTCCAGAAAGCCTTCTCTGATACCCATCCATGTGCCCTCACAACACCCAATGCCTCACCAACCATATCTGTAATTGTTTGTGTCTCCTTGTTAGACTGTGTTCCACAATGGTAAAACTATGTCTTTTCACTATCACATCCTGTGGCCTCAATACCAAATATGTTGTTATTTACACTACTGTGGCAGGACCAGATCCTTCCCTCTTCAAGCTCACGAGAGATAGGGAATTCATTGCCTGGTTGCTGACTGCACAGAAGTTTTCCTATCTCCGACCCTCATCCCCACCTCCAGGCCTCCTTTGGTTTTCTCTATCTCTCTGTCCCTCTGATCTCTCTCTCTCTCTCTCTCTCTCTCTCTCTCTCTCTCTCTCTCTCTCTCTCTCTCTCTCTCTCTCTCTCTCTCTCTCTCTCTCTCTCTCTCTCTCTCTTTCTTTCTCTCCTTTCTTTCCTTCCTCCCTCCTCCATTGTCAATAGTTTCATGAGAGTTGGACAAGGTCTGGATAATGCCAGCCTAGTCTGGAGCCAGCCAGCTCCTCTCTGTAGACTGGGCACCAGGCCATCTGATTTTGCTACCTTCCACTGGCATGAGAGGCCCAAAGGCAGCCAGGAAACCAGTCTTGGGAATATTTGGCCTTTCTAGGCCCTTGGGATTAGAGACTATAATTGTGATCCAGTGAGATAAGCTAGCAGCCCACTTCCTTCTTGATTGGTGGGGTCCCTAGTACTCACTCACTCCCTGGGCGCACCTGCCTATTCTGTCATTCTTCCAGATCCTGACAACATTCATAGGTTAATTTCTACTTTTGGCAGTGATTCTGTATGGTGAACACCTTTGAGGGTATCTTCCCAGTTTACTATGACCCATTAAGTATATCATTACCTTATCTATTTTTATCTCACTCCCTGTCCCCTCACCAGTATTAATCAAACCAAGGTAGGACACCTGTACTAATTAGAACCAATCATACTGGCACCTCAGAATAAGGACCAAGAAGATCTTTCTCAGTGGATGTTGCTCTCTTAAATGAGGTGATATAACTAAGCAGTTGTGTGGTATTTCTCCCACCTACTATGTAGACTGGTTAGCAGAGAGAGAGAAAGGAAGCAAAGACACACAGATGTGATGCCTGGATTCTTTTTTTTTTTTTTTCATGCCTGGGTGCAGCTGCTTTCTGAGGTCCATTTTACTCCTTCCCATTGGTGTCTCCAACATCCCACAGTTATCCTCTGAGTACCTCTCCTGTACCAAGCAGGAGTTTTTAAGCATCTGGTCTAAGTGGTGTAAAAAAATGGACCTGATCACCACTTTGGAAAACAATATGGAGGCTTCTTAAAAATCTAAACCTAGATCTGCCATATGATCCAGCAATCCCACTCCTAAGGATATACACAAAGGAATGTGACACAGGTTACTCCAGAGGCACCTGCACACCCATGTTTATTGCAGCGCTATTCACAATAGCCAAGTTATGGAAACAGCCAAGATGCCCCACTACTGACGAATGGATCAAGAAAATGTGGTATTTATACACAATGGAATTTTATTCAGCCACAAAGAAGAATGAAATTTTGCCATTCGCAAGTAAATGGATGGAACTGGAGAACATCATCTTAAGTGAAGTTAGCCAGACTCAGAAGGCCAAAAATCTCATGTTCTCCCTCATATGCAGATTATAGATCTAAAACAAATGCAGTAATCTTGTTGGACTTGGGTCACACACTAAGGGGAGAACACATACTGGAGGAATGGGGAAAGGTAGGAAACTCAAAACTTGAAAATGTTTGATGTGTCCACTGTAGAGGAGCTAATATAGTAACATTAAAGTGACAGTGGTCAATATGGAAAGGTGACCAGGAAGTAGTGAAGAGGTCAGGTAGAGATGAATCAATTCGGGTTGTAACACACTTGTGCATGGAAGCAATGCTAGGAATATCTCCGTATAGCTATCCTTATCTCAACTAGCAAAAACGCTCTGTCTTTCTTATTATCTCTTATGTTTTCTCTTCAACAAAATCGGAGAAGAGGGCAGAACAGGTTCTGTCTGGAAGTGAGGGGGGGTGTGGGGAGGGAGAGGGGGGAGAGATGGCTCAAACAATGTATACACATATGAATAAATGAATAAACAATAAAAATTAAAAATTAAAAAATGATCCCTATCCTCACCAAGTGTACAATGTAGTTAATCAAATAATTACAGAACTAAATCTATAAGCATAAGTTGTCTTAATTGCTATGAACGAAAAGTGCAGGGTATTTTTAACAATACGTAACAAGAAGACCTGACCTCGTCTGAAGAATCAAGGCAGGGTTCCTTGTGGGAGGGACATGTTGATGAATTCATAAAATGAGAAGCAGCCACAGGATGGTATGCTGATCCTGAAACCAAACCAACACAACAGATGCAGGATTTCAGGAGTAGAGGGTACCCCAAAATGTAAGCAATGAGGGTACTAGGCCCCCACAAATGGCAGAGTGGGAATACACATCAATCTTACCTACAGCGAGGGCTAATGGGCCTGGGTGTCTTCTGAGCCAATTCTTAGCATGCAGCTCGAGCATGCAGCATCATTAAACTCCCTGGATGATTCTCCCAGGCAATCACAGTGGACCACTAACTGCTGTGAGCCCCTTGCTGATAGCAGAAACCATGGCTTTCCAGCAATACCAATCCTTGCAATGGTGCAACTTCTTCAACAATATCAACTGACATGTTCCTGGGATCGAGTCAGGCACGGTCTACATCACAGCTGATGAAGCCCCTGCCCACTGCAAGCTAGGACCTTGGCAAATGGAGAGTGACCCCAGAACAGCCTGAGGCATGATCTAAGCTCATCAACTAGCAAAGAGTTCAGGCTCTGAGGAAAACAAGCAATGGTGAGGCCAACAAAGAGGAAGAGAGAAGACAACCGAGCTTCAGAAAAGCTTGAAGAACAGAGAACAATTCTTCTGGCCACCTTGACTGAATATCATGAATTTGGGGGGCAGAAAGCCATGAAAATGCACGTCTGAGGATTTGCATGACAGCCAGGGAAAGACATAGTATCGATGGCTACTGCACTGGAGTGCTGGTAAATGTTTAACAACCCACTCTCTAGGGTGGAGAAGGCCCTAGTTTGTAGCTTTTACAGATACAGTGGTGTAAATACTTCCATGGTGACAGATTTCAAATTCCTACCATGCTATCACTGAGTGGAGGTAGAAGAGATACACAGGCAATGGGCTCTGCTGAACTGGTGTGAATTGACTCACAGACCACTGACTATTTAGCAGCTAACTCAGGGGAGTTCTGTAGGCTGGGTTCACCCAGGAACCCTGAGTATCATTCACACTTAGTTTGTGATGTACATAATCAATAGGCGTTTTCTGTTTATTATCATTCTAATGTGAGAGGGGGTAAAATTATTTGTACTCTGCTCTCTGTGCCTTCCAAGGAAGGGGAATCCCAAAGAGGATGTGCTCACATTCCTGCAGGAGCTACCATTTGGGAGTGGAGTTTTAGAGAAGGAGAAGGGTATTAGTGTTGAGAGAGGAAGTCTGGGGAAGAACTGAAATATTTTAAAAAGGAAGTGTTTCAAGTTTTTGGTGTACGCCAACAAATACCATTCTCTGGGTTTCCCTAAGAAATCTCCATTAAGGTCTGCATTTCTCATGAAAGCTTCTGAAATTTGATTTGATTTAAGGAGGGATTACAGCAAAATGCTGCGTTTGGTCTCCAGTGGAATACAAAATAGAGACTGGCCATATCAGTTCTAATCAGAACCCAGAGAAGCTGGGTCCAGAGCCTGGATTGATGGATTATGTCTCCTGAGCTCTCTGTGCAGTGTGTGGACTCTGGAATACAGCATGTATTTCAGTCTAGACCACCTGAGCTCTTTGTGGTTAAGATGCTTGATCTAGAATCCAGACACCCCCAAGACAGCTGGAGACCTTGCAGCTCTTTGGCAAGGCTTGCCTATGAAATGAAATGGAAAAACCTTATATAGACAGGCAGCCATCAGAGAGTTGAATACTTTCTTTCTGGGGCTACAAAAATGCATTACAGAACAACTCCACACCATTCAAGTCAACAGACATTATTAAGTGCCCTTCAGGGTTACAAGGATGCGAAAGACAAACTCTTTTGTACCTCTGCAGCCAGGAGGATGGGGCAGGGAGTGGAGAGAAAAGGCAAGCAGACCCTCAACTCTGTCCCAAGGGAGAGTGTAAGAGGAGTGTGAGAGAGAACCAAGTAAGTGCTACTCAGAAAGTTGCACAGGCCGGATTCCAAGATGGCAGCTAGAGGGAGAAAGCAGAAAGCGAGCCTCCTATAGTGAAATCTTGGAGAGACGCTGGAGACACACTTTGCAGGCAAAATCACCGAGAAGGGGCAAAACTTTCACCCCTCCACACCTCCAGCTGGCGCAGAGAATCTCCACTTCATGTTAAACAGGGAAACCAGGAGGGCCCCCGGGCCGCCAGTCGCCCACGCCCAGATGGCTTGGGAAGACGCGGACAAGGTGAGCTTCACAGTACCACGGTACTCCCACAGACAAGCCTGGGCCAGAGCAGCATAGCCCCCTGGACAGACCGACCTCCACCTGGGGAAAAAAGAGAAACTGAGTAATAAGCAATAAGAACAATAAAGACACGCGGGAAAGAGGGCGGGGCGTACTGAGCGCCAAAGATTGGGGGAAGGGAATCCTTTCCGGAACTGTAAATATACAAGCCGGGCAGGCCAGAGAGGCTCCAGCGGGAGCAGGGGCACACGCCCAGCAACCAGGAGCGGGAAAGCTTGGAGAGTGGCGGAAGGAGGAAACCTCCACAGGAGAGGAGGGAAGACCCACTTCCCACGTGAGCTGTAAACAAACATGGCGGCTGGCAGGAGCAGCAGCACCGCCCAGTAATCAGGAGCAGGAAAGCTTGTGAAAGTGGTGGTGGGAGGAAAACTGCACAGGAGAGGGGGGAAGACCCACTTCCCACATGAAATGTAAATAAACACACAGGCCTGAGAAAGTGGAGCAGTGTCACCTTCCCCAGTGTGCTTGGAAAGGGGAAACCTTGTAGCAGAGGCTCCTGCACAGGAGAACTTTGAGGAAACAAAGCCTGCAGGGCCAGGTGAGTACTAAGCTCACCCCAGAGATCTGCATAAATAATGCCTCCAGCAACAGCAGGCTGACAGCAGCGGGCAGGCAAGCCACAGCTACAGATACCATTCTCAGAACTGACTCCAGACTCTTTTTTTTTTTTTCTCTTTTTCTCCCTACCTTTGATGAGAGAACAACCGAATTACACCTGCAAGCCAAAAAACTTACTGAAACTGTATTGCATTTGAACTTGGGACACTTGGTGGGGTTTTTGTGTGTGTGTGTAGTTTTTTTCTACTTTATGCATCCCCTTTGATGAGACAACTTCAGAACAACATCTGAGGCACCATCTCCAGGATTGGAGACTGAGATGGACACCCAAATTATTAAGACTGAAACTTCATTGCATTTGAACTTGGAGGTTTTTTGGTTTTTTGGGGTTTTTTTAAATTTTCTATTTTTCATTTTATTTTATTTTATATATATATATATATATTATATATATATATATATCTTTCATTTACTTATTTTTATTTTTATTCTTATCTTTATTTTTTTTATTTTTTATTTTCAATCCTCTCTCTGTTTCTCTAATGTCTGTTCAGCTTACTGTCAATTAGTACACTAACACTCCCTGTTTATACCTTTGAAACTTTCTTCTCTGATTCCTTGTTCTGTTTTCTCCTTCTTGTCTGTTTATTTATTTTTCCCTTTTCTTTAACTTCTTGCTTTCCACCTCCGCTCACCCTTCCATTCTAAATATTACCATTGTTATTATTACAAGCTAAAAAATACTTAATTGCACACAGTACAGGGACAGTAACAACACCAAAGACAATGACAGGAAGACAGAAAAAACAGGGAAACCAGTTTCCCCACAGCAAAACATTAGTACAGAAACCAGAGGGGAATGAAGAAAACAGATACTCAGATCCAGACTCCAACAAAATGAAGATAAACTATGCCAAAGGACCCAATGAAGCCCACAAGAATAATTTAAAAGAAGACGTACTACAGGTACTCAATGAGAATTTTATAGAGATGATACTGGATAGGGTCAACCAAAATGGACAGGAGACACTCAAGAAATTCCAAGACAACAAAAATAGAAAATTTGAAAAAGCAAAAGAAGAAATAAAGGAAACCATAGAAGCACTATATAAACACCAAAGTGAAACAGAGAACACGATGAATAAACAGATTAATGAACTCAGGACAAAAATAGACAACATTAAAGAGGAAACCACCCAGGATATGGAAAACCTCAGAAAAAAGAATGAAACAGAACTGCAAAACAAAACAGAAGGCGAATCCAGCAGAATAGAACAAACAGAAGACAGAATCTCAGAACTTGAAGATGAAATGGTAATTAAAGGAAAAACCAATGAACTATTAATTAAACAACACAAGACCTGTGAAAAGAAAATGCAAGAACTCACTGACTCCATCAAAAGACCAAACTTGAGAATCATGGGCATTGAAGAAGGAGAAGAGGTGCAAGTGAAGGGAATGTGTAATATATTCAACAAAATAATAACAGAAAATTTCCCAAATCTAGAGAAAGATATTCCCATATAGATGCAAGAGGCCTCCAGGACACCAAACAGACCAGATCAAAATAGAACTACCCCAGGACATATCATCATTAAAACAACAAGTTCAGAAACTAGGGAAAGAATATTGAAGGCTGTAAGAGAGAAAAAACAAATAACATACAAAGGTAAACCCATCAAAATCACAGCAGACTTCTCAACAGAAACATTAAAAGCAAGAAGAGCATGGGGTGAGATCTTCTGGGCACTGAATGAAAATAACTTCAACCCCAGGATACTCTACCCGGCAAAACTATCATTCAAAATAGATGGAGCAATAAAAGTCTTCCATGATAAGCAGAAACTAAAACAATATGTGACCACAAAGCCACCACTACAAAGGATTCTTCAAGGGATTCTGCACACAGAAAGTGAAACCCAACTTAACCATGAAAAGACAGGCAGCACCAAACTACAGGAAAAGAAAAAGCAAGACAGTAGAGAGTAACCTCAACTTAGGTACACACAATCAAACCTTCAAACAACTAAGACAACTAAATGACAGGAATCACCACATACCTATCAATGCTAACACTTAATGTTAACGGACTTAATTCTCCCATCAAAAGGCACTGCTTGACGAAATGGATTAAAAGGGAAGATCCAACAATTTGTTGCTTACAGGAGACCCATCTCACTGACAGAAATAAGCATAGGCTTAGGATGAAAGGCTGCAAGAAGATTTACCAAGCCAATGGTCCCCAAAATCAGGCAGGAGTAGCAATACTTATCTCTGACAAAGTATACTTCAAACCTACATTGATCAAATGAGATAAAGAAGGACATTCCATACTAATAAAAGGGGAAATAGACCAAAAGGAAATAATAATCATCAACCTGTATGCACCCAATGTCAATGCACCCAATTTCATCAAACATACCCTGAAAGACCTAAAAGCATATATTAACGCCAACACAGTGGCTGTGGGAGACTTTAACACTCCATTATCATCAATAGATAGGTCATCCAAACAAAAAATCAATAAAGAAATCCAACGTCTAAAATATACAATAGATCAAATGGACCTTGTGGATGTCTACAGAACATTTCATCCAACTTCTACACAATATACATTCTTCTCAGAAGCCCATGGAACCTTCTCCAAAATAGATCATATCCTAGGGCACAATGCAAGCCTCAGCAAATATAAGAAAATAGAAATTATACCGTGCATTTTATCTGATCACAATGCAGTAAAAGTAGAACTCAACAACAAAAGTAAAGACAAAAAACATGCAAACAGCTGGAAACTAAATAACTCATTACTTAATGAACAATGGATTATCAATGAAATAAAAGAGGAAATTAGAAAGTTCCTGGAAGTCAATGAAAATGAAAACACAACCTATAAGAACCTATGGGACACAGCTAAGGCAGTCCTGAGAGGAAAGTTTATAGCCATGAGTGCATATATTAAAAAGACTGAAAGATCCCAAATCAATGACCTAATGATACATCTCAAACTCCTAGAAAAACAAGAACAAACAAATCCAAAAACAAATAGAAGGAGAGAAATAATAAAAATAATAGCTGAAATCAATGAAACAGAAACCAAAAAAACCATACAAAGAATTAATGAAACAAAAAGTTGGTTCTTTGAAAAAATAAACAAGATCCATAGACCCCTGGCAAACCTGACTAAAATGAGGAGAGAAAAAACCCAAATTAGTAGAATCAGGAATGCAAAAGGGGAGATAACAACAAACACCATGGAAGTCCAGGAAGTCATCAGAGACTACTTCAAGAACCTATATTCAAATAAATTTGAAAATCTTAAAGAAATGGGCAGATTTCTAGATAATATGATCATCCAAAACTGAACCAAGAGGAAATTAATCACCTGAATAGACCTATAACACAAAATGAAATTGAAGCAGCAATCAAGAGTCTCCCCAAAAAGAGAAGTCCAGGACCTGATGGATTCTCTGCTGAATTCTATCAGACCTTTAAAGAAGAACTGATACCAACCCTCCTTAAACTGTTCCACGAAATAGAAAGGGAAGGAAAACTGTCAAACACATTTTACGAAGCCAATATTACACTTATCCCAAAACCAGGCAAAGACACCTCCAAAAAGGAGAACTATAGGCCAATCTCCTTAATGAACATTGATGCAAAAATCCTCAACAAAATAATGGCAAACCGAATTCAACAACACATCAAAAAGATTATTCACCACAACCAAGTAGGCTTCATCCCAGGGATGCAGGGGTGGTTCAACATACGAAAATCAATAAACGTAATAAACCACATTAACAGAAGCAAAGACAAAAACCACTTGATCATCTCAATAGATGCAGAAAAAGCCTTTGATAAGATCCAACACCATTTCATTATAAAAGCTCTAAGAAAACTAGGAATAGAAGGAAAGTACCTCAACATTATAAAAGCTATATATAACAAACCTACAGCCAGCATTATACTTAATGGAGAAAAACTGAAACCATTCCCTCTAAAATCAGGAACCAGACCAGGATGCCCACTATCTCCACTCCTATTCAACATAGTACTGGAATTCCTAGCCAGAGCAATTAGGCAAGAAGAAGGAATAAAAGGAATACAAATAGGTAAAGAAACTGTCAAAATATCCCTATTTGCAGATGACATGATCCTATGCCTTAAAGACCCAAAAAACTCTACTCAGAAGCTTCTAGACACCATCAATAGCTATAGCAAGGTAGCAGGATATAAAATCAACATAGAAAAATCATTAGCATTTCTATACACTAATAATGAACAAACTGAAAAAGAATGTATGAAAACAATTCCATTTCCAATAGCCTCAAAAAAAATCAAATACCTAGGTGTAAACCTAACAAAAGATGTGAAAGACCTCTACAAGGAACTCTATACACTCTGAAGAAAGAGATTGAGGAAGACTATAGAAAGTGGAGAGATCTCCCATGCTCATGGATTGGTAGAATCGACATAGTAAAAATGTCTATACTCCCAAAAGTAATCTACATGTTTAATGCAATTCCCACCAAAATTCCAATGATATTCATTAAAGAGATTGAAAAATCTACAGTGAAATTTAAATGGAAACACCAGAGGCCACGAATAGCCAAGGCAATACTCAGTCAAAAGAACAATGCAGGAGGTATCACAATAGCTGACTTCAAACTATATGACAAAGCAATAATGATAAAAACAGCATGGTACTGGCACAAAAACAGACATGAAGACCAGTGGAACAGAATAGAGGACCCAGATAGGAAGCCACACAACTATAACCAACTTGTCTTTGACAAAGGAGCTAAAAATATACGATGGAGAAATAGGAGCCTCTTCAACAAAAACTGCTGGGAAAACTGGTTAGCAGTCTGCAAAAAACTGAAACTAGATCCATGTATATCACCCTATACCAACATTAACTCAAAATGGATCAAGGATCTTAATATCAGATCCCAAACTCTAAAGTTGATACAAGAAAGAGTAGGAAATACTCTGGAGTTAGTAGGTATAGGTAAGAACTTTCTCAATGAAACCCCAGCAGCACAGCAACTAAGAGATAGCATAGATAAATGGGACCTCATAAAACTAAAAAGCTTCTGTTCATCAAAAGAAATGGTCTCTAAACTGAAGAGAACACCCACAGAGTGGGAGAAAATATTTGCCAGCTACACATCAGACAAAGGACTGATAACCAGAATATATAGGGAACTTAAAAAACTAAATTTTCCCAAAACTAATGAACCAATAAAGAAATGGGCAAGTGAACTAAACAGAACTTTCTCAAAAGAAGAAATTCAAATGGCCAAAAAAAACATGAAAAAATGCTCACCATCTCTAGCAATAAAAGAAATGCAAATTAAAACCACACTAAGATTCCACCTCACCCCTGTTAGAATAGCCATCATCAGCAACACCACCAACAACAAGTGTTGGCGAGGATGTGGGGGAAAAAGGAACCCTCTTACACTGTTGGTGGGAATGTAAACTAGTACAACCACTCTGGAAAAAAATTTGGAGGCTACTTAAAAATCTAAACATTGATCTACCATATGATCCAGCAATACCACTCTTGGGGATATACCCAAAAGACTGCGACACAGGTGACTCCAGAGGCACCTGCACACCCATGTTTATCGTGGCACTATTCACAATAGCCAAGTTATGGAAACAGCCAAGATGTCCCACCACTGACGAATGAATTAAGAAAATGTGGTATCTATACACAATGGAATTTTATGCAGCCATGAAGAAGAACGAAATGTTACCATTCGCTGGTAAATGGATGGAATTGGAGAACATCATTCTGAGTGAGGTTAGCCCGGCCCAAAAGACCAAAAATAGTATGTTCTCCCTGATATGTGGACATTAGATCAAGGGCAAACACAACAAGGGGATTGGACTTTGAGCACATGATAAAAGCGAGAGCACACAAGGGAAAGGTGAGGATAGGTAAGACACCTAAAAAATTAGCTAGCATTTGTTGCCCTCAACGCAGAGAAATTAAAGCAGATACCTTAAAGCAACTGAGGCCAATAGGAAAAGGGGACCAGGAACTAGAGAAAAGGTTAGATCAAAAAGAATTAACCTAGAAGGTAACACACAGGCATAGGAAATTAATGTGAGTCAACTCCCTGTATAGCTATCCTTATCTCAACCAGCAAAAACCCTTGTTCCTTCCTATTATTGCTTATACTCTCTCTTCAACAAAATTAGAAATAAGGGCAAAATAGTTTCTGCTGGGTATTGAGGGGGTGGGGGTGAGAGGGAGGAGGTGGAGTGGTGGTAAGGGAGGGGGTGGGGACAGGGGGGAGAAATGACCCAAGCCTTGTATGCACATATGAATAAAAAAACAACAAAAAATAAATAAGCCATACCGAGAAACTTAAAAAAAAAAAAAAGTTGCACAGAATCTGAGAAACTTCTGGGCCCCTAAAGTGCAGGCTGTGCCTTGAAGGGTTCCAACAGGCACAGTTGGAAAGGAAGGGGCATTCCACAGAGGGAAAAGCCCAAGCAAAGCTACAGCAGTGACACATCACAGGGCAGAAAGGGACCTGGGCTTAGGAGGGAGCACAGCGCAGCAGCTGTGGCAGGATTCACAGTTGTCCTCATATTGTCCTGTGATAACAGAACTAGCATCCAATTATCATGATATTATTATAAAACAAATCTGACTAATCAGCAGGACTATTTTCATTTCAACAAAATAAGATCACTTTGAAATTGAAATAAAAGTAAATATACTTCCACTAATGTTAACTAAAGTAACTCATTCCACCTACAGAGCTCGTACTGATTGCAGAAAATTCTTCAGCAGATAAAGGCCAAGTCGTTCAAAGGAAAAGGTGTCTAACACGTCCTCCGTGCCTTTCTGTGCCCCGGTCCTTGTTTTCCTTCTGCCCCTGAAGAAAAGCAGAGACATTTTGGGAATGTAATTCTAGATAACTCAGGCGATTGAGTTGCATTTCGTCTGGACTGTCGTTCAGGCTGGATGAGCCCGCATAGAAGGAGACTGGAGAACAAGGAGGAAATGACAAAAGGCAAGACCTGGAAATCTGGACCCAGCAAGTTCAGCTTCTAAACCAGCGCCCATCTGACGGCCAAGGGCACTGCCAACCACCCTGTAGAAATTCCCAGCTTTCCCTAATTGCCTTGGCCAGAGTCCACCACAACTCTCATTGCTAGGCATTTTACAGAGTCCTTCCTAGGCAGGGAGGCCTCATGACAGCCCTAGGAGCTGTTCCTATTACACAAATGAGTAAGTTGAGGCTGAGAAATCCAGTGATTCATCCAAGGTAAGTGAGTAAGAAGGGTTACAAGGACTTTACTCTAGGTCTGGTCACCTTAAAACCAGTCCTCTAGCTGGTGGAGTGGCTCAAGTGGTAGAGTGTCTGCCTCGCAAGTGTGAGGCCCTGAGTTCAAACCCCAGTACCACCACAAAAAAAAAAAAAAAAAAAACAATCCTCTCCCACTTGCCCTTCCCTCTCTCCATTACTGTGGTCAAATAAGTACCCAGAACTCTCTCTGATTCCACTGACCATCTACTGGGAACGAGCACCTGGTATTGGGGAATGTCCTGGGAAATAAAGAGATGGGGGAAATTTTGTCCTCGACCCTCAAGTTACTTACAAGCTTGAGATTTAGGAATCTTGATGCATAGCTTTCTGGCCTCCATACTTTCAACTGCAACCATGAACTCCACCCTCCTTCAGAGCCACCCTATTCATTTAACAAGCATATACTGAGCCTCTGTCCTGTGCCAGGCCCTGTCCTGGATGCTGAGGTTTCAATAGGGACAGGACAGGTAAGGGTCCTCCCTTCACGAAGATGACTTTCTAATGGAGGACAACAAGCGGGAGCACAGTGAAATAAACACACAAGCATGTGTTGGACTGTGACAGATGCAAGCAGAACTGCTCACAGGAGGAACCAAGCTCAGGTCATATGAATGTCAGGGCGGGTTCCACAATCAACCCACAGTCTTCCAAATCAATACCAAGAGTTGCTTCTCAGATTAAAAACCAGTCCCTTTATTACAAAACCACAAGAAATACCATGTGCGAGCCCAGGCAAAAGTCACACTGGGAGGGACTGATACAAGACCTAAGGAAAGAGGTTACCGACGAGCCACAGACACATCTCCAAGGGTGAAGGGATGCAGAGCCTGGCAAAGGGCAGATCCCATTCATGTTGCGATGATCTGCGAAGATGCATTATCTTCATGACTGCAGGGTCGAATTGGAGATGCTTGTGAATCAAAATTAAATTATGCCTTCTGCATCATAATTAAGGATTTCAGCTCTTAGAATGTCAAGATATATTTGTTCACATGTGGCTTTTATATTTCAAAAGATGATACAGTCTGAAGCCAGCCCAGCCCACCCCACGAAGAGGGTTCTCCCTTTGAACCTGATGCATTTGACGTCCACTGTGCTCGTTGGACAATTAGCCACGCGCTGCTCATGAACTTCAGTTGCTTCCCTACATTGTTTCTTATCTCTTCCAGCAGTGAACTTCTTATGCTGTGATGAGTCATCCACCAACTGGTTTACAGGGATCACATCTTATCCTTGTACTGTATTAACCTTGACCTATAATACAGTCTTCAGTACATTTGTGAGTCCACAACTTGTTGAATGCTTACTGCACTCTAGGTACTTCATTAGAAAGTGGGGAGGTGGCCTTCTTGGAGATTACAGTCTAGATACATTTGCTAGAATGATTCTAATGTGCCGGATTAAAAATAACGAAGGAAAATAATTCAATTCTGTAAGAATGGGTCACTATGAAACCCAGCCTGGACTGGAGGGAAGCAAAGGACTTCCTAAGAAATTGGGAGTATAGCTGAAATGGAAAGAATGTGCAAAGGTCCTGGGGCAAGGAGCAAATGTGAGTCAAAATGTGCGCTGGGCACAAGTTTGCATGGTAAACTGGCTAGGGTGACATAGCAGAGAAAGGCAGGTTGGGAGGTGGGCAATAGACAGGAGGGTCCTTGCAGAACTTTCCTTACAAGCAAGGGGATGCCATTGAAGGGCATGAGGCACAGAGCACCAGGGTCAGACTTACACACTGAAAGTTCTCTCAACTGCAGTGTCTGCCGTCTCTAAACATTTCTTTACACAGCCTGTGAGTGAAAAGGCTTTGAGCACACACCTTGGGTTTGTGTAAATTTATGTGTTGTATATGTGTGGTTATATGTATATATACACATTAATATTCAACATGTAAGGTCGGCAAAGACCGGTAGACAGTGCCATAGAAACCACTTCTAGTTTAACATTGTCAATGACCTTGTGAAGGTCTGCCATCTTGATTTTCCAAGTGAGGAGGCCAAGACTTAGAGGTTGAGGTGACTTACCTCAATAAATAGCAGAGCTGAGGTGTATGACCATGTGGCCAGAGCCAGGGGTAGCTCATGAATGGAGCTAGCTGGGGAGGAAGAGAACAGACTTGAGAGGAATCAGGAGACAGACCCCAGAAGAAGCTTGTGGGGTAGAAATGACAGCCCTTCCTCCTCCCTAAAGCTGTCTGCAGCAAGGCCTGGGTCTCTTGGCTGTCCTAGACACTGCATGGAGACTCTGGGCCACCTGCCATGAGCCTTTGTGGAAAATAATTCTACCTAATGCACAGTCCTCTGGAATCTGAGAACTATGAATAGTCCCAAGCTGATAGGGTGCCGAGGTGCTAAGCCGCCCAGGCCTTGGTTACAGTGACACAGGCCACAACACAGCAGCAGGGCTCAGATTGCTCCATCCACTCAGCAGGTTGACCCTATTTTTCCACTCAGCCCTTTGCCCAGGCATTGGTCTTATTAATTACAGTAATTTTTCAGTTTAATTTAAGAATTAAAAAAGACAACCATTATGACATCTGCTTGTCCCCTAAATATCATGTCTATGCCTTTGAGTCAGGACTGCTAACTGCACTTTGTTCAAGAAAGACTGTCTGGTTGGATGAGAAGATTATGTCGCAACAGACTTGTAGAGGTTGGAGCTGAGAGGAGCCCTGAGAGCAGCTGGTCCCTTATCTTCCAGAGGAGGAAAGTGAGGCTTTACTGTCACTCAAGGTTACACAGATATTGACTGCTAAAGTTGGGCTTCAGCCTAGGTGCCCATCAATGGATGAATGGATAAAGAAAATGTGGTATATCTACACAAAGGAGTATTATTCAGCCTTAAAGAAGAATGAAATTATGTTCTTGGCAGGAAGCTGGGTGGGACTGGAGAGCAACATGTTAAGTAAAACCAGCCAGGCTCAGAAGAACAAGTACCATATATGTTTTCTCTCATGTGCAGAATCTAAATTTAAAAGAAAAATAGACACAAAAGCAGAAGAGAGACTGTTTGGGGGGATGGGGAACCAGCAAGAAGAAGGAGCCAAGAGAGGGTGATGAGGAGATGAATATGATCCAAGCACGTAATATGCAAGTAAATGACATGTCATGAAACTCCTAATTTGGTAGCAAAGCAGAGAGAAACCTTTGAGCCTTAGCTCTTGATTCTTGATGTAATTTTCTTTAATTTACAGCACTGCTACCTTGAATGTAATGTTGGCTTCATCCCTCATACTGTGTGACTTTTTTTTTCCGGTACTGGGAATTGAACTCAGGGTCTTGCATTTGCTAGGCAGGCACACTACCTCTTGAGCTATGCCCCCAGCCCTTTCTGCTTTAGCTACTTTTCAGATAGGGTCTCATGCTTTTGCTTGGGCTGGCCTCAGAACTTTATCCTCTTACCTCTACCTCAGAACTAGCTGGGAGTGTGCCACCATTCCTGGCCCTTAAGTGATTTTTTAAACAAGTATTTAGTCTCTCTTTTCTTGGCTCATCTAAAGTGCAGGCACTGCTGGTTACCAACCTCATGGAATTATGGTAAAGAATAAATGAGATTTTTGCCCAGAAATTGCCTCCCCACGTGCCATGCACACACAATTGCTCAAGAAATTAGAGTTTTACAAAATTCTTATCAGTATTGTCATTATTCTTTTACATTCTAGAATAGAATAATTTCCTTACTGGCTGATGGGAAGGAAGGAGCACCCTGGAGGTCTGTCCCACGCACCCGGGGCATGTAGGAAGAGCTCATTGCTCATCGGTGACTGTGTTGGGAGCTTCCTGCATGCTGGCTTCCGTGTTTGCTCCATACAGTGTTCTGTGAGGCCCTCGGGACTTCCTGCCTCTGAGAAAAGTCACTCACACCAAGGTGACGATCATAACGTTTTACTCCTCTCAGAATGCCTGGCTAATGATACTTAGGGCAAAGTCATCTTTCCAAGGGGAGGAGGGGTCTTGGGCAACAATGGCACGTGGATAGGAGAGAGCTTGAACTTCAGGACTGTGTCTTCCTGAAGCACTCCAGTCAACTGCAAGAGGTGACACCCAGCTCAGCCCGTCACCAGGGCTCCCTTTGCCCACCTCTCCTGCTACCCTAGTATGTGATGTGTCCTCTGGAGGACTTCCTGTCCCAAAGAGTGGGTTCTATGTAGTGAGAAGGGGCCAAAGTGCCTGGGATGTGAACTGCATGGTGGGAGCTGGATGGGCTGGTTGTCTCCTAGACACAGGGTTTAAGGTCAGAAGTTTCTCACAGGTGAGATTAAAGAAAACTGGCTGTGCTGATCTCTAGTATAGGATGGAAAAAAACAAAGTAGAGAAAATATCACTGCAAGCCTGATTAGTATACATGACCCATTTAAATAGCACCAATAAATTTCAATTTTAAGTCAATCCAACATTTGAATGTGTGTTTTCTTTGTATAAGGCACTATTTGTACAAGATGGAAACACAGCAGTGCCCGTGTCCTTCACCCCCATATCCACTCCAGTGTTGAATTCTTTTTAACCTCTTCCTTCTCCTCTTCTTCCTCCTCCTCCTCTTCCTTCTCTTCTTCCTCCTCCTTTTCTTCCTTCTCCTCCTCCTTTCTGGTGACACTGGAGATTGAACTCAGGACCTCACAGCCAGTGCTCCACCACTTGAGCCACACCCCCAGCCCTTTAGCTTTTGGCTTGTTTTTCAGACAGGGTTTCATGCTTTTCCCTGGGTTGACCTTGGCCTGCAATCCTCCTACCTCTGCCTCACAAACTGTAGTTGCAGTTACAAGCATGCATCACCACACCTGGAATGCAATGTGCTCCTAAATATCTTTTGAATCCAACTGCTTCCCTCCATTAAAACTCCCCTCGGTACCACAGTGGCCTCCAGATGTCTTCTCTGGGTCCCTCTCATCTAGGCTTCACTGCAGTGTCCCCAAGATTTTACAAACAATATGATCCATTGGGGCACAGGTGGAAAACAATGGACTTTTGATAAGGATTTATTTAAGGAAGACATAAGCTTTACTGATAGTCAATGAATGGATTGACTCTGACCACTCACCCAGTCCTTATGCCAGCCAGTCACATACTGTGTTTGGTTCAAGAGGTATGCTAAGGGCCCCAGATATGTAGGAGTCCTGGGGTGTCCTCACAGTCTTGTTTGAGCTTAGTGTGCTGCATTGTATTGCAAGTGGCATTCTCTCCAGGAGGAGCCTGTTCATGGATTATATTAAATAGTTCTAATTAAATGAACTTTCAGAAAAGTAGACAAGCAGCTTAAAAGGATTCTGGCCTCTAGCTGAGCATGGTGGTACATGTCTACAATCTCAGCTGCTAAGGAGTTAGAAGTACCTTGGTTTGGGGCTGTCCCAAGCAAAAGTACAAGACTCTGTGTAAAAAAAAAAAAGCAAAAGGACTGGGGTGTGGCTCAAGTGGTAGAGCACTTGTCTAGCAAGCAGGAGGCCCTGAGTTCAATCCCCCGGAGAGGATTCCAGCCTCTCATTTGTAAATTGGAGACAAGTAAAAGAGGACAATAGTAGTGATTAAGCTGATATACTCCTAACAGGGGAATTTGTTGTTGTTGTGGCACTGGAGCTTTTACCACCTGAGCCACTCCACCAGCCCACTTTTTGTGATGGGTTTTTTAAGATAGGGTCTCCCAAACTATTTCTCCAGGGTGGCTTCAAACCATGATCCTCCTGATCTCTGCCTCCTAAGTAGCTTGCTAGGATTACAGAAGTCAGCCGCGGCACCCGGCGTTGTAGGGAATCTTTATCAGCCACTTCATGCTAATCTTATTTTGTGTTGGTAAATACACACAATGGCAGCCTCAAGATCAAAGTCCTGCATGAGGAACAGGAAACATCTACTACTTATACTCACAACACACCTCACCAAGTCCCTGCTGGGCTTTGAGGTATTAAGTACGCATGACATTGTGCAGCCATCATGATTTTCCAGTCTTAAAGACCTTTCCACAGGGGACATTTTCAAGTTTACACAGAACAGGAACATGATCATCGTGCTATCCCCCCACCCCACCCCCGCGCCTGTCACTTAGCTCATTATCAAGACTTTAAAAGCTGTCTTTGACTGTTAGTACCCTTTTATAAAAAATTCCATCCTTGTGTGCTTTACAGTGTGCATAAATTCTACAGAGGGAAATGATTTGGGAACACCACAACCCCCAAAAGTAATTGCAAATTGAATGCCATTTATTTAGCACCTACTGTGTACCAGGCATTGTTCTAGGCACTGAGAATGCAGAGGTAAACAAAACACAAAAGAATGGACTCATGCAACCTTCTTAGTGAGAGCTAACTTTCAAAAACTCCGTTTAGGGACAAGAGTAGCAGATAAAGCTATCATTAAGGAAACCAGGTCCCCAGCCACTAAGCCTGGCTCCACTTTGCTTGGCGGCCCTATCAGAAAGCAAATTCCTGGACTAGAAGGACTGTGACTGACCAAGAGTGGCATTTCTTATGTCCTCAGGGCATAAGTGGACAAGCAGTGTGGTGGATACAGCCTTTCTCTCCCCAGGAAGTGGCTAGATAATCCGGAGGGAAAGTGTTCTTTGTCTGCATAAATTGAAGAATCAATGAATCAAGTTCAGTAGGTTACTTTGTTGCAAGCCTTCTCAGAGCCTTAAGTAGGGTAAGGTGCTTGTGAGTTTCCAGGAGAGGATTACAGCATGCAGCCTTCCTGCACTGTTTGACCATGGAACTCGATCACAGCATGTGGTGAGACTGGCCGCCCACAGCACACATGCTCAGAGCATGAGTCAGGAGCCCAGATGCTGGTGGCAGAAGGCTCATGACACCTGCTATGACCTCAAGTCAGTCAGCTACCTGCCCAGGGCTGTTTCCCCATCTAGAAAATCAGTGCTGGCAAGCCAAAAAAAAAAAAAAAGGTGGTGAAGAGGAGAGGACAGGTGAGCTGATGTCACCTCAAAGGTCTCTTTCAGGAGAAACACTGTCACCTAAGAGCCGCCCCCTCCCCAAGCTCCCTGGTGAATGGGCAGGCTCATGACACCGTGCTGGCCCAGGTAAGCCCCTAACTGCGGTGAATTCTTCACCCCCAGAATCATCCCCACTGCTCGCCAGCAATCCTTTCCCAGCATCTGCATCCTGCGGCCCATGAGCTCCCCAAAGAGTTGCCAGAAGCCCGTGTCCACAGCAAGGTGGAGCCTTTGAGATGCTCTGGGACAAGCAAGAGGCAGCTGGATGCCATCTGAGCCAGAACTGGGGGACTGAATGAAAACTGCACAAATCGTATTAATAACATCAACATGACCCTCCATGTACAAATGCTGGGTTGCTCACCAGAGAAAGATCTAAGTGCTCAGTTAATATACAGAGCTCTTGAGAAATCACACACAGAGAGAGAGAGAGAGAGAGAGAGAGAGAGAGAGAGAGACGAAACAATAAAATACTAGCAGTAATTCCATCTGGATTATAGGGCAATAGGCATTTCTTTTTTAAACTTTTCTGTTTTCTAAATGTCTTGCAATAAGCATGTGATATTTTTTATAATATAATATTTAAAGTAGCCCCCCACACACACAAAAGTGTCTAACACAGGTCCAAGTGTGAAGGACACTGTCCAGCAGACATCATGAGACTGTCCCCACAAGAGTCCTCTGCGTCCCTGTCTCCTGTTACCTCGGCTTACTTTCCCCGATTCCTAATTTTCAACACCAGCTCCCAATTACAGTTTTTAATACCTCCCCAACTAAGCTCTTGGCATTTGCGGGTGACCTCCTGCTCTCAGCTATGCAAGCCCACGGCCTCGGAGGGGCCACGTACAGTTGTGCAGACTGTGCACTGCACAACTCCAGGGTTTACAATTAACATAGATGACAAGGAGGGAGACCTCTGGAGTTGTATAGTACACAGCCCACTCAACTCCACATGGCATCTCTGCCTGGGGCTCTGAGCCGTTGTCATGATTGTCTCAACATTTTGTTAAGTGCTACTCAGATAAAAAATAGCTAGACATATCATAGCATGGGCTGTAGAATCGGACTGCCTGTTTTCTGCACCGGCTCTGTCACTTAGCAGCTATGTGGCTTTAAGTAAATTACTTCTCTCCTAGTATAGCTTTCATCACCTGAAAAGGGAGATAGTGCTAGTACCTTCCTCCTAGTGTTCCGAGAATAAAATGAAGTTAAACGTAAAGCACTTAATTTCCTGTTCCAGGATAAGTACTCGATACATGTTATCTATTATAATTATGACAGAGACCTAAGACAGGCTCATACATGCATGCTGTGGTGACACAGCCCTGTAATCCCAGCACTCAGAAGGCACAGGCAGGATGGAGAGTTCGAGGCCAGCCTGGGCTACACAGTGAGACCTTGTGTCCAAAAAAAAAAAAGGTTCTTATTGAGCTTTCTCTTGGTGATATGCAGGGAGAGCCGACTGAGGGTGGGGTGGAGTCCCCTGGAGCCAGAACTGGGTCAGAGCTACTCACACAGAGTCTAGAGAGCCAGAGGGGACGCCTGATCCAGGGATGATTAGGGCGGCTGCCTAAGAGAGACCCTGGCAGCAAAAGCAAGAGGTAGGACAGAGATGAGGGTTGTGATGCTGAGGCTGTGACATCCAATGGAAGAGATACAGGCAGGAGTCAGGGACCAGGGAGGTTCCTGCCCCGTCGCTGTCACGCCCGTGGATGCCCTTTCTGAGGACGCAGACACTGAGTCTGTTGGGCTTCCTTGAAGGCCAGTGTCAATGTCTTTTCTTTCTACAATCATTAGGATTGCTCCAGCTGTGAGTTTTAACCACCCAAAATACCAGTGACTTAAGTAAGTGGGAAGTTTATTTCTCAGAGCATGGAGGTAGGAATTCAAAGCCCAGTCTTGTGGCCAGTACAGATCACACCTCCACCTTCTTCAGGGTGTGGCCTCATCTGTGGCCCAGGTAGCATCCATGTCTGGGCAGCAGGATGGGAGAGAGATGAAGGGCTCTAAGATCACAGGGGCTGCCATGTGTACCTGTTCCACCTGAACCCAGGACCCGGCCACAGCCGGGTTGCACTTGGATGCAACGAAGCTTAAGCAATGTCTTTTTCTAATTTTGGACAACATGTCAATTTCCTGTTGCTGTGGAACAAATTGCTACTACTTAGCAGCTTAAAACAACACAAGTTTTTTGTCTTACAGTTCCAGAATAGGACACACTCACAATGGGAGAGTCCATTGTCTTGCCTTTTCCAGCTTCTAGAGTTTGCCTGCATCCTTTGGTTATGGTCTCCCTCCTTCCTCAAAGCCAGCAATGGCTGGAGAATCTTCTTTCTTTTTTTGGTGGGGGGGCCGGGGTGGAGAGAGTTATGGAACTGAGGGGTTGAACTCATGACCTTGCACTTGCTAGGCACGCACTCTACCACTTGAGCCACGTCCCCCGTCCTTTTGCTTTTAGTTTGTCTGTCAGATAGGGTCTCAAGCTTTTGCCCAGGCCAGCGTTGGACTGAGATCTTCCTTCCTGTGCCTCCCGTGTAGCTAAGATTACAGGCAGGAGTCACCACACCAGCCCTAGAGAATCTTTTCCCAATGCTGTGTCTTTGGTTCTCACTTTTCTGCCTTCAGCTTCCCCACTGAAGACCCTTGTGATTACACTTAGCCCACCTTCACAGTCTCAGATAATCTCTTTAACTTAAACTATTAGCATCCCTAACTTGACCTGTAACCTTAATTCTTAATTCTTCCCTTACTGTGAAACTTAACATAGCCATAGATCTGAGGACAGGATGGGAACATCTTTGGGATGGGGGGGAGGGACATTATTCTGCCTGTCACAGCAGCCATGCAAAAGTTCTAGCACTCTAGAAGGTCAGAAGGACGTGCCACTCTTCCAGTGAGGCCATCGTCTCAGAGGTGGGCCAAGCAGAATTCTCCTGGATAGAGCAATTGCTTCAGAAAATGGGCAGGTGACCCAAGCCAGGTCAATCATGTCATCTATGCTCCTTGAGCTGGAACTTTGATACACTACCCTTTTTTTTTTTTTCTTTAGAATCACCAGCTTTGAACACAGTGACAACTGGGGCTCAAAGAAGCCCCAGTGGCTGTCTTTGTCACCACAGAGAAAGCTTCCTGGTGTAGAAGCCAGTATAGAGGTGAGCAAGGATGTGAAATGGGAAGAGACAGTGACACCAGACTCAGCATGCCATGACCCAGATCCACCCCTGGGCTTCTCCAGGTCTTTAGCCCATAATGCCCCTCCAGCCCTTTTGTTCTTTAAACTAACCTGGATTTCTTTTACTTGCAGCCAAATGCCATCACTGCATCCTCAAGAAATACCTGTTGGAGGAAGTCACAGCTTCCCAGAGCCTACAGAGTCTGCAGGATTCCAGATCTAAAATGTTCGAATTCTAAATTAATGATCAGGACTGGTGAGTCCCTCCAGGTTCATTCACCCTAACAGACATTCAAATGCCCTTGGACGCATTTTGCCTAGCCAGCCCCAAAGCTGTATATACAATTTCTCCAACTCTGTTACTCTGAGTAGAAAACACCTCATGCAACCAGAGACCCCTCCTGGCTTCTTCTCCTTTCCTTATACTTCTGCTTATTAAATACTCCCCAGTAGTTGTAGGCCACCTCAGCTCTTGTAGGACATTGATATGGAAAGTAGAAGAAGATAGGAGAGAGAATAGCTTGCCTTCCTTGAGCCCAGCTGGAAGAGAGTAAAAATATTTCCTCTCTCCCTCACTCCATCACTAACACAGCTTTTCCTGGTCCCAGTCCCTCCTGTGGTCCAGCTCTTGGTTCTGTTCCAAGGAAAAAACATACCTTGAAATGTAATCCAAAGCAGGAATTCAACCACTGAGAAAGAAATGTGGCAGAAATAACTTCTTAGCCACCTGTCCAGGGTAATATCAGACTCAGAGCCCTTCAGGGGTTGTCAGAAGGGGCCTGGAAGAGAAAAATTTTACAAAGCACGGAGAAACCACTCTGCTAACATAAGTGTCTCATTTCAGAATTTCCATGACTCTCCCCAGACTTACACATGCTCCAGCGTCCTCTATGTTCTCCTGGGGATGGGGGCCTTCTCTACCATGCAGGGCTAGAGAGCCTGTAACACCCATCTGGATTCTTGTGTCTTAAAAGAACCCATACCACTTGATCATTCATTAAGTGAGAAGTTAAACCTTGTGATCCTGGCATAGTGACTAAAATCAAGTGTAAAATTAAAGGAATCACTTTAATTTTAATAGTACCTCCTATTCACTCCCCACCATGACGTACCTGAAACCTAACTAAACCGACCAACGAGACACCATTGTCCCTGTTTTCCAAAAACAGAGACGGTGAGTTAGTTGCCCAAGCTCTTACTTACAAGAAGGGATGTGCTCAAAAACAACACAATCCCACTGAATTAATAAATAAAACCTAGCTGGCAATTACTGAAAATGCATGACTCACTGTAGACATGTGATGAGTGTCCATCACTGAGCTCCACCTTTATCTCTCTTTTATGTGATTTCATTCTGAGAAAAGTCCCTCAGTCACATGAAGTTTGAAGAGCACTAAGATTATAGAAAGATCCCAGATCTTCCAAAGGGAGAGAGTTTGGGATTCAATTCTGGCTCTACCACTAACCGGCTGTGCAACTCAGGACAAATCAAGTGCTATGCTTTGAGTGTTTGTCCCCTCCAAAATTCATGTTGAAACTTAATCCTCAATGTTACTTCCTAGAAAGCAATACTTCCTTTAGGAAGTGATTAGACCATGAGGGACTCCACCCTTGTGGATGGGATTAGTGCCTTTACAAAGGGCTTGTTTGCTCCTTCCTTCCCGTCCACCAGGTGAGGATACAGCAACAAGCGCCATCTTGGAAGTGGAGAGCAGCCCTCCCAGACAGGAGATCTTTCATCGCCTTTCTCAGACTCTATACTATGAGCAGTAAATTTCCATTCTTTTGTGTTATAGCAGCACAAACAGATGAAGATATCAAATAAACAGTTTCAACTCTTCTGAAAGACAGAGTTATGAATTCCCATCTCTTTGGGATTTTGTAAAGATTTTTGGATTTTATATGTAAAGTACTTAGCAATGAACACAAAGAAGTACTCAGTGCATGGTATTAGTACTGAGGTAACTATAATTGGCTGACAGACAGAGTGATGGACTCAACGCACAGGAGGATGATAAGGGAAGAGAGCCCACAGAAAGAAGGCCTGGAAAAAGGTGCTATTAGGGGACTGGATGGCCAAGAAGGACAGAGGTCACCAGGCAGCAAGATTTAAGGGTGGGGAGGAACATAGGCTCCAGGAGAACTGAGAGCCATAGAAGATAAACAGTTCCATTACCACCATGCCATGGCCTGGAACCAAGAGTTGGCCTGAGTTAGAACCCTTCTAAGACCCCTCTTCCAGAAGGACTACTTGTCCAGATGGTATCTGACCCAAGACCCTTCAGTTAACTTCCTGTGTAAGGGGCTGAGACTCTTGCACGATTTCACTTGCTCACTTGCTATTTAGTCACCAAATAGCCCCTCTGCATCCTTCCACCCCCTTCTGCCATCACACTCCAGGAGGCCAAGTAGAAACTTCTCTAGAGCTGCCTTCCCTTAGCCAAGCCTTGAGAAGAAGGCTCATAAAAATACAAGTCCAGTGTCATAAACATGTCATAAATTCATCACCAAGTTCTCCACGTTCTTTGTGCTTTTATGTGATATATCTAAAGCCATTCCACCCATGACTTTGGAACCACATCTTCCAGGCCCAGTTTACTAAGAAGTGGCTGTTCACAAAAGATTTTATTACTAGTTATTACTTTTGTGTGGATTAGAGGTTGTTTCTTTTTATTTATCTCCAAGAAAAATTTATTCTCTGATATCTCATATCAGATACATTTTTTTTCTTTTTCTGAAGAAGTTGTTTCTATGTGTGGTAGGATATTATCTGACCTGGATCTCCCAGAACCTGATTTGCCTGACAGTCTGAGAGTGATGACCACTGCCTGGAAAGCCATATCTATTCCTTCCTCAGAATGAAAGTACCATCTGAGGTCCCAAAGGCTCCTTGCAAATTCTGTCCCTAAATACATGAGAAAGACTCAACTGCAAAGCAAAAGACAAAGAACATGAGGGATTCATTTCAGAAGCAAAATCTTTACAGTGACTGTCATTATGATAACCAGTCACTACTAGGAGATCATGGGATGTCAGACACTGCACTAAGTAGCTTATATATATTATTTAATCGAATCTTCACATCAGCTGAGGCTTGAGTGATTAAATAACTTGCCCAAATCTGCCCTTGGATCCAAGATTCTGACTTTACAATCTACAACTTCATTTATACTCCTCTACTTTCCATGATCCTAATAAACACATCATAAGTTGAAAATATACAAAGTGAAAAGTACATTAATACACCTAACCCACAGAACATCACAGCTTAATCTAGCCTACCTTAAATGAGCTCAGAACACTTACATTAACCTGGAGTTGGCCAAAGTCATTTAATGCAAAGACCATTTTACAACAGAGTATTGATATCTCGTGTAATTTATTGAATACTGTACTGAAAGTAAAAAAGAGAATAGTTGCCCGATATGATTTCACACCACCATAAAGTCAAAAAGTCCAAATCCAAAGTCAAACCATTGTAAAGTGGGAACTGTCAATACACTCTTCTAGGAACACAATAAAAAGATGCCTAATGCCTCCAACTTATACAGAGACATCTAGAATTGACTGGAGGAAGCCCATACACCCTCCCTTTTTACAGTCAAGTAGGTGGATATCCAAAGAGAGCAAGGGGTCAGCCCATGACATTGACCAGCAGCCAACAGAGCTAGGATCTCAAAAAGTCCACAGCACAGGACAGTATCTAAGGCTAAGCATCCAAAACGATATACAGCTGAGCTCTCCAGTCTTCTACAATTAGCTAAACTACTGTTCTCAGGACTCACTAAAAATAGGACAGTAAGATCTTATTTTTGGAGGACAGATTTCCAATAAGAAAATTGGGAGAGGAGTAAGTTAGTTACTTGATTAAAGTAGGAGGGCCTCACTGATGGTCCCTTTGGGTGTCAGGTTCAATATAATGGCCAACATCCTGGTACGCCCACAATGTTCCAAGTTCTATCTGAGGTGATACATATTTTAATTTACCCAATCCTCATCCAATCTGATGACAGGACTAATATTATAATCCCCACTGCAGAGATGATAAAACTGAGACAGAAAAAGATTAAGTACTTGCTCAAGTTCCACGAAATTTACCTGATCTTTATATAATGGTATTTCCACATATATTTTATTTAATGTCATAACAAGCTTGTGACTCACAGAGGAATATTTTATTATTTTAACACCTCCATTTTAGAAATGGGAAACTGAAGTTTTGCCCTGGTCCTACCACTACTGAGCTAGGGAACCACGAGCAGATGCCCCTTTAGGCCCAATTTCTTCCTTTGTAGGGTAGGAGGTTTGGAACTGAATTCTAAGTTCTTTCCAACTCAAATACCTTGTTCTCTGGAATGTCCTTCCCTTATGGCCTGGCACACCTGAGGTAGGTTGGCATCTCCCTCGTGGTTTGGATAATCATGAGACTTAATTATCTATGTGCCCAAGGGCACAGGAGAGCGGGGGCATTTTTACACTGATCTAATGAAAGACTGCTTAATTCAGGTTGAGGCCTCTCAAATGGCATAACGTCTCTTTTCCCATGAGTGCCAGAGAGTGGGCTTCCCCTGAGGTGATAAGGAGGAAATGGCACTGGAGTGCACTCCTAAGAAGTCCTGAGGCACTAACCAAAGAAAAGCCATGTGTTTCTCAATGTGCCCCCCACCCTCCACCAGGAACAGAGGGTGGAGTATGGAAAGGGCCATCAGACCACAACTCTCAATGTCTGAAGCAGCAGGGGACTCCCCAGTCCCACAGGCATGAGACTTCAGAGGTTGAAGTGCTAGTGTTTTCTCTAGGGATTTTTTGTTTTGATTTGGCTTTTGCTTTTTTAAGGCAATCAATTCTGTGGACACTCAAAAGGGCACTGTGTTCTGCCAGACTTTACTTTAAAAACAAAAGGTGGGAGGCAGATAAGAAATTAATAGGCCTCTTGAGTACATGATGACCTGTCATACCTTGACACCTGACTTCTGGAAAGTGGGGAGTAGATGGAAAGTAATAAGGTTTTCACTTAATTGAAATGTTTGGAGAACTCGGCATGTTGTCAGAAGCTGTAAAAATAATTGTAATGTATTCAATTTGGAGAGCTCTAGTTTTCCATCTATTACTAGAGTTAAAGGGTTTTTTTCTACCCAACACTAAGTCTTCCTGCTGCTGAGAACTGTCCACCCTGAGTCCTGGGGTTGAGTGCCCCTACTTCTACTATAGAAGCCAAAAAGTCCAGATACTTTCCCAGCTTCCCTTGCAGCTAAGTCACAGCCAATCAGAAGGACTTAATCAGATGTGGATGATGCAAACCCACAGAGCCAATGGACAAGGCATGCTGGAGGGAGGATGAAGGAGGAAGATTGTGAGTTGGAGGCCAGTGAGGGCTACATGGCAAAGACCCTGTCAAAAAAAAAAAAAAGAAGAAGAAAAGAGAAAGAAAAGGAAGGAAGGAAGGAAGGAAGGGAGGGAGGGAGGGAGAGAGAGAAGGGAGGGAGGGAGGGAAGGAAGGAAGGAAAGAAGGAAAGGGCAGGGAGGGGAGGGAGGGAAGGGAAGGGGGGGAGGGGAGGGGAGAGGAGGGGAGCCCAGTAGCAGTAGCAGCAACAGCTGACATGCCTGGATGGTGGCGGCCACAGCAGTTCACTCTGTAATGTTTTTAGCTCTCAAGGATGTCAGCAGTATTTCCACTAAGGGAAGGAAAGGGAGGGGAGGGGAGGGGAGGGGAGCCTAGCAGCAGTAGCTGCAACAGCTAATATGCAGGGACAGTGATGGCCACAGCAGTTCACTCAGTAATGTTTTTAGTTCTCAAGGATGTCAACAGTGTCCCTACTCAGTGCTTCTCTGGCACAATTTTGGCCTTGATGTGAACTGCCATCTTCCCTCCTTTGTTCGTCTCGTTTTCTAAGTCTGGGTCTTCCTAACCAATTTCTGTTTTTCATAATTAGGAATCTAATGGATGCACTAGTTATGTAACTTGGAGATGTTACTTAATTGCTTCAACTCTCAGCTTCTATGTCCATAAAAAAGATCATACTCCATGTCTTTCATTTATTCATTAAACAAACATACAATCATTGAACACCTATGAGGTGCTAGGCCCTAGCTAGTCTCTCCTGCGCTCAGAGCCTTATAGTCAGATGGAAATAACAGACAATAATACATAATAATTTATGACAATTATATAAGGCTCTATGAAAAATTCATAGCAGCATCATTTTAAGGGCCAAAAACAAATCAAATATCCATCAACTGATGAATGGTGAGACAAAATGTGATGCATTCTTACAATGCTATATTCTTCAGGCATGAAAAGGAATGAAGTGCTGATACATGACACAACATGGATGAACCTCGAAAACACCATGCTAAGGGAAAGAAAGCAGGCACAAAAGGCCACTGTATGATTCCATCCCTATGAGATGTCCAGAACAGGAAAGTCCACAAAGACAGGGACATTAGTGGTTTCCAGGGGCTGGGAGACGAGAGAATAGGGAGTGACTGCTAAAGGTTATACAAGTTTCTTCTTAGTGAAATTGAAAATGTCCCAAATTAGATAGTGGTAATGGTTGCACACACTTGTGAAAATACTAACTCTCAATGTACACTTTAAAAGGATGAATTTTTTGGTATGTGGATTATATTTGAAAAGAGGGTTCTCATTCCTAATCCTCATTGCTGACTCCCTTTATGGCAGCCCTCCTTTTTCTCCTAATACTGGTACTTTTCCCTCTGGTAACCCTGCATTCAGGCCCTTCTGGCTTAGCAGTCCCATCAAAAAGGGACCCACCCTCCTCTCCCACTGTCTCCTCATCAATTCCAAAGAAAACTCTGATTGGACCTGCATAGGTCACATGCCTCTTTAGGGACCAATCACTGCATGCTGGGAGTAGAGGACTGGCTCCCCTGGTTGCTTGGCAACCCATGTGGAGAGAGTGATGAACAGTTCCTCCAGAACCACATAGAAAGGGAGAAATTGGGGTTGGGAGGAGCTGTCAAGGTAAAAGGGAAGGTGAGATGGTGTGCTTACCAACTGATATCTATCTCAATTTGCCATGGTCACTATGAATCCAGCCTGTTTCAGGAGTAATACAGAAACCTTCCCAGAGATATTGAAGGTAAGACCACCTGAGGAAGGTTGTCCTGGGTGTTACAGGTAGAGGGATACCTCACAGGAGATAATAAATGTCATATGCATCATCAACTGTAAACCACCAAATGAATACGTTATTATTACTTTAGGACCCAGGAATCCTGAATCCCAGACTAGGTCCTTTCTTCTCTGGGAAGCTGGGATGTAGAAAACACCCTGCCCCTTGGATCTCAACCCTGGGAACCAACCCTCTCCCTACAGCAACCACCTGACCGCTAAAGGCTCTCCAGATGTTTCGTCTCACAAGCACAACAAATACCCTTTCATGCCTGGTGTTCCAGCCCTCTTCTCACATAAAAAATTACAAGCAGATACTTTCATAGTCCTTGCTTTCATCTAGGTAAGACTGCACTGAAGGATGATAAGATCAGCTCAAGCTTGTTGTTTGCATCTTGAAACACTTTGCACGAAAGATTTGCTTTTCTCTCTCTGCTTTTTATAGCAAAAAGGGAGAAGGCAGGGTTGCAAGACTGAGCTTATACAGATGCACAGACTTTATGGTACTGGAAGATAATATTTTAAAATATTCAGCTGCTCATCATGAAGATCAGAAAATCAAGAACTTGCTGGAACACTTCAGCTGACTTAGTCAGATGTTCCTGACCCCTGAGCTGCCATGTCTGGGTTGCTCAGGACCCATTTGGTTGCATAGAATAGAAAAGAATGCAAAGTTCACCTGCAGGACTGGATCTGGGGACTCAAATGACGTCATCACACTCTTCCTTTCTGGTCGGGTTTACCAGCTGTCTCAGGACTGAGAGGTTCCTAGAATCTGGAACTTCAAGTTTTAAGATCAGGACACTCCCAGGCAAACTGGAATAAGTTGATTACCCTAGTCAACACCTTCAGCAGTGCTGTCCTCTGAGTTAGCTCTAGAAGGTTCTCCCCACACAGAAGCAAGTTTGGCTATAGAGTTGAATCCCTTTCTCCCGGTGCCTGGCTCCTGCCCAAAGGTACTTCTAGTCCCACCAGCAGCAGGCCTGCAGTTGGCTCTGATTGGCCTGGTGTGCGTCCCGTGCCCTAAACACTTCACTATATCCAAGAGGATGATTGTTCAGGCATATGCTTAGCACCTCCTAGACCTTCTAGAAAAATGACCACAGAAGCCACACACCATTCCCATTTCATCACCATGGTATATCACTACATACATACATATATATATATATATGTGTGTATACATATACACGCGCATATATATGATATAGATACACATAGATATGATTTATGTAGCCAAATATCAAGATGACACTACTGTTCCAGTAAGAAATTATTCCCAGAACCTGGATGTCAGATCCAGATGACAAAGGCACTTTTTGCAACCACATAAAATTGGACTGCATTTGTTTCAACAGGACTAACTCTCTATGGACAGACAATATCCCATCTCCACAAACCCAATGTGTCTTCTGTGAGGAAATGGCGTGACCTAAAGAAGCAGCCCTCCCAGAACACCCTCCAGCCTGAAATCCTCTGGTGCCCTTTGCTGAGAGTGGACGTCTTTGCTTGCCATAGGAGACTATGACATCTGAACGACTCAGGGCCAGTTTTGCCAAACTGCCAACTCTGCCCCTTGGAGAACTGTTTCACCTACACCACAGACGCACATACAAAGTCTCTGGAAGGGGCAGTTTACCAAGGAAAGTAGGGGTGCAGTTGCTTTCTTCCTCTCCCTTACCCTGATCATACCTTTGCAAACTGGCTTGTTACTAAACTCTTCTCAATTACCCTATCTGATGTATCATCTGTTTCCTGCAGGGTCCAGCTAGGAAACTTCAGACGAATAACTCAGCTGCTAGGAACCTTGGTTCTCATGACTTGGAATGGAAGCACTGTACTTACTTCTCAAGCCGTTCTGAGACAACAGCTCTGGAGCCAACACCTTGCCCGACACAGGGCACACACTCTGTGGACACAGCTGTGTCCTTTACTAGGCTGCGAGCTCATTTCAGTCTTCTGGGAATTGCCAACACCTACACCTGGCAATGAACAAGACACATGCTATGTGCTCAATAAATGGGACTTCATGTATGGTCAACCTCTTCTTGGCCCTTCTGCCTTCCCTTAGGTTCTGGAAAATAAAAAATAAAGCCGCACTTGATACTGATCACCTGGCATCTACCAATTCCAGAAGCTGAGGGGTGCTGGTTCTTCAGGTTGCAGCTTGTATTTCTGACTTCTTGCAAAAGGAAACTAATTTAGTCTCATATGAGCCATGTGCTTTCTCTAGAAAGAACAACAGCTAAAGAGGGACACCATTTAAAAATAAGGCAGTCCCAGGACTGGTGGAGTGGCTCAAGTGGTACAGCACCTGCCTAGCAAACATGAGACCCTGAGTTCAAATTCCAGTACCAACAAAACAAAAACAAACAAAAAGGCAGTGCCACATCAATATTTGGAGACCTAGTAGTTTTCAACAGCACTCTGGACCCATTGGTTCCCCTTGCTTAGCGGCGCCTAATAAGGTTCAGTCTTCAGCACTGATTAAGTTCAAGAAGATGAAGTGCTCCACCCACAAGGATAGAGCTGTTTTCAACATGCCTCCAGTGTTCTGGAGCCAAACACCATACAAAAGGCTCGCCTCAGCCCCAAGGGCTCTCTGCTCCTGCCCTCAGCAAATACATCACAAGGCAAATGAAAGTTTTACCATAGGCCCTAACTTGTCTTCCAGCTCATCCTCCTGTGTGTATGTCCAAGCAGCCTCTGCCCTAGCCAAACTCAAGTCAGCATCTTTTCCCAGACACCAAGAAATCAGCTTCTTGTTTAATTATGACACATTTATACATGAATATAATTTGATAAGTTTTGTTGTTTGCCTGCTGGGGATTGAACCCAGGGCCTCAGCATTCCACTGAGCTATAACTCCCATCCCTCAGGCTCTTCCTTCAAATGTCACCTCCTCTATAGACCTTCTACGATTTTCCCATACCACAATGAATTCCCTCCTCCTCTACTATTTGTGCATAAAAACCATGCATTATACTTTATTTTAAGGAGTACATCTCCCCAATAGAGGATCATAACTTCTGGCATTTATGAAGCAACTTTTATGTGCTCACTGCTACATAAACATCTCAATTCATTCTCATGATACCTCTGTGAAGTAAATCGCTATCCCGCCATTGCAGGTTTTGTTTGCTTGAGGTAGGCTTGTTTTTTTGTTGTTGTTTTTTGTTTTTTGGTTTTTTTTTGTAGGCTTGTTTTTGTTTCTTTACCATTATTTTTGAGGGACTTTTTTTTTTTTTGCTTTCTTTCTTCTCCCCCCCTCCAGTCTTATACCATCAATGCCCAACATTGTCACATAGTGAGCCTTTAATAAGTATTTATTAAATAAGTGGCTGAATGGATGAAAATTAGTATTGTTTTACATATGAGAAACTCAAAAGCAGTCTCTTGGTTAAACTTTCACAGCATTGCACAGCTAATTGGTGACAGCTGGGAGTCACATGTAGGCCTGTATACGGTGCCAGAGTGGCCAGCTTATGCCTGGTGGATAAGGGCCACGTCTCACTCATCTGCCACTCAATGACAGGAACTTTGTGTAACCTCAAGAGAAATGTAGAGGTGGAATAAACAAATGGTCGGTGACTGCTAGTCCCAAAGGATTATAAAAAATGATAACAACCAATTGAAAAAGTGGAGAAACAGCTAAATTCTACCACATCTATAGAAACCTAAGATCACTAGTAATAGTTTCCTTCTTCCTCTACCCATTCCACCTTATCCACACCCTCTGCACCTCAGATGGTTGAAGTTCTTACCTGATAGAACGAGTCAAATCTGCATTTCCATGGGATCCAAACCCTAGTGACCCTATCTTTACGAGGCCACAGCAGATTGCCATGAACCATTTTTACTGTATACAGAGTACTAACAAACGGGTCCTCCAAGCTCTGGATATGTTCTTTGTACCCAACAGTGGTTGGATAGCAGTGGCATAATTTCTCTTGATGATCTACCTAGATAATCAGTACAGCCAGTACAGTCCCCTCCTGTTGGTTCAGTGGCACGAAGAGCGTAAAATGACCTGGGGACAGTTTCAGCTTCAAACTTAATAAAACCATGTCTCTGTTCTTGATAGAACAGACCCCCCACCATATGCACAAACCCTAGGTTGCAAGGATGGGAGACCAAGGTGCTGTAGGGAGGTTGTTAATGTGATAGTCTAAAAGTGACTATCTCCCCTGACTCCAAAACCATATATTCTAGGTATAGGGGAAATTACACATTACTTACTATATTCTGTAGGACAGGACCCTCATTTTTAGGATATTTCCCAGCTGGTCTTTAGGTCATTCCATGGTTCTAGAAAGCTTCTCTGTGATGGGTTACAACTTAAACTCAGCTCATTTTCTCAGCAAGAACTAAGTGCTATACTTCTCTTGGTGAGTTTCTGGGCTATTTGGAGATGATATTATGGAGTAAACCAAGACAATCAAGGCCCCTCCAGACAATGGCAGCTATTAATGCTGAAGAATTTTCTTCCAATGGTCCTAAAGTCCTTTCTCTCTCTGCTGCCCTCGTGGACCATCAGGAGGCAGAATGGTCTCATAGGAAGAACTTTGGAACTTTGGAGTGGAAAAGTCCCGGGTTCAAATCTCAACTGCCATTTGTGAACTGTGTGGTCCTGAACACGTCATCTAATTTTCAGTTTTCTTGGGACTAAAATAGATCCCTATTTTATATATACCTACATTGCAGGGGCTCAGGGTAAGTTAAAGAAACCAGTGTAGGGGGTGGGGAAGTAGCTCAGTGACAAAACACTTCCCAAGGCCCTGTGGTTGATCCCCAGCACCACAAGGAAATAAAAACAAGAAACAAGTGTAGGAAAACAGTCGCAAAAAAGGCACTCAGTAAATGTCACTACTTTCCTCCCATCTCCAAGCTAAATCCCACATTTGAAGCATCAGTTTGGGAAATTGTAATACAACACACGCCTTAGGTAAATTTATAAAGTATCATCAAAGAACTTCCTCTGGGCACAGCCATCTTGCCCTGCAGATGCGCATGCCATGGGTTTATCAGCAAATTCTACAGCTCTGAGATTTCCACTTCCTTGCCTTGGATGTTCACACAAGGACAATTCAACATTCTCTCTCAGTATTTCTAAATCTACCAGTTTTGTGCAAGGCAAAAATTCCTCCTCTGGGCTTGAGTTCAGTTTTCTGGGCAGATAATTCCTTTTGGTAAGTCCTCATACCAGTTGGTCCCAGGACATACATAAAGCCTAAGACTGGAGGAATCCAGGGGAGTGAGGGTGTCCATGCATGACCCACTCTCTGAGTTTCTGTCCTATGTGGAAATTCTACACTGTCAGGATTGTTGTTTGCAAGCAACAGAAGTCAACCTTGGCTGTCTCAAGCACCAAGATTTGATTTGGAGATTATCAGATTCATAGCAACAGCAAGAGGCTAAACAATCAGGCCTGGGAAACAGAAACTGAGAGACCTCCCCAAAGACCAGGCAGCAAGCACTATAGCAAAGCTAGCATGGCAGGAGTCATTCATGGTCAGCGCCCCTTTGCAGATCCGGGCAGCAATGTCCCCAATGTAGAATCACCATCCTCCTTCTATCCCTAGCCCAGGAGAGTGTGTGCCCCTGACTGGATCACAGCAGGGAGCAGGAAAGCCTAGGCCCTTTAGCTTCTGTACTGGAAGTGAACAGAGTTTCACACCATGGCTTTCCCGGTGAGATACCCTAAAAATCAAGGGGCTCATAGAGATGGGGTCCTAGCCAGGCAGTAAAAAAGTAGTAAAAGACACATTTCACCAATGTTCATTTACTTGTTGATTTTAGGTCGTTTCATTCTTTGTTCATTTGTTTTAAAAACAAGTTATAAATTGTTTGTAGTAGGAAATAGTGCAAAATATGTTTTAATGGCATTTTTAGGGTATTTGAAAATGGAATGTGTACAGGACTATGTGTCAGAGGACAATGACTGCTGGCAGAGAAAACCTGCCTTCTTGAAGATGACAGCAAGAGGAAAAGACCATGCTGAATGCTGTTCCACGTAGAGCTCCTGCCTCTTCCTCTGGGCAGGCATGGGCAATTAGGAACCAGTCCTTCCAGGAACACAGGTAATCTTCCCAGGGCACAGGAAGCACAGAATTTGTTCTGTTCCTGGCCTGAAACCCAGTGAGAGTCAGGGCTCACTCAGAACAATGAGGCTCTAGTCTTCAACCCAAATTCCAATCATTCATTTCTTTTTTCACCTGAAACAAAACCTTGGAAGCCATCCTCAGTGTTCCCCTCACCACCCCAATCCTCATCCATCCCTTGCCTCTGATAAATCGCAAAGTCCTGCAGTGTTTGTCTTCCAAATGTGTCACAAGAGTGGTTCTCCTGCTGCCTGAAAACAGTGTCATCCTCCTATCATGACCTTCTCCTACCCACTTCCTCCAGTTCCCAAGAGTGAGCTACCCACAGCACTGCCTTCCCATTGGTATCCCCTACTCAGCTCTTCCAGGGCTCCATCACTTTGGGTAAGCCCAAGCTTTCTACCAAGTCCCACCAAGCCCTCTGAACTGCCCCACCCCCTCCATGCTTGTCTACCCACAGCCTCACACTCACTCCTTTACCACACCCGTGCTCTTCCTGTCCTCCAAGCTATTGTTCCTGCCATCTCCTCTGCCTGGAATGCCCACGCACTCACACCTTTAACTGATCAGTTCTTACTCAACCCTGTAGCAAGTCCAGGGCCAGCCACAGTGACTCACACCTGTAATCTCTACAACTTGGGAGGTGAGATTGGGTGGGTCATGGTTCAGGCTGACCCAGAAAAACTGTTAATGAGACCTCCCCCCATCTCAGTCAACATGGTAGAACATGGTGGTGTGTCCTTGTGATTCCATCTACACAAAAATAAGCAGGAGGATGGCAGTCTGAGGCCAGCCCCAGGCAAAAAGCACCAGACCCTATTCAAAAAATAAGTAAAGCAAAAAAAGGTCTGGGAGCCTGGCTTGTGGTAGAGCACCTACCTACCAAGCGTGAGGCCCTGAGTCCAAACTCTAGTACTGGAAAAAAATAATAAAAGCAAGTCTTTGCAAGTGTTCTCTGTCCTGGGAGGGGTCAGGTGCTTTGTCCTTAGGCAACAATTATAATAGATTATAATAGACAATTATAATATAATTATAATAGACCTATCTGTCTCACTGCACAGGTCCCAAGGCTTTAGGCATACGTATTTATATAACTCTCTCTCCTTGTGGCTTAAAAACTCCCTGCAGATCTGTGCCCTCAAAGCTGCTTTAGAACACTGCCTGGAAGATAGCAAAAATATGACACATCCCTGTTAAGACAATGAATGGATGATATTCTGTAATAAACTTTACTACCTGTAAAATGGTCAAAAACAACTAAAGATAAGGACTCCTTTTGCTTCCTTGAGAGAGGAGAGGGAAAAAACCCAAGTTATGTACCACCTTGTCAATAAATACAAAATTTGAACACATTTAGCAAAGGGTTTTTATGGAAAACTATTTTTAGCAAAGCAGATGTTTAGACAACTAAATTATTCCTTAAATTATTATCAACAGTAAAGGCTGGTTTGAAAATATTATTTCCCTTAAGGGACTGAATTTCTTAGGCTGCAGTCAGGATGGAAAAGAAGATGAACACACTGTGCTGCTTTCTAAATTATTTTCTTCTTCCTGAAGTGAACGTACTGTTGTTTAAAAGAAATCATGGGCTCATTTTCTTTTTATTTTTATTGAATTATGTGAGAGAAGCAGTAAAATGGTTTGCAGTTCCTAGGCCACAATTGCTACAACTTGGAGATTCAGTTCCACTGAACACTGAGATCTCAGATGTGCCAGAGATTCAGCAGGGAGCAGACTACATCAACAGAGTTGGGCGTTCTGTGGAAAACCCGACAGGCACCACGGGCAGAAATATAGAAAATATACAGGCAAAAAAAGATAGGAGAGACTGTTTTTCTGTTTCTCAGTGAAGAATTACAAATGTTCTTCGTGATTATCCTTCCATCAGTAATGTCAAAGGTTCCTAGTGTGTGTGTGTGTATTGAACACTGAACACCAAACGGGTTCAATGACTTCTCCAGGATTTGACAAATCAGGAGCTGATTCATACAAGGAAACATATTTCCCATGACTCAAAAAAGACCTCTATGGTCACTAAGATCAACCAGTCAAAACATGTAACAAAGACAATAACTTGTCCAAAAAGTAGTAAATAGCAGCTGTACACTTAATCTGATGGTCAGGTGAGAATTTAGGCCCTGAGTTTTAAAATCTGCCATTTTTCTATGATTCTGGTAGTTTTTGAAGAGGAACCTCTTCAGAGGCTCAAGTGTAAGATGCTGGTTTTCTTGTGCTCTTAGACCAACCTCATTGGATGAGAAGTCCTGATAAAAGCCTGTCACTGAAATGTATAAGAGGATTTGAATTTCAATTCAAAATTTATGTTTTTCAGAGAACTTGGTCAGTACAGTGAGATTAATGGAATAGTCTAACCCCATTGGTTTTGTCTCCTTGTGTCAAGTTCCCAGGGCTGCTATAAAACAGCTGTGTTCCTTAGTGAGTCTCTGTTTTTTGGGCCAGTATGTTCAAAGGCTACCTCTTAGCTCTGTTCTGAATTTTAAGCTCAACTGTAAGTTGCCACTGTACCTGAGTCTCAGTCTCTTCATCTATAAAATGGAGATAAAATACTTACCTTGCAAAGTTCTGTGAATATTATTGATGTTACATAAGTAAAGCACCAAACACAATATCTAGATGAATTTCAGCCCAAGCTATATTTGCATATGTAAAATCTCAGAACTAAAATTTACTGCTCAACCATGCAAGATACTATTTGAAGGATTAAAGAGAGTCTGGTCTTAATCAATTTCAGGCACTAATTTTGCTTTGAAAGCTGTCCATCCATGATAAATTTGACAACCTTATTTTAAAACTGAAGGGTTGTTTTTTTTTAAAAAAGACACTAGGAGTTCAAACTGTGCAAAGTCACAGTTTCATTCATTTCCTTACACTATGCAAAAGTTAGCAGCTTCGTCTCCAACTCTTCCTTACTACTTACTAAAGAAAAAAAGAGAACTTTCATTAAAACTGGGTAATTGATCTAGGAAAGAAGGAGGACTATAGTGAAATGCCCTTGACTCTGTCTCAAAAACAGAACCAGGCCCATACTTGAGGAATGCCAAATGATTCTCATTAAAGTAATGAGCATATTTGCAGAACTTGTGGCAGCCAGAAACCCAAAAATAACTTGCAGCTGGCCAGTCCTGCTCAAACACACCTCACAGATATATCTCACGTGGTTCTAAGGATGCCCCACCCTTGACTAGTGAGGTATAAGGTCATATGACAATTGTTGTGTCATTAAACCTACATTCCTGTGACAGCACTGACTGACAGATCCAATTTAACACCCCAAGTTCCTCTAGATCCTCCTCTATTAAAGTCACCGAACTTGAGATATCGTTAATTCCTGGCCCGGCCCCACCCAACCAGCAAAGTTATTTTTAACTTTCAACTACTGCTGATAAGAATTTTTCACAAAAAAAAAAAAAAAACCTTTCAAAAAGATAAACTATGAAAACACAAAATACCATTGCATTTTAGTGAGAAGTAGTCCCAAGCCAAAGCCATAAACAAATGTCATTTTGGTTAAAAGCGGCAAAGCATTTTGTATTTATCATGTTACTCACAGCCCTATCCACAAACGATGTCTCTAAAACAGCCCTGGGAGGAAATGGACGATTCCATTTGTGCCATGGGTGCTTTTGAAAATGCAGTACCCTCTGTGTTCTACAGAACAGGGGCGATTTCTGCAGTTCAAGTGCACGAGACAGTAACTAAAGGTTACAAGATCTCCTTTCATTATTCTTTTACTGCCACAGACACTTTTCCCAGATCTGGAAGTTAGCTGAGTGAACCATGCTCCATACCTTCACATTTACCATTGGATGGGAAGATGAACATGGACTTAACCAAGAAATAAATGGAGATGAAAACTTTGCCTAAAGATAATAACCATAACTACTATAGTTCTTGGCTCTGTTATAATACACATTATCAGAGTAAATCCCCACAGTGTCCTTGGAGGTCGGTCCTATAATTATTCTTATTTTACAAGTGAAGATAGTGTATTCATGGAAAGGTCAAGTAACTTGTCCAAGATCACACAGGTTTTTAAGTGGGGAATCATAATTTGAACCCAATCAAGCTGGCTCCAGGCAGTATTAGAGACAGACCCAGGTACCTGTTTGAGTTACACTCCATACTTGCTAGGCCATCTCAAGCAGGCAACTTAACTTTTCTGAGTCTAATTTTCCTCTCTGTAAAGTGGGAATAACAACTGCTAACAACTCCTAAATTTGTGGAGCATATTAAATGGATCACGTTTGCAAAGTGCTTGGCACAGCATCCTCAGTGTGGCTAGCATCTGCCTTCCATGAAATCTTCTCACATTTCTCTGAGATGCTAATCTTTGGACCACCTTGCCTCCCAACTGATAAGGTACCTCTGTCATGAATGCAGTTGAAGGGGTGGGGCTGGGACTTTCCAATGTCCCTAGAAGTAGCAGAATGTCAACAGGTGAAGACACAGGAGTAGTAGCATTCCAGGTCAGTCCAAAAGCATTCATTGCATTCTTTACTGGTTGTGTGCCATGTACTCTGCACCATGCCAGGTACTGGGGTAACTGAACTGCTGAGACACTGTCCTGTCATCAAGGAGCTAAGCACATGTGACAAACCAAATACCCAGGATGCAATCTGGATGGCCTGTTTTGGGGCGCTGTGGGGTGTCTGTAAAGTATAGGTGAAGTGGAGCTGCAGTCATGGTGCTCACACTGTGTGCACTGCCCACACCATCAGGACCTGCCAGTCTGTGCCTCCTGAAATCCTGATAGCCGTCCATATCTGTATCTTCAGCCAGAAGTTCTAAACACTAATTCTTTGCCTTTAGTGATTCTCAAATGCTCAGCCATGATAAAGCTTTTGATAAACATCTTTGCAAAGTTAAGCCAACATCTCTTAAAGAGGTGTTCGAGCTGCATCAAGACACAGCCCAGCACATTCTTTATCTTGAGGAGCCCAGCATGACAAGGCTTCCTTGTTGAAACCATGTGTTTAAAAAAGTGTCAAGTTAGATTTTTGAGGGTGGAGGAAATCTAAAACAATCAATCAGACTTTAGAAGAAGCCTGAGTTAAGATATGATAGTCACACTTTTTTTTTAAGAGGAGAAATCTAAAGAACTCCAGACAAACACTGAGGCTTCCTGAGATTACTTCTTGCCAAAAAAGACAAGGACAAACATAAATGTTATTTCCTACTTGCATTTGAATTTTAGAAACTAAAAGTTTTTCATCAACTTTCAGCTACTCAACCCTTTGTAGCAAGCAGCTAGTGACACAATAATGCTACATAACAAAAACACCCAAAAATCTCAGGGGCATTCAACAAGAAACATGTATTTCTTTATGAGATACTTGAGATATTACTCCATGTGTCACATCCCAGGATACACGATGTTACTCAAGAGACTCAGAGTAGTCACCAGCCATGGTACGCTCTGTTCTCACAACTGGTAGAAACACATGAGGGCAAGCCCACCCAGGCAAGTGCATGCACCATACCTCTGCTCACATCACATGCAACTAGCATCCCATTGGCCAAAGCACGTCACATGGTCAAGAATTGTAAAAGTACTTCACCTACCAACAGGCCATTGCAAGGGTGTGTGTGCATAACACTACTACAGAAGAGGGAAAGCCCAGTATTAATAATCCACTTTATCACACTTTCTAAACACTCCTGAGAGGAAGGCATCATTGGCACATTTGTTCTTGACAGTTGAGTAAATACCTCTTACTAGTCTGCCCAAGCTGGGCAGACAGCATGCTTCTGTAGCAGAGTTAGAATTCAAATCTTCGCCCTCTGTGATTTCTTCACAGAAGTGGCTTACTGACTCATAATTAGCAGGCATCTTTAATAATCACATCCTTCAAGTGTGCTTGCTTGCAAATACCAATTCTCCCCAACAAAGCCAGATCCAACATTGTCTCATCTCCCAGCATAATCACAGATATTTGGCTGGGACCTTCTGCAAGGTTTTTACAAGTCATTTTTACTGTTGCTACACTAATAAATTATTTATGGTGGGAAACCTAAATCAGAAAATCTTGGCTACTTGAAAACAGACTTTATTAAAAACATGTCCTTTCCCCTCTCAGCCCAGTTGCACAGGGCACGCATAATTCCTATGCTTCTCAGCCTTTAAGATCTGATGAGACAGTGGAGGAAAAGCTGCCGGTGGTTATAGGACAGGAGTATGGAAGTTGGAAACTAACTCTTGGGCACATGGTTTATACTCTGCTGCTACTGCCCTGTGCCGGCCAACCAATCACCAAATGGATCAGGCTGTGAAGTGCGCTAAGTAGATGTGATGAAGGGCAGGAAGCCACCCAGATGCCAGAGCCCTGCACCTCCACTCATTCAAACAAGAAATGGTTACTGAAGGTCAGCTCTGGGCCTCATAGGATTCTGGCTGAGATGTCACCAGAATAAGAGGACCAGCTCTCATGGAGTTTACATTCTGCAGAGAGGGGTGGATTGTTATCAAAAACAAAAAGCAAAAGCAAACTGTCTTTCAGACCATACTAGGGGTTGAGAAGAAAGCAGCCATGTGGCACTGGGCAGTTACTCTTTTAACCCCTCTCTGGCACCCTTCATCTGAAAACCGAGCCAAGTCCCACTTTGACCTCTAAGAGGCTTAGGTTCGTAACTAAGACAGTGCACCACAGTCCTCAGGCGGGCATCCCAGGCTCTTCTCTTCACTTTCACCAAAATGAAAACAAACTCATGACCTGATATTCCCCGGAGAGGATCAACAGCCATAGAGACCAGGAGGAGGCCAAACTGGGGAAAAAGAGGAGGGTACAGTGGTTTCTCAGAACAAAAGCCCAGCCTCTACGCCCTACAACGAGGTTTGGACAGGGGGCAGGACCAGGAAGCCCCTGCCCTGCTTCCTCGCTGCGCTGTGCGGATGGGAAGGGGGGACGCACTCATGCCGCCCACGCTGCTCCATTAGAGTGCGCGGGGTTGGATGGGGGACTGTCCCTACCCTTCATTTCCAGCCCTCTGGGGACCAGATCCTGCCAGGGTCTCCAACCCCACCCCCTTCCCTATCCTTTGCCACACCCGAAGTCAGGACTGACAGCAGACTGGATAATGACAGCTTAGGTGCGGGAAGGGGTGGAGGCTACCCCTCCCCCCCATCCCAGCCGCGCTCTGGTTCCCCTCCTTCCCCCTCTCCAACCCGGTTTCTGGCAGTGAGAGAAAACTGGAGGCGGCGCCCTCTAGCCCGACCCCGGCCTCGGTGGCCCTCCCCGAGGGCTGATCTGCCAGCGAAGCCGGGTCCAGACGCTCGGGGTCTGGAGGGGACACGCCCCGCAGTGACCTAGAGCGGCGCGGGCCTCTCCTGTTCTTCCTGCATCTCCGGCCTCCCGAGCGCAGGGCCTCGCTCTCTGCCGCAGCAGCTGTGCCCTGGGGGCGGGGAAGGGGACGCGGAGGTGCCAGGGGACGGGGACGCGGAGGTGCCAGGGGACCGAGAAGAGGTGGGAGATCTGGCCCAGCAACGTGGCTTCAAGTTTCCACCGGCGCGCGGTTGTGCAACCGCGCGAGCAGCGGGAGCCGCGGGCGCCTAGGAAAACAAGCCGAGCCCATAAACAAAGCCACGTGGCCTTGGGGCCCGGGGGCCGGGCTAAGAGCAGGCGGCTCTTCCGGCAACAAAGAGCCCCAGACAGCAGCGGCCCCGGATAAATACTGCGGCCCGCACAGCCGCGCAGCACTCCCGGGAGCCCGACGCGACGCGCGACCTTCCCTGGCGCCAGCGCCCTCCGCGAGCGCAGGGCACCCGCCCAGCACCCGCAAGTGCGCAGCCCTCCACGCCAGTTCCCTGCAGTCGCCTCCAGTCGCAGGCCCCGCTCCCCGAGCATCCGCCCAGGGCGGCGCATCCCGAGGCCGGTCCCGGCTATCAGTCCGTCCAGTCCGTGGGTCTCATCCGCTCTCGGTGCCATGCCATTCCTCGGACAGGACTGGCGGTCCCCAGGGCAGAGCTGGGTGAAGACAGCCGATGGTTGGAAGCGCTTCCTGGATGAGAAGAGCGGCAGTTTCGTGAGCGATCTCAGCAGGTGAGGGGACCCGCCACTAACTTCTAGCCCCGCACAGGCGACCTGGGCTGACCTGGGGAGGAGGGGGAGAACAGGTGGACGAATATAGGCAGGACTGGGACAGGAGGAGGGGGCTCTTGAGCGAGGGGATGGGAGTGAGTTACGCAGATTTCTTAAGAGGTCGCCAGAGCACTGGAGACGCGGAATTTGTTTTCTCTTATCGGTCAAGGTCAAGTGGACATGATTCCTTACAGAGCTCCGGGTCCCTCTGAGAATCTGACAGTCGCCGCTCTTATCCCCAAACGCTCTTAAGCGCTCCCTGCCTTTGGACATGCAATTCGTGCTTTTGTGGGCGCAGGCGAATGGACTGTGTGCCTTTCACCATCCGAGTGGTGGGACTCGAAAGCGCCCAAGCGCCGTAGTCACAAGCTGGGCGACGGGATTAGACGTGGGTGGCGCCCTGAGCGCCTCCAAGCTCTTCCCACGCACCGGCAACCGTGGAGTGGGCTGGGAGAATGAGTAACCACGAGGAGCAGCCGGATGGTCCTGGGGCAACAGCCTTGCTGGGTGAGCTTGCGGGGCGGTGGTCGCGACTGGGGGCAGAGAAGAATGAAACCCACAAGCACTGTGCTGTGGAAGGGACCGAGCACTTGCACCTGCTTCCTCATGGTCTTTTTCCATCAGTCGTCTTTGTGTAGTGAGCGCACTCCCATTTGTCGTGGTGTCTGCCAGCTTCTGAAAGACCACCCGCATCTTGGGTCTCACCTGAGCTCTGCCAGCCTGGTGGAAAATCTGAGGTCACACAAGTGTCAACTAATAAATCATGTGGCTCAGAATCAGTCAGTACCCGACCTCGACAGTGGGCTCCCAGAGACTGGCCATTTGGCTGGGCCAAGGAAAGCAATAAAAGTGCTAGTTGGTGCAGCTGAAGTCACTCTTGTGCGCCTTCTCCTCCTTCTTTGATTAAAATCACTGGCCCCTGCACCCTTAAATTGACTTCATTGGAGAGTTCTGTGACTGGGCCAGGTCCCCACTGACTGACACTTACCAATGGTTGTTGGCTGAAGGTATGGCAATAAATTGTAAGAGAACTAGCAAGAAAATGCAGTCATTTTGGCATCTTGACTTCCAGAGTCCCCAATTTGTTTGTGATTTTTTCAATACATCAATTCCCTTTGTCTATCAATGAAGAGAAACAAATCATTTAATACTGGGGTCTGTCGGGAGACACAGAGCATATTAGGTTTTATGTTAGATCCTGTGAGGCAGTCCCAGGGGAGTTTGGGAGCACTAAAAAGAAATCCTATTCACAGATAATTTATTTACAGGAAAAATAAAAGGGCCAACTGTTGTCACCAGACTCTTTTCCCAGGGACTGGCGTTATTGTACCTAAATTGTTCTCCTTCAACTAAGTGAGAAGGGAGGTGGAGCAGAAGCTTCCTCCCCCCTCCATATTCCTAAGGAATGATGATATAATATTCTGGTTCTTTATTTCTGTATACAAGTTCAGGTTCTTTCCAGGAAGGTACCGCGGGGGTCCAACCAGCTGTGTCACAGTGGAGAATAGAACTGAAGGCTAACAGCTGGCTGTGTTCAGCAGGAGGGGATTTTAAATGGAAAGGGTCCAATTTGTATTAACACTCCTTCCATACCTGCCCTGTGGAAATAAATAATGATGTCTCACTCTCCACAGTATAGAAGACCTGAGGATGGATGAAACTTACCCCAGAAGTTTACAGTAGGCTGGGATCAGGGAGCTTCCTGGCTCTTTGTCCCTTTCTGAGCCCCTTTCTTTCCTGCATTTCACACCTGTGAGCTGGAGTTACCACACTCAAACGCAATCAGTAGCGACCACCTGCGGTCCTCTGATGAGTCAGAATGAAGGAATCATTTGGTAGTCTCCCAGCAAAGCAGCTGGCTGTTTGTTTGCACAGTATTTTTTCCCCCAGCAATTGTAAACAATCCCTTCCTTACTTAACAGGAGGAGTCTGCCAACTTCTTAAAAGCAGTTGGCCTTCTGAGGTCTGGGTTTATAATCTCAAATATCCCCCCACTGTTTTGGGTTTTGGTTTCTCTGTGATGTCAGCTTTGGGCTGAGTGCCTGGCTGCTCAGGTGAGCTTGAATGCCCTCTCCTGTTCTGAGAAAACAAAAGGCAGACCCTTCAAGAAGAGGGGGAGGGACCTGTAAACAGAACTACAGAGACAGAGATGCTTCTCCAATTCCCAGTACCAGGCTGTGAGCTGCCCAGCCAGAGCGAAAGATGAAGGGTACATTTGGTGGTTTTTAGCCTGGGGTTATTGTTCAGTGTTGATCATGGCTTGCCCGCACAGCACGCCTGTTCCACACACTGCTGGCCATTCTCCCTGTGGTCCTGGGCTCTGTCCTTCAACAGGGAATGTTACAAATCCCAAGTACCTCCCAAGATCATGGGAGGATTTAAGATAAGATTAAAGCAGGGCTCTTCTCAAAAAGTTAAAATAGAAGACAAATGGCAAGTTAAAAATTGATGAGGCAGATTTAAAATTCAAGGAACGAACAGAGCATGAATTAGAGTAATCCAAGAATGGTTCAAGGAAGTGGCAGCTGAAGTGGCATGTCCTGACTGCCAGCTATTCCCACCCAGCCACAACCCCAAGATGACGAAGCTAAGCTCTCTTCCCTGAGCCTGCACTTCTGCGGTAGAAAACGCACTCCAGTATTGCTTTACTGTGTTGCTAGGGCTGGACCAGGAAGCAGGAAGTTTGCCTGGGTGTCCTGCATAAAATTAGTAGTTAAGATTTTATGAGCGCTTACTGTGTGCAAGGGACTATTCTAAGAGTATACACTAGGCTGTTTGTTTCACTGGAGCAATCCAGGTGTTAGCCTTTGTCATTGGCACTCTAGATATGACGTATAGCAGAGTAACATCCAAATCTCACTGGTCTTCATCAAAACCGTATTAACTATTTTGGGGCAGTACATGGCTTTATTAAATTTTTTTTACTTGCAAATGAACTAAGAAATAGGGCTCTATTTTTCCATCCCCTCCTTTACCTACTGCCAAATGAGTTCATTTATGGTCTTTTTTTGAAATTTTTCCACCTTTTTAAAAGTTGAGTTAGTGTCTTGGAGTGTGTTTGGTGGTATGGAGTTGAGCAGGAGAGGGTTTGTTTTTGTTTTTTTTTTTCCCTAGGCCTATGCCTTTAAAAATCTAGATTAGTAAGAACTGACTACAGAATAGCACTTGGCTGGCCATTATGGAAGTCAGTGAAGAAAGACTTCTTGAGGTGACTTGACTGACTTTTTAAAAACATTTAAATGCTGTGATTCCTACATGGTAGTGGTTTTTCTTGTTAAAAATTTCAGTTGTCATTTTCCATTTCCTTGAAATGGACATAATTGAACTCTCAAAATAGCCTCTGAATATATTATTGCTTAAAAGAAAACATAAGGAGGCAACACAAATAAATCCCACAGCCTTTCCTTTCAGGCCCTACCTCCAGAATTCAAAAGCTAATACCAAAGGAGAAGGTTTGGTTTCCCTTTGGTTAAAACTTCTCTACATTATACAGGCAGAGAGCATCACCCAGTATGTAAAATTCTTAAACTTGCCTTTGAAATGAGTTGCTCTGTGTAAGGCAGGTTGTTATAGCTCCTGTCAGCAATGAAAGTGTTCACATTCCCTTGAAAAATGCTTTCAATTAGAAAAGAAGGTGACATGTAAATATTTAAAATGTCTGAAGAATGGTCACAGTCTCTGGCCCAGACTCTGAAAAGTTTCTGCTGAGCCTTAAATGTGATTGAGAATAAGGTCACTTCATTTGATGGTTACCTACATGTAGAACTTACACTGTGGGTTTTGCTGTTTATGGGAAGGGGGCAGTGTGTGTTTTCTTTAAAAATAAGCCCTTGTGTGCTGTTATTTTGCACACAAAATGTTCAGATCTTGCTTTGTAAAGTTTTGGTACATGGTGGACCACTTAAGTGATCTTCCATCTTTCTCTTTTTCCCTGAGCTTTCACTGAAATTTCTTAAGTTAGCCTCAGGGTTCTATTCTGTCTTTGTTCTACCCCTTTTTTCCCCCGAACTTGGAGCAGATCAACTGCTTAGTGACTTTGTAACCCTTACAGTCATGCAATAGACAGACACATACCCCTATGTTACACAGAGCCTATCTAGTCCAATACCTTCACCCGTGGCTTGCTTAAGAAAGTGCCTCAGAGGGGACATCTGAAACCTAAAACTATCCTGTTTCCCCAAATGAAAAGAAGGCTAAAGATATTAGGAAATTTTATAAATAGTATTAAGTATGGCTTTACGAAGGAAGATTAACAAATGCTTGGAAAGCCATCAAGTTTTCCCCTGTGGGTCCACAAAACAGCACTGAGCATCTGGTTGGTGACATCACTACTTTGGTCAAATAGTTTTATTAGACTAACTGATGTGCTACTTCAGAGACTATAACAAAAGGTGGGACAAAAGGGTCCTGAAAATTGTTTCAAACCATATTTTCTTTTCTGTTGTACCTTCTACTCTAGGCTTGGAATAGAGAAGTACAGATATACATCATATTACCAACAAAGATCCCAAAAAAGATAGAAACCAGTTTTGTTTTGTTTTTTTTGGCGGGACTGGGATTTGAACTCTGGGTCTCACGCTTGCAGAGCAGGTGCTCTACTGCTTGAGCTATACCTCCAATCCACTAAATCACATTTTAAATTCAGCAGAGGAACTCAGAAAATGAAAACACTGTAATGTATTGGTAGTATCACCAGAAAGCCCTAATTTATGTTTTCCTAGTTGTCATTATAAACCCTGGCTTGCATATGTCAAGGGAGTGGGGGCCCTGTGAAACATCAATCTTTCTCCTGCATCCTGGAAACTGTTCTGAGATTTACCTTGAATCGCATGTATAGTGACAGACCTCAGCAGTCTCCCTGCCCCCTTCCACCATGAGAACTCAGGCCTAGCCCAAGCTGAATCTGTCCATTCTTCAGTGACCTGGGAATTGGACAGGTGCATTCAATGTCTTTCAGCCCTTCCAAATGTATGAATTATGAACTTGCCTGTTTCATTTAAGACCCAAGGTCTTCGCCTTGCAGTGTGTTGCAGTGTGAGTCAGGAACCTGTAACTAGCACTGTACACTAACGTCTGCTAGACGTGGAGTTTGTCAGATTTTGTTAATGTGATTTTTTTTTTCTTTCTTTCTTTTTTGCTTTTTTGTTTGGTTGGTTTGGGGTTTTTGTTGTTGTTGTTGTTGTTGCTTGTTTTTGTTTTGCTATGTTAGCCCAAGCTAGTCTAGAACTTGATATGTAGCCCAAGCTGGCCCAGAACGTAGACCCCTCCTGCCTCAGCTTCCCAAGGGCTGGGATTACAGGTGTGTGCCACCACTCCCAACTGTGATCATGTGTTAAAGACCTGATAGGAGCATGCTGGTTAAAAGCAGCTTGGGTACATTTTAAATGGGTGAATTGCCTAGTATGTAAGTTATATCGTCATAAGCTCTTGGAGGAGCAGGAGGGGAGAGGAGGAAGAGAAGCTTGGTGTAGATGCTTTCACAAAATGAAGGCATTGTGTAGTACACTGACACTGGTAAACACCCTTCCCCCATTCAGCACTTTTGTTTAAAGTGACATTGCAGCACCCTGAATTGCTCTTAGAGAGCTGTGTATCAAATTACAATGGCAGGTTCTGTTACAGAATCAAAAGAAGCAGGAGCCCCCATCCTTCCCTTCCACAGAGAGGTGACAGTGCTTCATCCTAAAAGAGAGAGGTCTGGCTCTGCCTGGACTTCTTTTCAGTGATTATTTCATCATTTTATGTTGTTAGGGAAGCAGATATGTTCGTGTATTTTAGAAACAGCGCTCATTAACGTAGAGCTGTCCCGCCTCATCTTGTCTTTGCCCTGTCTCCTTTCCTCATAGTTACTGCAACCAGGAGGTGTTCAACAAGGAGAACCTTTTCAACAGCCTGAACTACGATGTTGCAGCCAAGAAGAGAAAGAAGGACATACTGAATAGTAAAACCAAAACTCAATGTAAGCCATTTGTTTTGAACTTATGAAAGCTGTTTGAAGATAATTATGATTGGTTCTTATAAAAAAACAAAATCACACCTTAATGTTTACCATGTCAGGGTGCAAAGATCCTAGTATCTGAAACCTGGCCATGCATTTCATAAGCAAGATTTAACATGCTCTTCATAGTCCTGTTGAGAAGTCACTTGCTAGTTGGGATGTGTGTTCCCTGTGTGTTGACAGATGCTATATAGTTATTGTACAGTGATGTGGTCAGCTGAATCAATGCCACCATATGCTTTTATTGGGAACTGTGTTTAAAGGCTTTGAAAATAGACTTGTTCCCTCTTTCCTTGTATAAAAACTACCAGCATGTCTAGATGCTGTATTAGCAGAAGACAGAATGTTCTTTTAATAAGTATGAATTATAAGTTATTTTTATTTAATCTATTTGTGTGTCATCTATGTTACCCCTTCTGTTTCTACTTTTTATGGCTTCATATAAGTTTTATGTATGGCACTTAAACTAAATGTACTTGGGTATTAGATTAATTTGGAGCCTTGGTATACTAAATCTATCACAGATTCAGGGTGCTTCAGACAAAGTAAATTCATGTGAGTATTTTATACTACAGAAATTAAGCGTTTAAAGCTAGGCTTGTGGCTCAAGTGGTAGAGCACTTGTTTAGCTTAGCAAGCAAGCTCTGGGTTCATTCCCCAGTACCACAAAACAACAGAAAGAAAAGAAATTAAACATCTGCATCCTCTAGAATGTCAGTAGTCTTTTTACTTTTTTGTCAAAACTTTTTAGCAGGGCATGGTGGTGTGTGTCTATAATCCTGGCACTCAGGAAGCTGAGGCAGGAGGATCTTGAGTTCAAGGCCAGCCTGAGCTATATATCAAGAACCTGTTTCAAAACAAATAAAAAATAATTTTAAATAAGAGAAACTTTTTTTTTAGCCAGGCGCCAGTGGCTCGTGCCTGTAATCTTAGCTACTCAGGAGGCAGAGACAGGAGGATCGCAGTTTGAAACCAGCCCCAGCAATTAATTCCACAAGACCCTATCTCGAAAATACCTAACACAAAAAAGGGCTGGTGGAGCGGCTCAAGGTGTAGGCCCTGAGTTCAAATCCCAGAACCGCAAAAAAAAAAAAATAAAGTTTTTAAACTTTGAATAAATGAAAAAGAGTCATGTTTAAAATCTTAGGACATGTTACAAAACTTTAAGGCATATATCTGTTTTCATTTATGCTCTTTATAGATTTCCACCAAGAAAAATGGATCTATGTTCACAAGGGAAGTACTAAAGAGGTGAGCATCCATCCATTTTTAAACCATTATTCTTAGACTTATTCCTCTCTGAAATCAAAGGGAGAAAGTGGGCAACAATAAGACTACAAACCTGGTTTGTCTTCTTAGGTGTGGGGTGGTGGTGGCTAGCAGCCTGTACCTAGTGAACTGTGAGAGTTGAGGGTTCCAGAGAGAAAGAAGCAAGTCACTCGGTGAACTCCCCAGTCATCCAGTGAGATAGTGTACATAAAAGTGCCTTGGGAAGATTAACATGCTGATCACAACAGTACTATTACAAAAGCTAGGTTTTTCCCCAGGACATTACCCTGCTTGTGTTCTAAGATCTCTTCAGACTTTAACTTGGTTAAGGTTTAGCCCTGGAAGGGCTAATTACTAAATCTAGCAGAAGTTTGCAGTGCTTCTCCATGTGATGTGGGAGGGGATAAGACCTTATAATAACTATACTCTCTGGTCCTTGATAACCCCTGAATGTACAGTTACTCTCTGCTCAGATACCTGGGATACTGTGCAGAACAACAGAATGCCAGAATTTCTATCATTGTCAGGGAGTGTGGAGAACATCTAATTCCTTTCCTCTGTGATCTGAGATCCACAAAGAACCAGTGATAAAAACCAGACTACCTAGAGCCTTAGAGGAGCTGGGACTGTGACCAGAACACTGTACTCCTGGATGGATTCCTAGATGAAAGATCAAAACTTCTTTTACTTCCTCATAAAGTCTTTAAAAAAAAAAAAAAAGTGCACAGTGAGAGGCTGTGGTACCACAGCCGATGCAGGTGGATCTCATTCCCCTCCCAGGACTTCGTTACAGTCACCACCCATGAAAATCTCACATCATATCCAGCTCCCAGATGTATTTTCCCTAACTAGTGCATTCAGAGAACAAGAGCCCAGGTGGCACACGTCACAGAAAGGGGTGTTCCACGTGTTAGTCCTGGACTAAAGCAGCTCTGCCCACATTGGTGGCTCCCAGGGATTCAGGTGCAGGAAAGAAGCCAGTGCCCAGGTTTCAAATCCAGTTGAATTGTTCTAGAGAATAACCTCTGTGTGTCAGGAGTAACTTGCATGCCTGTCTCACATTCAGCGCCATGGCTATTGTACTTTGGGGGAAGCTTTCAACAGACTGGACTTCTCAACAGCAATTCTGGATTCCAGAAGATTCAACTACGTAGTACGGGTAAGTCTCAAGAGCCCAAAGTTATCCACTCGTGAGTCTGTTGAGGTTGTCCTAAAGTAGTTTCCACCACAAAAAAAAAAAATAAAATAAAAACTTTTCAGGACCCTCAGAGTTTCAAGGCAAGCAGAAAGCAGACTCCCCAACCTGTCTCTTCCCTGATATACTTCAGGGTCTTGGGTGGGTGCTGTGAGGATTTCCCTGAGATTTGACTCTGGACAGGGATCACTGTAATTCTTCAGTGATCTGTCCATTGGAGAGCCAGTCCCCTCAAGTAAAAAGTCACTCCCACTCCTTTCTGAGTCCACCCTTCCAGTGGTGGTATGTTGCAGGCATCAGCAAGAGAATGTTCAATAGGAAGCAAACTCTGGCGTACATTGGCTTCTTTTAAACACCCAATTGTTCTGTCTGTCCTCCTTCCTGTCCTGCCTCAGCTGACTCTGGGTGACCCAAAGGCATGTTTAGTTTAGGCCACAAAACTGGATGAGTTCAAAGTACCTCAGTGCGGCCTTCCCATGACACCCTTCTACCCCCATGCCCCTGTGATAATAGCACTCTGTCTACCTATAGCCTAAAACTGCCTGATGGGGTCTGTTACTTTCCATTTTAAACCTTATTTTAGAAAAAAAAATGTAATGAGCACTAGCAAAATATCAATGATGAAAGAAGTAAAGCAAAGTTAAACCATGACTTTCAAGCCATCGATTGTTTCTAATCAAATGACTGATGTGTCCTCACCCCTGCCCACCCCAAGGCTTCTTTGTGCACTTTTGTTGGTGGTTCACCTGGGAGGGAGCAGCTGGCTGGGTTTTAGGCTCTGAAGTACGAAGGAATTTTCCCCCAGTGAGTGTTGCTTGTTGGGTTTTGATTTTTTTCTTTTTTGGGTCATTGGGCTTCTCAGTGCCCTGTCACAGAGTCAGATGACTGCAGAAGCTCAGCCAGATTAATGACATTCAAGCCCCCTTGAGGCCTAGCTCATTCACCTGTCATCTGGGCAGATGCAGGCTGGCTGTGTAGACTGACCCAGGAAAAACCCAGGCCTGCAAGAAGCAGGTTGGAAGCCCCAAGCCAAGCCTATGACGCATAAGCAGATCTGCTCACTCTCCTGCTAAGCCCTGCTTCAATCCAAGAGGGATGAAAATAAGAGCCTTTCTTGCATAAAACGTTCCTGTCACGCTGCATGAGCCTGCCAGTTTAAGGAGATCACCTAGTCTTCCTAGTGCCTGCAAACTAGTCCAGCTGATTGGAAATAGGCCCAGGGAGTTCTGGAAAGTTCTGCAGCTAAGAATATGAATAGTTTCCATCTTGTGCATTAGGATAAGACACTCAGATCTGATTTCTGGTTACTAACTGAGCGTCAAAATCTTGTGCTTTGTACTGGAGGTATGGCTCAAGTGATAGAGTGGCTGCTTTGCAAGCTTGAAGCCCTGAGTTCAAACCCCAGTCCCAACAACAACAACAACAAGAAAACTTTGTCCTCCTTCATCTTTTGTCTTTCCAATATTTCTGTGAAATGTGGGCACTTTTATCATCTCCATTTAATCAAATTGCAGTGAGATAAAGGATTTGTCCAAGTCCACAAACCTCTAGAAGGAACAGAGTCTAACTTTGACACCTGGGCAATCTATCCACTTAACTGCTTCAATAAATTACTCTATAGATTAGAGTCTAATCTAATCTAATCTAGTCTAATTCTGCAAAATTGGGTACTGATAGTTAATATCATCTGCTACTGAAATTGTTCTCCATAAAATACCTTTTCAATTTACTTCATAAAAACATTTCTACTTAAACAATAATAATTGGACAATCTGGCACTTAACTAAAATAACCCAGAGAACTTGGATCTGATTGTTTCTAGGTGTAAAATGTATCACGAGCACATTCCCTTAAATAACTTTAAGTCACAGAAATTACTGAATGCTTTCAAAGTTGAGAGGTTCACAAATAATGAGAAAATATTTCTAGTTGGAATGAATCTTTTTACCCTTCACTGTCAGAGGCCTCTGTAATTTGAGAAATAACATGTTATTTTTATGGAGAACTTAAAACATCTTAATGATAGTCACTGTGTTTTGAGGTTTTTCTTCTTAGGAACGCTATATACTTCTCATAGATTCTTCTATCCTTAAACCAACTCTGCAAAGAACCTTACCAACACATTATCTTTATTTTTGACTTTGGCCTAATGATGTTTTAATGCTACAGTGATTGCTTGGTTCCACAAAGAAACTAAACCAATTTTGAGGGCTTTAGGGGGAAAAAAGTTTAAAGCTTTTAAAGACAAAATACATTTTTAAAAAATTTTTCTTATGCTCTTGCTGGTTGTCCTCTTCTGAAAAAGAAACATGCAGGAGTAATAAAAGAGATGCCCAACAGTGCTATCTCAAAATGCTATCATTTTTATTAGTTAGCATGAAAATTTAATAGAATTTTTGGGATCTGAAAAAATTTTGACTGTAAATTGAAAAGATTTTTATATGACATTTTTATATCAGTTTAATTGGCTTCAAACTATACCCACTGTCTCTGCTCCCTCCCCTACACACCCCACTGAATTAAATGCAACTTTAGCTTTGTGTTTTGAAAATCACTTATAATATTTAGAAGCAGAAACTTAAACCTATTTGTGGAGGGTCATTTATAAAAACTGGAGACCAGAGGAGTCCAGGGGCTGAGCCAATTGTGGGGTTGCAAATCAGTGACTTGGAGTGGCAGCCTTGTGCTAACTACTAGGGACAGAGAGGCCAGAGGATAAAGTGGGTCCTAGCCCTTACTGCACATAAAAATCACATACAAAACTTGTAGATTACATGCTCACCTCCAGAGCCTTTGATTTTATTTGTTGAAGCTGGTGCCCAGGTATTGCCACTTTTAAAATATCTGCCAGGTGATCCCAGTCTGCAAACCAGCTCAGAAACCAGTTTGGAACCCAAATGTTGTATCTTGCATAATGAATTTTAAAATAAGATACACTGAGGCATCATATTTCTAGATATGACTTCTGGATATGACTGTGGTCCATCTGGAATGTGTGATGGAAAGACATCCATCCAGCTCCCACATTCCAGCTCAAAGTTCGAGAACTTAGCTGTGATACTGCCTCCAAATCAACTTCTTTGCCCCTCTACACTTAGAACTAGGGCAACACACCTGCGTAGAAGCATTTTGGTCAGAATGGAAAAATGGGATGCGAAAATGTTATAGAAGTTTCCAAATCTATTGTAACATTTTTCAGGAAAGAAGTAGGATTTGAGTATATGCAGCCATCTTTCCTGTTTTGTAGACCAGATAATCGTAGGACAAAGATTTGATTATTTGCTATGGGACTTCTGAGGTGTTCAGAATGGCTAAACATTTTTAGGTCTTTGTGTTCTCCCTAATGATAGAAAATATCAACATTTACCCAAACAAGTGACAGCCTGTTCCCCATGAGTCACTTGAAAAAATTTGCATTATTGGGATAAGATGGAATTAAGATAAAAACTGAGCAGTACCAATAAAAAATGTGGCTTAAAAAAAGACATGGAACCAATCATTAAGTACCCGTTATTGCTGAAAATAATGTAAAGTAGAGCTGGACCTTGAATTCAGACTTGTAGTATTTCAAAATCTGTGCTATTTTTACTTGGCCCTGCCATTAGTCTATGAGGGAAATAGGAAGATAAAATAGATATGAGCCTGCGTTAAGGTCTAGAGGAGGAATTAGCAAACTACTGGCCTCAGGCCAATATAACCAACCACCTGTGTTTGTATGAACCACAAGTAAGAGTGACTTGTACTACATTTCAGTATTCAAAAAAATTAAAGGTATAATATTTCATAATGCTTGAAAGTTATATACAAATTCAAATCTCATTATCCATAAAGTTTTATTGGAAAACAGCTACGCACATTCTTTAGAAATTATCTATGGTCTTTTCCATACTAAATGGGAGTTGGGCTCACAGTTGAGTGAAAGACAGTTCTGATGGACTACATACAAGCCTGAAATATTTACTAGCTGGCTTTTTAGAGAAAAAATTTGTTGATCCCTGCTGTACTATCTAGTTGATGATTTGAGAACATTGAAGGAAATTACCTGCGCCATCACCATGAGACAGAGTTTGAAAAGTACCAAGATGTAATAGAGCAGATTGCTTAGGAAGTCTCAGAGGTGGGATCACAGGATATCCAAGAACGATTTCCAGGAGGAAGTGAGGTTGAACGAGTCTTGAGGAGGGTGGAACTCAGAGAGACTGGATGAAGGCAAGCAGGACTCGGGTCTGTTCGAGACCAGTGAGCAGAACACTCAATCTGGACAGAGCAATGTAGTGTGCTTTAGAACGCAGGATTAGCTGAGGGTATTGCTGGTTATACATGATCCTGGACAAGCCTCAGGCATTCACCTGTGAAATGGGAGTGGTGATCATAGGCCTCCTCTCTCAGAGCTCTGGCCAACATTGAGTGAGATAAGCAGTTCTCAGTGCATTAGTCATGAGTGACAGGAAGTCCATAAGCACTGGAGATGATTGTTTAAATATGGCTAGACAAGGAGACTGCATAGACTTGAGAGGAGCATTTGAGTGTGAGACAAGTTCATGTGACAAACACCATCTGGTTAGTAGAAGGGAGCCACTCGGCAGGGAAGGGGGGAGAGTCAGGGGACAAGGAACAGAGCATCTTGGAAAAACAGTGTTTCAAAAAGTTATGATTTCTAACAGCTTCTGACATTCTCAGATGCTATCAACTATCAGTTACAAGTCTATCACTATAGTTTATTAATTCCATCCTTGTCCATCTATTTCTTCAATGAGCATAGTCAGGCTTTATGGTGAACCAGTGTTGTTAGCCCACTTTAGAGATGGTGAAGCAGAGGCCAGGGAACTGAGTGATTTGCACAAGGTTGCCTAACCAGAAAGAAATACAGGGAAAAAACAGGTCCTAAAACTGGGCCTCTGACCCCTACTCCCATGTTCTCTCTCTCCATCACATTGCCTGGATGGAGAAATGCAGAATGGATCTTGCCTCTTTTATCCTTATGGAAATATTTGCATGCACATGTAAACACACTCTCTCACAGGAGAGGACCGTGATGCCAGAATGGCCTTGACCATCATCCCAGCTCTTCTGTGAGATGAGAATGAAACCCCAGTAACTATAGCTGCCATTATTCAAGGCAGGTCATGCAGAATTTGAGTACCGATTTCCTGACTGGGGTAAACAGATTTATATGTGCCAGTGAGTCAAGGAGGACAGATAAAACTTGCAACCCCACTCTCTCTGTCCCTCTACAGAAAAGAACATCACAACCCAAATGCATGCACATTCTTTTTTTTCCACATCACCACCCTAAGTCTATTTGAATGTTTCCAGCAAGTTACTGCGTTCCTACCACCCCTGAAAAGCATTTTCCAAAAACATGTTTTAGTTTAAGTTGACTGGTGGTTTGGCAAATGAAAGGCTGAATATGCCTGATGACTCAAATTTAAACCCAATGCCTTAAATTAAAGGCCTGCTCTAGCCAAGCCTCAGAAGGTCATGGTGTGCATGAGTGGCCTGGCCCTTCGTGCAGGTTCCTCTGCCACAGTGACCTTGGATTGATTTGGTGCTGTGCACACTGGTGGCCTTCCTGTGATGGAGGGTGGCCTCAGCTACCAGGTCTTAGAACTAGCGGTGTCTCGAACAGAGAGAAGAAGGCCAGCCACTGCAACAGTCAACAGAGCAGAGCCGGGTTTCCATTTGAAAATGACTTTCAGAAATGATTGTGAGTTGTGATGTTTTAATATTTTTCTACCTGATTTTCTTTCCTGTCCCACTTTGGAGGCCACTAGATCAAAAGCATTTTGTATAATGTTTTTTCTTGAGGACTGAGAATCTAAATATACAGGAACTCAGGCCCAGAAATACATTTTATGTTGAAATCTTCCTCAGTTTCTAGGCTGAGTTGGTACTTATTACACAGAGCAATATGCCAGAGTGGACAAGAGAGCTGAGTAGCAAGAGCTGGTTCTGCATACTGGTGCCCATGCAAGAAGGGACATTCCTGAGGGTACTTGATAAACTGTCCTGAGTATCTATCACTTAGAACCCAAAGGCCCCTGATTCCATTAAAGGAGGAAGTCTCCAATGTCAGGTTGCAAAGAGCTGATGTTTTCCTACTGCTAGGTCCTCATATGTGGCAAATTGTTTCAAGTGAATGCTTTTGAATCCCTAAACAGGTATTTCTGTATTCAGCCCACATATCCAGTGTGTCCTGGCCACTTGAGAATCATGTGGGACCTAGCCCCTGATTGACAGGTATTTCTGGGCCACTTTGGGCAACAAGACACAAGTACTCAACCAACAAGTTGAGTTTGGTACTGTCTAAGAGCATGGGAGATGGAGTCTCCTTCCTTAAAGGGTGGCCAGGATTTGGCCAGCTAGAAAGGCAGGATGAAGGCTTTGCAGGAACAAATGACATGAGCAGAAACCTGGAGCTGAGAGAGCAGAAGAGAAGGGGAGTGATGACAGGTCAGAGCTGAGGGTGCTGTGACATTCACCCTTGTAGAATCACAGGGTAGAGGTGAGACATGCTGGTTAGATGGGAAATCACTGAGCAGACATGGCTGCTCAGGTGGTCCAAGAGGAATGAGGCTCCATTGCAAGTTCCTAAGTAACTGGGATAGATGAACTTCAGATGAAGAGCAAGTTTGTCTTGGCCAAGGATACAGTTAATTCATGTAAACTTGGCCCTTATTATTTTAACTCCCTCAATTAGAGAGATGTTTCACTTGCAAATAATATTTACCCAATCTTGACATGCCTGAAGATTATTAATGTTGCTGAAATTTTTCCTCTTCCAACCTGTCAGTGTTCAAGCTCAAAGTCAGGGAAAGACTTTCCAGGTTTGCAATCTGTGTTATCCATTGAGTAAATAAGGCTGTTAGAAATACATGGGACTCAGTGCAGGCAGAGGTGCTGCCTAATGTAACCCAGGGCTTCTTACAAAAGACATAACCTTCCCGTGAGCACCCAGTGTAGGTCTTAAGGATGTGGGACAAGGCTGGGGTTTCCTGACACTGGGACTCTTTCCTGCCTTTGGCAGTTTTCCAAACAAGCTGTAGAGCCCCCTATTCTAGGAGAGGAAGGACTTAACAGCATCCCATGTGAGATGAAGCATGCTTGGGCTACAGCCTCATGGCTGACCTTGATGTGGTTTTTGAACTTTTAAACTATCAGGCAGGGGAAGCTTTTATTTTTGTTGATACTTCTGCAGGCCCAATTGGTAGCGTCCCTCTAGAAATCAGGGTACTTACCTTTCTGAGAAGTGCTTGAGATATGTTTGCATGATTAAATAATGTCCTCATAGGCCCCAGCATGGCTCCTAGAACATCAGTCTCACGGTATGGACCATCATCCATTGGTCTTGATTATATCATTTGACCATCATCAACTGCCTCATAAAACAAGGGAATTTGGTTAAACTATTTTCAAGGGTCCTTCCCGATAGAACACTTTTTGATTCTAAAAGACAAATGTATGAAAACCAAATATTTGTCGAGTGCCTGGCATGTACCAGGCAGGTGTCGTGTGGTAAACAGGACCAGCCCTGTGTCTTGAGGTGGATTCCCTGCTAGACAGTTAGCAAGTGCGTGAAATTTATCAAGGGAACAATGAAGCCATAGGAAGGTAAAGATGGCAAGGGAGTGGCTTTTGTTTAGGATGTCAGGAAAGATCTCTCTGAGCTCCAGGCAGGTGGCATTCAAAATGAAGCCTGAGGGATAAGGAGATAGACATGTCAAGGTATGGCTGAAGCAGAGGCCAGAGGTCGGAATGAGCTTGGCCTTTTCAAGGAATGAAAGTCATCTAGTGCAGCTGGGCAGAATGAGTTTGGATACCATTGTGCAAAGTGAAGCTGAAGATGAGGGGCAGATTCTGGAGAACCTTGCCAAGTGTGGTAAGGAGCACATCTCCTGAGTGCAAAGGGAAGCCATTTGAAGGGTTCCAGCAGGGAAGTAACTAACTATGCTAGGATGAACTGAAGAGAAGAGAAGAGATCTGTTTCGAGTAAAGTGAGATAGGAGGGAAATCTTTGTCCTGCCTTCTCGTCTTCCACCTAACACTTCAAGCTGTAGTGGATATGCACTCGAAGATTTGCTATCCGTCATTGCTTGCAACTAGATTTTTCTCCAACTCACCGTCTCCAAAACTAGCATGAGCCAGAGTTGAAGGGCAGGATGTGGTTTGGGCATGCAGTAGCCACCCATTCTCCCTCCATTCTCTGACTGCACAATGAGTCTCTGCTTCTCATGCGAGACCACCACACAAACCACACAGCAGTGACAGCATGGAATTCAGGAGCACCCATAGCCCTCCTCTGTGTTCCCCTCAATCCTCCACCTCTCCTTCAACACAGCCACACATTGCTGGCACCTGGGTTAAAATTTGCCCAGCAGAAAACAAACAGCCACCTCCAAACAAGATATTTTCCTTCACTCTGTCTTTCTCTGTGGCTAAGGGCAAGGAAACCAGTTGGCTCAGTCATCTTGGTAAACAAATTTCTAGATACAAACCTACTCCCTGGGCACACAGTTCTCTCAACACAGAAATAAAATGAATAGATTCTGTCCTCATGCTACTAGGCCCACACAGCACTGCCTACTGGCCCTGGGCTGGAGCACCGTGCTAATGCGGGAGGTAGACCTCATGAGTGACCCAACACAACTGCCTCCTCTTCAACATGCTAGTACCACTTAGTGGGAACTATTTCTCCCTTCATGTAAAAAGATGATTACCAATCACAGCATAGTATTGCTATAAAATTTCTAGCTTCTTTCCCTAGCACACACAATCTGTGGTATTACTACTGTTCTTCTTTTTTTTTTAATTAACATATATTATTACTGTTTTTAAAGTGAAATTTGGCCCTACATGCAAAATTGATCGGCTTTGACAACTTGAAGTCTTTATGCTATCAAAATACATATTCTCTGTTAGACATACCTGGACTCAAGCCTTGACTCCCCCACTTGCTGCTACTAGAATGTCTTTAGGTGAGCTGCTTAACTCCTCTGAGCTTCAGTATCTTTGTTTGTCAAATGGGGAACCTACCTCAGTGGGTTGTCATTGAACATTAAACAAGATCATGCATGGGAATCCATAGCACAGCCTCTAGCTGAAAGAAACCCTTTGTTAGCAAAATAAGACTGCATGATAGGTACAGCTACGTGAGTCATAAAACGTATTAGCATTAACTTATCAACTAGATACATCACAAACATAATAAAAATGACAGAAAGGAATATTATTGACAACACATGCAGTGGAAATACAGGCTCTTAAACCGTTTTGATTCATTGTTTTCTGCCTGGCAATAATTTTATCTGGCAGTGTTCTCTGAATTATGATAACCAGTGATAATAATCAATTGAATATATTCTTAGTACCAGGCACAGTTGTAAATCCTTTATGAACACATTCATTCTTCATGGCAACTGTGAAGTAGGTACTATTCACATACATAGTTTACAGATGGGAAAACTGAGGTGGGCAGTTTGACTCTGGAGTCTTCACTCTTAAACTTTGTGATATAAACCAGAAGTGGCAAACTATGGCCCAGGGGCCACATCTGGCCCTCACCTGCTTTTGTAAATAAAGTTTTATTGGCACACATTTATGTACATTCATTTACATATTGTGTATGCAGCTTTTGTGCTATAAATGCAGAGTTGAGTGTTACTGTAGAGACCATCTGATCCACAAACCTTAAAACATTTGCTGTCTGACCCTTTATAAAACAACTTTGCTAACAACAGATACCAATTTTAAACTTCCCTAAAAGACTAAAATTTGGAAGAGTAATTTTATAATAATAATGCCTTATATTTGGTATTTACAGTTGGATTTTTACATATTTCTCTCACTTGATTCTCATAATGATCCCATGATGTAGGGAATCTTGTCATTGCCCTTGTAGAGATGAAGAAATGGGCTAGGTGACAAAACGGAAAATTCTGTGAGTCTAGGGATCATGTGTCCTTGTCATCATACCCCCGTCACCTACTGCAACTATAGGGCAGAGTGGACACTAAGAAATACTTGCTAAATGAATGACAGTTGTAAAGGTCACCCAGCCAGAGAATCCACCACCTGGAAGTGAAAAAGGATCTTTCTCTTGAGATCAGAGCAGTTGACATGTCATTCTGCTGTCAGGTGATAAATTTTTGCTGCTATGTTCCTCCCCCTATTTAGTCAAAGAAAGATAACCTGAGCTGGTCCAAAGGGCTTTTTGTTTCCCCTTAAATGCACAGTCATAGCCTCCAGCGTTTTCTTGTCCTTGTGGTTGGTGCATTTTTAGATGTGTTTAAAACTGACACCCTCAAGAGCTGGTGGTCACATGGGACCTGGGTTTTGGATGGGTTTCAGGCAGAGCGCTGCCTGCCTCCTCCTGCCCCCTGACCCACCTCCCACCCAGCGATGAGTCATAGTGCTCAGCCAACCGCCCTGCAAGAATGGGCTCTGAGCTTTTGTTTTCGTTCATCTTGCTTTGTGCTGGTCATGAGGCTCAGGATATTAATAAACCATCAGCTCGGCCTTCTAGATCATTCTGTTGGTCAGGGAGATAAATGAAAGGCTTGGCCAATCCCTCTGTGCTGTTTTTGCTGCTCTCTTGTCTGTCAGGTGCTGGTTGGTGGCAGAACTAAACCAGACAGGCAGAGAGCATTCAGTGTGATCCACGAACGGTGTTTTGATTTCTTTGGTCTCAACACCACTCTTGTCATCTCCTGACTTCTAGCCTAATCATAAAAAAGCAGCCTTACCTCCTCCCAGTCAGGTGGCCCTGTTTCTCCCTGCATGTATAAAGAATATAGAAACCAGGCAGGATAAGCATTTGGGGCTTTTTTTTTTTATTATTATTTAAAGTAAAATTATGTTCAGAAAATTAAGTCTGTATGTGGTTTGACAGGCACCCAAAGGGCTCAGTGGGGACAAATGTTTAAACCAATGCCTGGGAAGCCAAGGTTCTCTGAACTTCCCCAGGGCACTGATCCAAGGTTGCAGTTGTCTGCAGCCCAGCTTTGATTTCTTCTTTTCTTTTTTGTTTTTGTTTAGAATTCCACTTTGCGTCTTCCTTTAGCCTTGATTCCAGCACCCAGCACAGTATCATTCTCATTATTTATGGATCTGAAACGAAGTAGGGCAGGGTCCTGACCAGATGAAACTCTCATAGAAAGTGTCATAGGAGCGGAGATTCCAAGCACCAAGGGGTCTTGGTTTTCTAAGTCTAGTTTAACTAAGACTGAACCAACTTAGTTTTTCTTAGGGACCTGGTTTTTCTTAGTTCTGATGAAATCAATTGTTTTTACTCTATATTAAACCCCTTTTTTTGACTCTCTGAAAGTGTCACATGTGTCCCATTTTCCTGGCTTGAGAAGGAGCTGCTGAATCCTCCCACTATTTTGGCAGCTTTAGAGGCTTGAGCCTTACTTTGCTCATCTGGTAAGTGGGTTGGTCTAGATGACCTCTAAGGCTCCTTACAGTATAAAGCTGTACTTTTAAACAATAGAATCTTTGATTTTTTTTTTAAAGTTCATGTCACATCTGTACAGAATTTTGCTATTGAAGGAAAGAAAGATTGAATAGAGGCTGCACCAACTTCAGTTATTATTATCTTGGTTTCTTTTTGTCTGGCAATACTGGGGATGGTAACAGTGAACATAGTCCTCATAAGTGATCCAACCTTTATTCAGCACCTAATTTGTGCCAGGCTTTATAGTAATCCTTTCATTTAAAGTTCACAACAGGGCTGGCAGAGTGGCTCAAGTTGTAGAGTGCCTGCTTAGCAAGCGTGAGGCCCTGAATTCAAACCACAATACCACCAAAAAATAAATAAAGCTCACAAAAACCTTGAGAACTCTTAAGTGGTATTGGTAGAAGTAAAGACTCTGGGACATCAGGAAATTCCGTGACTTGCTAATAAGTGGTCCAATCCAGACTTGGTCCAGGTTCAGAGCTGTACGATCCTAGTTCTTAGCCATGGTGACATCATAGCTTCTGGCAAGACACAGGACCCCATCCTGTACATCCCTGAACCACTCTCTCCCTACGATTATCTGCTTTCTATAGAAGGTTGAGTGTACTGGGAGCCTTTAATAGATGTGTTTATTGAGCACTGCATAGACAGGTGCTATCTGCAAAAGGATCGTCACTCCTTTATAAAGTGCACATGGCTGGTGAACCTGAGCTTTTCGGTGCCTGGGGAGCAGTCAGTGCCAGTGGGGAAGAAGTTCGAGTGGGGGCAAAGCCATTCCCACCGAGGATGACTATTCAGAGCTCAGATGTTCACAGGGCACAGGAGGTTTTGTTCCTTTCACAGTACTGTCAGCTCCTCTTGCCGAAGAAGTAGGACAAGTAGAATGGATTAGCCTTGACTGAAGCCAAAACTCTTTATATTTAAAAGAAAAAAAGCAATTAAATATTCAGCCTGACTCCTGGGTTTTGAATTACCCCATTTGTCTTTCACTCAAAGCATCTGCTTTTTATTGGCTGGTGGCCTCCCTGCCATTTATCTCTCTCCCGTCAGTCTGTATCTACGCGTCATATGACTCAAAAGTGAAGATTACAGGAGAAAAATATCTCTGTATTTTAAGCCTGGCAACTTCTATTTTTATCCACAGCTGTTGGAACTGATAGCAAAGTCACAGCTCACATCCCTGAGTGGCATCGCTCAAAAGAACTTCATGAACATTTTGGAAAAAGTGGTTCTGAAGGGTGAGCTCTCTTGCACTCTCTCACCTCTTTTTATAGGCACAGGTTTGAGCAGGTGGATTTTCTGATAAAGTAGACAAGTCATTAGATTTAAAGTAACGTGAGTAGATGGAAATTAATAATTCCAGCTGCATTTGAAGGGTGCCAGGTTTTGATTCAGAAAGCAGTAGGGCTAGGCACAGTGACTCACTCTAGTAATCCCAACTATTTGGTAGGTGGAGATAGGGGGATTGTGGTTCAAGGCCAGCCTGGGCTTTTGAAACATTAGAGAGACCCATCTCAACCAATAAGCTGGGCATGTTGGTTCATAGTGTAATCCCAGCTGCTTATGAGGTAAAGATGGGAAGAAGATAGCAGTCTGAGACCAGCCCAGCCAGAAACCACAAGACCTTATCTGAAAAATAACTGAAGCATAAAAGGCTGGGAATATCCTTAAGTGGTAAAGCACTTGCTTAGCAAGCATGAGGGCCTAAGTTCAAACCCCAGTACTGCCAAAAGAAAGGGGTACAACTCATTCCCACAGCAAAGAAAGAAACCATCACCCTCTTGTCCTTTCTTTGGGATCATCCATTTGCCCTGCTCCAGGCCTCCCAGGCCTTTCAGTCATGGTGACTCCTCGCCCCACCCCGAGCCTCCAGATTCTTAGAAAATGGAGCCATGGCACAAGGTCGACTAGATTCGTAGACTTTCAACTAGAGGGAAGCTTGGGTCTCTGGCTTAACTGGGCCCTGCACATGGGGAAACTAACGCCTGTGAGAAGTACTTTGTCCATAATCACACACAGATTAGCCAGACAATATCAGCTCCTAACCCCCAGAACCATGTTTCTTCCACTGACCATCTAAAGCGGTCACTGCCATGCAAATGAAGTGACTTTCTGATCAGGTGCCATTGGCGGTGGTGGAACAATGGAAAGAGAAAGGAGCTTTATAGAAACCCAGGAAGGAGAGAACAAAGAAGGAGTGAGATAAAGGAAACTCTGTGGCTTAGCTTTAATGCAGGAGCTTGGCCAAGTGTAGAATAAACACCAGTGAGAAAGAAAAGCATATCCCCAAAGGCAGGGTCCAGGTGATGAAAGCAGACAGAAAAGTCCACTTATAAAATACGCACGGTTTTAGTATAATAACTTTCTGTTTTCTTCCCCACTCCAGTGCTTGAAGACCAGCAAAACATTAGGTTAATAAGGGAACTACTCCAGACCCTCTACACATCCTTATGTACACTGGTCCAGAGAGTGGGCAAGTCTGTGCTAGTGGGGAACATTAACATGTGGGTGTATCGGATGGAGACCATTCTACACTGGCAGCAGCAGCTGAACAACATCCAGATCACCAGGGTAAGCAAGGCCCTGCCTTCTCCAGGCCCCACCTCCGCAGACTCCTCCTCCCCTAGGCTCCGCCTCCCCCAAACCCCGCCTCCTCCTGCTGCGATGCTGAGTGGCCTCACCATGGCTGGCCATAGAGGAGCCCCAGAGTCTTCTGATTTCATGCCTTATCCTGCAGCTGAGGGTGGCCTGGGGGGATTTCTGATAAAGGGAAGGTGGGAAGAGGAACTTGACAAAATGGGATCAAAAGATGTGAAAGATGACAGCCAAATGACACATTGTGGGAAAGTGAAAACGTGGCTTTAGGGAAGATGCTGGCCGTTCTGCAGAAATCTTCAGTGAGGCTCAGGGATCTCTCTGCTCATTTCCTCATAAAGAATGAGCTGTTTGCGGATCCTGGCATGGTGGCTCACATCTATAATCCCAGCTACTCGGGAGGCATTGGTAGGAAGATCACGGTCCCAGGCAAGACTGGGCAAAAAGTGAGACTTTATCTAAACAAAATAGCTTTAAAGACTTTTTGTCTTTAAACAAGACTAGAGACATGACTCAAATGGCACAGCATTTGCCTATCAAGCACAAAGTCCTGAGTTCAAACCTCAGTACCATCACCAAAAAAAAGTGTGGGGGTGATGAGCTGTTTGCAGCTTTGGGGTACACTCTCAAATACATAGAACCAGGAAGGCAGTGGCTTGGAGAACTGGTCCCAGCCTTTCAAAATTCTAATTCCAGTTACAGATAGTTACCTAAAGGAAACCTTTGATCTGACTATGACCACGCATGTAGGAAAATGGTGAGCACCTCATTGAAAGAATGCCCTATGTGACTACTGGTATCCGTAGTTTCTTTTGGCTTTCAAAATGTAATTGGCCCTCAGCTCTTCTCCTCCTAAGAGTGAGCAGGAAGACTAAGGCACACAAAAAATATGCAACAGACACTGGTGTAATCTCTCAGGGCTCACTGAGGGACAAGACACACTTAGGCAGCTCACCTAACACTTTGCTTACTTATCTAATCACTAGCCCAGGCTGTGTAAGTGGCTTCCAGGGCCCACGCTGATAAAGCTTGGGGCGCCACCGTATCAAGAGGTAGCATGCAGAAACCTCCTGGACCTTTCTTAAATAATCATTTTATTCTCTGAAGTTTTCAAAATGCACATCTTTTGCTTTACTGTTAGGTTGATGACTGCTCTATGCCTTGGTTTCCTAAGCTCTGAAGCATAAGGAGTAATAGGAAGCCTTAGAGCTAAGCAACCACACTCACACATGCCCACGAAGGCATGTGTGTGCGCACACAGACACGCTCGGAGCGGAGCGCACACGCGGGCTCTCTTCCAGAAACATTCGCAGTTATTTGATTATTTTAAAAGAATGTGAGGCTGAGCACCGATGGCTCACACCTGTAAACCTAGCTGAGATGGGGAGGATCAAGGATCGAGGCCAGCCCAACCAAATATTTGTTGAGAACCGCCCCCCTCCATCTCCAAAATAACCAGAACCAAATGAACTGGAGGTGTGGCTCAAGTAGTAGAGTACCTGCTTTGCAAGCACAAAACCCTGAGTTCAAACGCCATCCCACCTCCCGAAAAAATAAGAATGTGGGTGTGTATTATGAACAGTAACTGATTTATTCAAGTAATTTACCCAGTTCCCACCTCTCAAGTGTCCGCATAATTTGACAGTGTGATTTTTGAGACCAAAATTCCATTCTTCTCTCACTTAGAAAATCCACTACATTTTGTACCTGACTTCTAGCACTTGCTGTGGCTTGGACTTAATACTTTCTATCTTAAGCCCTGGAGAGGATGATCCAGGCAGTGATATAAATGAACAAGTCTCATTTGTTCCAAGGGTGTCTTCCCACCGGCAGCTCTCAAACACCTGCCTAGAGATTACTGTGTTACCTCTGCCTATCCCATAGGAGCCCCAGTGTCCACATCCACCCCATATCTTGCACCTCATGGGCTTCCTTCCTCACAGCCCTCTTTAGTTCATTCCCAGATACTCTTGTAGGTAGTTGTCGTTGCATGGAATGGGACTGGAGTGAGGACCAGAGAAGCCCAGGAACTTTCTCAGCATTACACAGCAGTCAGGCCTCAAGCTGAGGTCGGAACTCTGGACTCATTCCTAAAATGGCAAAGCTTGCTTAACATCAGTGGTTTCCAAGCTTTTTTCCCATCCAGCTTCCTTCCAACTATTTGTCCAATGATCCAGCTTTTTTTTTTTTAAGCCTTTTTAATCTAATGAAATCTGGTGTAAAAAAAAAGATCAAACACCAGAGTTCATCTCCCTTTGCCTTCTGCTTGAGGTGCTCCAACCAAGCCCAGCCGTGCTGTAAACACTCCCAGCTTGGTCTCAGCTCAGTGCCTTTTAGCCCGTGGCCTTCCCTGACCATCCAGTCCACCGAAGCCATTATCCTATGACCTTCAGAGCAGTCTCTGCACCTGCAGTCATCTCACACACATGCACGTTTGTCTCCTGTGAAAGGACATGACTCATCTTCCATATACCTGGCACAGGCAGTCAGTACATTTTAGTTGAACAAGTGAGTGATTGAAAGGTTATCCCTCCCACTACCCTTGAAGTACTGGTTCAGGGTTCCAAAAAACACAACTGGAAAATATTTCCCTGGATTATGGAAGGCAGTGATAATTTGCCGACCACAGTACCTAGCAAGTTATCCAATCTCTCCATGCCTCCCTTTCCTCATTTGGAAAATAGGAGCAGAGATGCCCACCCCGTAGCTCTTGTGAGAGTTCTCATGTTAATCTATAGGAAGCAGTTCGGACAGCACCTGGTGTGTAGTAAGTATTGTTTTTTTTTTTTCTTTTATTATTCATATGTGCATACAAGGCTTGATTCATTTCTCCCCCCTGCCCCCACCCCCTCCCTTACCACCCACTCCGCCCCTCCCTCTTCCCCCCACCCCCTCAATACCCAGCAGAAACTATTTTGCCCTTATTTCTAATTTTGTTGTAGAGAGAGTATAAGCAATAATAGGAAGGAACAAGGGTTTTTGCTGGTTGAGATAAGGATAGCTATACAGGGCATTGACTCACATTGATTTCCTGCGCGTGGGTGTTACCTTCTAGGTTAATTCTTTTTGATCTAACCTTTTCTCTAGTTCCTGGTCCCCTTCTCCTATTGGCCTCAGTTGCTTTTAAGGTATCTGCTTTAGTTTCTCTGCGTTAAGGGCAACAAATGCTAGCTAGTTTTTTAGGTGTCTTACCTATCCTCATCCCTCCCTTGTGTGCTCTCACTTTTATCATGTGCTCAAAGTCCAATCCCCTTGTTGTGTTTGCCCTTGATCTAATGTCCACATATGAGGGAGAACATACGATTTTTGGTCTTTTGGGCTAGGCTAACCTCAGTGTAGTAAGTATTGTAAATGAGTCAAGTGTTACTTATTATCAAGGGCTTGCCCACGCACACTTCTTCCAGGTTCTTCACATATGTTAATCAACTCATCTAGTGAACAATCGTAATCCATATAAATGGCTAAAATTTGGTGGCCACTATGCTAAGCACGTCTCATCCACTCCACCCAACAACACTGTAAGATAGGCACGTCTTCATTTTATGAGTGAGAAAAATTAGACTGAGTAGTTAAGAATACAGTCCTCCTCAGTATGATATTCAGTAATCAGTATTCCAGGGCCCCCTGAGGACACCAGACCCCGTGGATACTCAGGTCTCTCACATAAAGTAGTGTAGTTGATTTCACATAGCCTATGCACATTTCTATACCTCAGTCATCTCTAGGTGACTTATACTTACTACAGTATAAATAGTTACCATGCTGTATTGCTTAGGAAACAAAGCTTTAGGATATATGCAGTTTTGCTGAATATTTTCTATGCATGGTTCATTGAGTCTGAGGATGCAGAACCCAAGCGTACAGAGAGCCAAGTGTAATCTCCCCAGGCCTTGGCACCGACAGGACCTGGCACAGGATTTGACTTCAGGCCGGTCTGCATAGGCTGTGCTTAAATTTTAACTCTTGCTCTGTCCTGCATCACATCCTCTGCCCCAGCCCTCCTGGGCTCTGAGCTACGTCCTTTTGAGAGCCATGCTGCAACCCATGAATCTCTGAATGTCTTTTCATATAAATGTCCAACTCTGTAGAGGAGAGAGAGAGAGAAGGAAGACTTAATGACTTTAGTGTGGACTATATCTTAAAATACAATTTTAACAGTTTGGCTCATGTTACTCCATGCAGATGGGAAGGTGGCATTCATAGTAAATGCTTTCTGTTTGCCAGACTTCTGTGGTATCTTCCTAGCACAAAATCTTGTTTTCCTTCAAAATTTTCACATCTAATTCTTTGGAACCAAATTTTATTGGCAAGTGTAATTCATATAATAAAGGATGAAGGAAAAAAATTAAGAGAACTGCTTTGTGGGGGAAAATGAAATAAAATTACAGTGCTGTGGGCAAGGCAGTGTTTTGAAACGTGTGCGGCAGGATAGGCATAAGTGGATTTGGGCCAGTGCCTCACTAGAGTGACGCATTTTTCTGTTACATGTTTATATCCAAGAAGAAAAGGCATGGAAGCAGTTAACCATTTATCAGGAGTAGGGCTTGGCATGGCGTCTGGGCAAGGATTTTGGAAAAGTTCAGGTTTGAAAAGTTGACAAGAGTGCACTCTTGCCAAGAGGACTTGCCTTTAATAGGAGTTAATGTAATAATTGGCCTGGGAGCTTTAACCAAAAAAGTAGAGGCTTTGAAGTGCTGGAAACAAAAGGAAAATCTTGTGGCAGTTTTATTAGCTCATATGATCAACAGCAGATGATAAATGACAAATAGGTCTAGGACCTTCTGGGGTCTCACAGAGGCCTGAATGTGGCAAACAATCAAACGCTTAGCCCAGCAGCCTGGGGTAGAACTGAGCAACAAAAGTTGTCAAGGTATAGATGCTTTTGATGACACAGGAGGCCCAAGTCTGAGATTGTTAGAACTGGACTCAGAGTCTTCTAAATCCAGTGGAGAAAATGAGACCTGACTTCCCGAGGACACCTGGGAGCCAAATCTGCTGCTTGTCTACCCTGATGTTCCTCCCATACCCACTCGGTTCTTCACAACAGTCTCTCCTTCCCAAGACCTTTGCCACTGCACACCTTCCACTACATGCGTGTCCTGGCCTGCAGGGGACACAGAGGCAATTGGTGAGACTGAGGGAAAATAATATCCATTCCCAGAGCATCTTCCCCTGAGCTAAGGAAAGGTTTCTTCATTCTGTATTTTTTTTCTGTGATCTCTCAGAGGTGACAGAACATCGCATTAAAAATGTCACCAAGAAGGACAAGGACCCACAGTTGGGAAAGGGAGGAAGTGAGGGGATCAGGCGGGAGAACTGTGGACTTCTTGCCCATGTGACAGCATCCTGTGACTGTTCATGACATGCCAGCAGACACTACTGTTCCCATAGGGCTTTGCACCTGCCTCAGTGGTAGTATTTAACTTACTGGTCCTGATTGTTTGCTTATGTTTCTAGGGGGTGGTGCTCAGTGCAGCAACTCCAGCACCAGTCCATAGTAGCCACCCAGGGGCATCCGTGCTGGACCAGTCTACAAGGGGGACAAATTAGGCCCTGCCTTCAAGGTCCGGGTGGGCTATCTTGAGCTTATCAGAATTGAACATGATAAAGGATTTGAAGGTGTCAGTTCAGGACGGTACGGTTAACTCCTGCAGAAGCTCACAGTTAATTGCAAGTGTATTGTCCATAGACCATCAGTTTTTAAAAGATTTCAGGTTTGAATAGAGCTGCCTCAATAGATGGTGGAACTTAAGTTAAAGAGTTCTGGACTGGCTGCTCCCAATGTGTGTACACACACAATTCCCAGTGTGTACACACAAACACATAAGCACATGTTCAAGGACAAATATACACACACAGAACATAATACATACGCATACACCCATGCACACATATACACACAGAGAACATAATACATATGATACACCCATGCCACAAACACATATACACACACAACCACAGGATCATTGTATTGTTGACTGTTTTTACCTATTTAATCTTTCTTTTTTTTTGGCGGTACTAAGTGTGAACCCAGGACCTGTGCTTGCCAGGCAGGTACTTTCCCATTTTGAGTCACACCCCCATTTGGGTTTTATTTGTCCCACCTACATCTGCCAAGTGCCTATCGTGTGCCAAGTATTCTTCTAGACACGAGGGACACAGCAGTGAAACAAGAAAAAGTCCCTGCCTTCAAGAAGCTAAGTTCTAGCAGGAATGTTCCATTCAGGCTCCACAGGGAGGTTGCAGAAAGTGTCTTAAGGAGATCTTAGGGGTTCTGGGAGGGATTGATGAACAAAGCCTGAGGATGTCACAAACAGCAAATGCCAGTTACAGGAAATGGGTTTGAATTGGATCTGAGGGCAGGAGAGAGGACCGGGGAAGGTGAGGGTGGTGTGCACAGGCAGGCAATGTGTGTTTGGGTGCAGGCAAACACACCTGAGTAGGGGACCTGAGGCCATGCAGGGGCCATGATGGGAGGCTGGGTGGCAGCTGGGGCCTCCATCCAGGGTAGTGACCTCCTGACTGAGCAGTGCACTGAGTGAAGCAGGAGAATTCAGTAGTGGTGTTGGGAGGACTGTTTAGGTTAGAAGTGAAGAGCTTTGTGAAACTTAGGGGAAGGCCTCTGGCGCCACTCTACATGAGCCAGCTGCTCTTTGTGAATCTTGGTTATGGGTCCTCAGCCTGTCCTGCATTTGGACAGAGAGTATTGCGGCTTGTGGCCTGTGATCCATCAACCAGCTTGAAAGTGGAGGACAAGGGGACAGTGGCCCTTGGAGGGTGTCACCAGCAGAATGGCTGCTTTGTGAGCCCAGCTTATCATCCTCCTCGTCTCTGCAGCCTGCCTTCAAAGGCCTCACCTTCACTGATCTGCCTTTGTGCTTACAACTGAACATCATGCACAGGCTGAGTGATGGGCGTGACCTGGTCAGCCTGGGCCAGGTGGCCCCCGACCTGCACGTGCTCAGCGAGGACCGGCTACTGTGGAAGAAACTCTGCCAGTACCACTTCTCAGAGCGGCAGGTAAGGGCAGCCAGAGTGGCCTCAGGGCTGTTGCTTCTCTGTGGTCCCCTCCCCAAGCATGAGATATGACCACCCACCTCCAGGGCTGCCCCACTTGCCTGGATTACAGCGATTTAAGGGGCTTCTAAATAAGTGTGTGAGGTTTTTGGTGGTTTTGATGGAAAAAAATTCTTAACCTAACCACACTTTACAGTTCTCCCAAAAAGTTCATAAACTGGTACTCATCCTTTCTTTCTAAAAGAAGTTTTAAAAGTATATTTTCATGGTTCTTTATAATTCAAGTGCATTTCCAGACATTATTTCCGTTTGTTCTGACAACCCAGGGGACAGTAGGTACCACCACGTCCACTTTAGGCCTTCAGACACCAACTCTAGGTGTGTTCCCTCTCACCATGCTCCCTTGAGTTTGTTTTTCAAATTTGTTTCTTTTCTTTTCTTTTTTGTTTTTTGAGGCACTGGGTTTTTTGTTTTGTTTGGGTTTTTTGTAGCACTGGAATTTGAACTCAGGGCCTCATGTTTGCTAGACAGGTGCTTTGCCACTTGAGCCACTCTTCCAGCCCGGTACTGGGGTTTTAACTTAGGGACAGACTTGCTAGGCAGACCCTCCACCACCTGAGTCACACCCTCAACTCTTTTTTCTTTGGTTTATTTTTCAGACTTTAGTTTATTTCTCACACTTTTGCCTAGGGCCAACCTACCACAATTCTCCTACCTCCACCTCCTGAGTAGCTGGAGTTACAGACACAGGCCACTGTGCCCAGCTTATTTTTTTAGACAGGATCTTGTTAATTTTTTTGCCCAGGCTGCCCTTGAACTGAGACCCTCCTATCTCCTGCTCCTGGGTAGCTGGGATTATGGACATGTACTACCATGCTCAGATGTATAAGTTCAACAGCTTCACTGATGCTCAAATGTAAAATAGAACTGCAATGCCAGTTACTGGGTCTCCCTGGAAATGATCATTCAAGTTTTTTTGGGGGGGAGTTGTGGGTTTTGTTTGTTTGTTTGTTTTTAGCAGTGCTGTGGTTTGAACACAGGGCCTCATGCTAGACAGGTACTCTTAGCCCTTTAGGCACTCTGCCAGCCCTTTTTTGTGATTTTTTTTTTTTCCAAGGTAGGGTCTTGGGAACTATTTGCCCAGGGCTGGCTTCGAACCACTATCCTCCTGAGTAGCTTTGATTTCAGGTGTTAGCCGCTGGCTTCCGGCTGAGATTTTTTTTTTTTAAGAAAGAGGATGAAAGCAGAAATTTTCAGAGACAGAGAACAGAGAACCACACCTACCCTCTTTGAAGAACTCTTCCATAATTACTTTTACTCATTTGATTTTTAGATTCGCAAGCGATTAATTTTGTCAGACAAAGGGCAGCTGGATTGGAAGAAGATGTATTTTAAGCTTATCCGATGTTACCCGAGGAAAGAGCAGTATGGAGACACCCTGCAGCTTTGCAAACACTGTCACATTCTTTCCTGGAAGGTATGTGTCTCAGAAGTGGCTGCCACACACTAAGCCTAATCCCCAAGAGTCAGGAGAGCCAGCGACATGAGGCCAAAACCTTTCCTGTTTTTTCTCCTCCTTCCTATCTCTGCCCCAGCCCCAGGGGAGGGTAAAATTGAGTGCCTGGAGAGGGGAAAGAAACTCACAGATCTTCACTGCTTATTTTTCTCTGTGACCCTTTCATCTTTAAATTCTCCTATCTCTGTGTGCATGGGTACACACACAGGAAAACACAGAGCTCTTTCGTTTTTCCTGTGCTGTGGCATTCTTGACAGAAAATTGTTTTTGAAATTGAGCAGTGTCTTACAGTGCCAAAATTCAGTGAGTTGCCTCTGAGAACTCAAACCTAATGACCATACTCCTTTCCAGGGCACCGACCATCCGTGCACAGCCAACAACCCGGAGAGCTGCTCTGTCTCACTTTCACCCCAGGACTTTATCAACTTGTTCAAGTTCTGAATCCCAGCACATAACAAGAGTTCACAAGAGCCCCCTGCTCATTGGCTGGCTGGGAGTTTGGATACTTCGTTTGTAAATAGTGTACATTTTAGACATTGGCTCAGAGCTTCTGAGATAAGTCACTGAGAGGACGTTGGAAGGGAGAGATGCAATTTCTGTTGAACATTTATGAACGTGAACTTCACGTTAGAACTGGTCTCTGGAGAAGCAGAAATACTGTAAATAAACTTTTTCTAACAATTAGCAGCCAAGGCTCTAAGGACAACAATTCAATGTCAGCCGTGAAAATGGAATTCTCTTGGTGTTTATAGAAACTCCTTTATAGTTCCTTAAGAAGAAAAAGGCAAAACTCAAATACAAGATAGAACACACTTTGTTTACAATGTGAAATTTTGTTTAGACAAAACAGAAGAAGAAGAAAAAAGAAAAGTAAAACCACACATGAGAAATTCTTGGGCTTTTGGTTTTGATTTGGGGCTTGTTTTGAAAAGGCAAAGAAGTACCACCCACCCAAGCCTGCATGAGCATAAGGCTTACCCTGCGAAGATGCCACCTCATCTACCTCTAAAAGTGAGCGTGTGCTCTCTGACAACATGCATTATGCAGTAGGCAGTGTCTGTGTCTCTTGAAAGTTTTTCATCACTATAAAAGGGGATTTAAAATGGAAAGCATATACAAGCAACCCTCAACTTGTTTCAGGCTTCCTTTGTAGGCAAACAGGGCCCTCTTTGGAGTTGCCACTTTCCTAGAAAATGCTCAAAGTACCTGTGCCTTTTTTCCTTACATGTTGTAACTCCTTTAGCAAAACAGAAGGCCAATGAAGAACAAGTCCCTGCCAAAGTCGTGTTACAGAAAAGACTGAATTCGACACCTCAGAGATGTGAAGACTTCCTTATTCCGGTTTAACGTCCAGCCTTGTCCAGGCTCCCTTGAGTATCTTCATGGATAAGTGGTTGTCTGTGAACTGACTTGAAACACAAATTTTATATACTGGCCAATTAAACATTTTGCCAGCTGCTGCTCTCCACTGTGGAGGAATGAGCTGAGGAGCTTTCTTTTCTTTAGGCCCGACATCAAAATTGAGTCAACCTCAGCTGGAATTTTTGCAAGTGCAATTAAAAATAAGGCCTGGAGTTCTAGCCAGATAGGGAGAGGAGTTTGTTAAGATGAACTTGTTTCAGGGCCAGAGAGTTAAAACATCAAGAAACCTGGGGATCTCGTGAGGCAAGTATGAGAAATCTCAGAACTCCATGAGTTAATTGTCAGATATTCCTGGGAGTGGGTGGGGAATGTTTTTGTTATTTACTTTATATAGAATGTTGCTTTTCTACAAATATACATACATTTGCAGTTGTATTTGCCTTTCCCACCACCACCACCACCAAATAAAAATGCCACCCTCTGTGCCTGTGACAAGTGAAGCAGAAATGGGAATTTGGTCCACATTCATGTTGAGGACCAGTACCCTGGAGTCACCTTTGAGGTGACCCTTGAAGGAGGGGAAAGACGGCTGAGCATGTACAGAAGTGAGGCAAGGGACATCTAGTGACTTAACACCTCCTTGTGCCCTTCCTTCAATAATAATACAGAAGGAGCGTGTCAGCATTCTGAAGAGATGTAAGCTCTCCAGTGCTCCTCATTTAGCAATGTTTGTGCTTGTTCCAGGATTTCTCAATACTTCTTTCATTACCATCCCCCTGAGAAGAACAGGAATTAAATTGAATTAAAATTTTCCTAATGAGAACAATTAAATGTGAAGGAATTAGATTTTGCTGAGTAAGTTTGAGCTTTGGAGGGCCACAAAACATTGTCATAGCTAGGGGTTTGTTTTTATGTTATTGGTGGTGGTGTTTTAGTTTTTTAGGTTTTTTGTTGTTTGTTTTTGTTTTTAACTTTTCTCCCTGTGTCAATTTAACATTCAGAATGCAAGGTTTAGGCAATTAAATAAAAAGCCACTTTTCCTATAATTTTAAGGTTCTCTCAGATACCTTCCTGAAAGGTGTGGGGTGGATCTTCCATTGCTATGGAAAGTTTTGGAAACTTTGGCTCTGGGTGACACTTACAGAGTTAGGGGTTCATGGTCTTCCATATCTTTCCACCAACCTCAGCTCAGTCCTGGAAATGGAAGTCCTTGGGCACCTTGGGGGGTGCTATCTCAGAAACATCACCTGCTTTGTACTGGCAAATCAGTCTCCCAGAGAGTGTCAGTTGATGCACATGGTTTTACATCATACCCAAAATGAACACCACCCCAAGGGATGAAGTTACAGCTTTCTGAAATATTGACCAAGATGGTGCCTACAAACTCTCCCCATGTCCTTTGGTGTTGCTGGATGTGGTATGTGACAAAGTTGAGAAAATGTTTTAAGGATGGGCTTGAAGAAACCAACATGTATGGGTCTTTTTCATTTAAGAATAAGGAAGGAAATGGCAGGTGAAGAGGGAGAGGGAAAGGAATAGAAATGGTGTGTCTTTGATGCTATCTATGGTTTGTTTGGGGATGGTGGAAAGAGTAGAGTAGGCAGAATATCTGTGTCCTATAGGCCATGTGATTTCTGTTACGGCTATAAGTAAAGAGAGTTACAAAGAAAATTCTTGCTAAGGCATTCAGAGTCTATAGAATTCCTTTTGGCACACCCACCCAGACTACCTGACCCCTCAAAAAACAAAAATTCAGACACTCTATCAGAAAATGTGGTGTAAAAGCTAGGAAGGGCAGGGGGATAGAAATTGTTGGAAGAGACAGGATGTTGTTCTGTCCTTACTATCCTACTCCTGCCCTGCACCTTGTAAAGCAGAACTAGATACTGATGTCCATTAGGAAATAATTCAAACTTCGGGAGAAGGAAAGGGTCCTGATCAAGCAACATATACAAATCCACAGGGATGCTAGCTCAAAAGTTCATAGGCAGTAAGCCTAGTGTCCTGAGAGGAGGGCCCAGAACTCATGAAAAGGAAAATCTGTGAGGTTTAGGAGTCCTCATTTTATAGCAAGATCCAGAAGAAAAGTCCAGTGACACTTTGAACTAGAGTACTTCATTATTCCATGCTGTTACTTTGAGCAGGTCCATCAGTTGAATGAGAGGGCAGGTGGCAGAAAGGAACAAAAGTTGCAAGGTAAAAGCATCCCCAGTGTGTCAGTTGTGAGAAGATATTTGATTAGTGATGATTAATTTCAGATTGAGGTGGCATGCAGTAGATATATTTAAATGGATAGGGTTTATACTTCCAAAAACTCACATACTTGCAGCTATGAAATAAGGTGATGGGTGTGTATTATGTTATTGCCACAGTGTCATCTTTGTAGACTTGCAAACCCTTTCCTAGGAGGAGTTGACTATTAGTCCAGGCTCCTTGTTTCTGTTGTTTTTATATGGAAGAAGAAAGCTAGCTTGGAATTCCATTTGTCTAAGCAAGTGGTGTGATTTACAAGGAGGTAAATCATTCCAAGAGATGTTCAATGGTACCGTTCTTAGCATTCAACACAATGTTTATTATAAAATAGGCACCTGAGTTTATATTTTTCTGCCAGGCTGTAGAGCAAAACATCTTGCTATACAAACACTCTATATTTTATGTGTGGATTTTTAACTGTAATTTTATGTGTGCATTTTTTAAACTAAACTACCATCATTTTCTATGTTGACATCTGTTGTTTTTTTATGTTTCCAACTATCTGAGTCTGTGAACCATCTCCTGTGACTGGATGCTGGCCTGATACCCATTACTGCTGAAATAGACCTCAAAACCACCCTGAGCCTCTAGACAAATGTAGAGGCATTGCTCCTTTGATATATCCGGGGCACTTGATGGCTTCAACAAATAAGGTTCATAATTCCTTTAAACTCTGTATTTTTTCATCAGGCTTTCGACCAGGAGGGGTTGTTAGAGAGGATGAACTTGGACACTTCTTTTTTTGAATTATTATTGTACTGGGGATACATTTGTGACATTTACAAAAGTTCTTACAATAGAACTTGGGACACTTCTGCCTTTCAAGATGACAAAACCTGTCCAGAATATATACAGGATGCATCTTAGCTCCCCCCACCATGGACTCTGTGGTGGAGCTGAACAGAAACGTGGGGGCTTCCTGAGGCCTAAGCTGTTCATCCCGCATCTCCCACCCAGGCACCTTGTGGCATGGCCGGAGACACACAATACTCAAGACCCTCAGTGTGGAAGCCCTGGGAGACCAATCCTATGATGAGCATCTGCTATTAAGCCTTCTAAACCGTTCAACCCCTGATTCTCACTGGGGAAATTAAGATGCCATTTAATGTTTTCATAGACCTCTCGCTCTGTTGTGAGCATAGAATTTTAGTGAATACAACCTACTTGTTCTAAAGTAAACCACACTCTAATCCTAGAATTTGGGAGGCTGAAGCTGGAGGATCAAGAGCTCAAGACCAGCCTGGGTTACAGTGGACTCTGTCTCAAAACACATTTTTAAGTATGCAGTATGTTTTGGACAAACTCATTTTTCCCTGGTATACTTATACTGTAATTACAAGGATGGCCCTTATAAAAGTAGATAAGAGTTGAGCAGTAAATTGTTTCCTGGAAACTGAGGTTCTGATGATAACCAAGCAAATCTTTCCTCTCCCTGGAGACTAAGAGGCATTGAAGCCATCATCCCATCTCCTCCTCTTCTAATACCAGCTGTAAGATCCAGGAAGTTTTGACACGGTGGAAGTCCACTCCTCTAAACCTCACCTTCCCAAAGCAAAGAATTCTTTCCAGGATTCAGCAAGGAGCAAGGGGCCATGATATTTTTTACTTTGTTTGCTGGGCATTTTTCAAAGTGTCCTTGACCTCAGCAAACAAAGCTTCCTGAAAAGTCTCTAAGCTTATGCCGTGCTCCATTTGGCCAAAAATGGATTGCCGCTCCAACACACAGAACTGCTTAAAACTCTCTCTGCTACAGCATTACTTCTGGGGTTTGAACATGACTCTGTCTTTGAGTATAGATGTGTGTTTAATTAGTAATGCCCAAGTCTGTTCAGCAGAAGGCTTCACGCCCTGCTCTGCACTTGGGAGTCTTTCACACCATCTTTATCCTACCTAGCCAGTTACCCTAGCAGAAGGGAGCGTGTGTTGTATTTCATGCCCTTTAATGTCCTTTTTTCATGAAAAATATTAGTGAGTTGAACATTGTAACAAAAGCATAAGGTTAGACCAATTACATGTAAAGATGTTTAATATTGTGTGAGCTGAGTCCCTCTGTATAAATTATTTGCACACTCTTCTTGCATGATGAACTGATTTTTTATAGTTGTTTGTACCAGACAGTGGCATATTTTTGTAAAAAAAAAATTTTGACACTGAATTGCAATAAATGTTTTTCCAACAACACACAATGGTGTGGTTTTGATGTGTGTCAATTAAGTTGGCTTTTTATCATAACGAATATGTTTATCTTTTGCCTACGGAGACATTCTCTCAGAAATTTGTTACCATTATTGTAAAATTCTTATGGGGATATATAGAAAAATAAGTTTGTGAATGAATATTAACCAGAGTCCATAATACAATATTATGCTTAAATGGGTATTTCCATATGTTGTTTATATAGTAGTGATTAGGATATAATGAGTTTTTCTTTTGACAGTACTGGGGTTTGAACTCAGGGCTTCTCGATTGCTAGGCAGGTGCTCTACTGCTTGAGCCACTCCTCCAGCCCAAGGAAATAATGAATTTTGGAGTCGCTATCAGTTTGTTCTCTAATAGACATTTATAGTACAGGAAGTATATGCTAGGCCTATGCAAAGCACTGAGACTAGCATGATGAACAAGACACAAACGGTCTCTGCCTTAATGGGATTTGAATTCTAGTCAGACCAAAAAAAAAAAAGCAAGTAAATAAAAATAACTTGTAATACATGTTATGACAAGAATCGGCAACAGTCTAAGGTGTAGAATAACGAAGGGGACCTGCTTAAGGCAGGCTGAGTGGGGAGGCCTGTCTATGGAAGTATTATTCGATCTGTAACCTGAGAGGTAAGGAGCCAGCCTCAAGAAGAATGAGAGCAAGAACATTCTAGAAAAGTGAAACTATGAGGTTCACATCATGGTCCTGCCACTTACCTTCAGTGAAGTCTTCCTCACCTGACTTAACCCCTCTCTGTCTCCATCTAAAATGGTGGTTGTAAGGGTACCTCTTAAGGTTGGGAGGGTTAAATGAACTAATGCACATAAAGTACCTAGAGCCAGCCACATAATTCAATAAATGTCAACAGCTGGGCACTGGTGGCTCACGCCTGTATTCCCAGCCACTCAGGAGGCTGAGATCAGGAGGATCAAGACTCCAGAACAGCCCATGCAAAAAGTTCAAGAGACCCTCCATCTCACTTGAAAAAAAAAAACGGTGTGATGGTGTGTGCCTGTCATGCCAGCTACAGTAAGAAGCAAAAACAGGAGGGTTGCAGTCCAGACCAGGGCAAAAATTAATACCCTATCTAAAAAATAACTAGAGCAAAAAGGGCTGGGGGGTAGTTCTAGTGGTAAAGTGCCTGCCTAGCAAGTGCAACGCCCTGATTTCAAACCCCAGTTCCACCAAAATAAAAGAAGTGGGCAACAAGAGCCTAGGAATGGGGCTACGGGTTGCACTGTGCTCAGTTGGCTGTGATCTTCTCAGGCTCCTTACCTGTGGCTGGCTTACTTGATACTCTCATTCTGGAACACACACTGATCCTGCCACTAAATCTCCACCAGAAGATGACTTAAAAGGTACATGAGAACAATTAGAGATAATTTAACTCCACTAGCATCACATGGTCTCATCATTCCATAAAGACCCTATGCATTCTTTGCTCAGGCTGCCTATCTAGAATGATCTTCCCCTAACTTGCTGTCTGGTTGGCACCTGTTGCTTCTTAGGGCCCCCTTCCTCTCGAAAGCCTTTCCATCCTGAGTCCTGAGTAAATATCACCTCCCTTACAACCTTTGTTATTTTAGTTTTATTGGTGGGATAGCATAGGTCCGACCACAGTGCTGGGCTAAGTGAGCTAATCAGTCCATATACACATTCCTTTTATGACTTTCAGAAGTCTCGTGAGTGCACACTTAACCTCAACCAGAATAAAAATCAGCATGAGGTCATGTACATTGACAGCTATTTACAGCTTTGGGGGTTAAATTAATGTTAATTGATAAAGTAACAAACACAGAGGTCAAATTTTCATTAAAGTTTCCTTTAGGACTAGAGGTGTGGCTCAAGCAGGGCATTGCAAGCATGAAAACCCCGAGTTCAAAGCCCAGTCTTACCAAAAAAAAAAAGTTTCCTTTACATTCAACTAATAACAAGTCTTGATTTACCGAACTAGTAAATTTTAATACAAAATAAGAGGGCCTCTCAATGCAGAGAAACTAAAGCAGATACCTTAAAAGCAACTGAGGCCAATAGGAGAAGGGGACCAGGAACTAGAGAAAAGGTTAGATCAAAAAGAATTAACCTAGAAGGTAACACACATGCACAGGAAATCAATGCAAGTCAACTCCCTGTATAGCTATCCTTATCTCAACTAGCAAAAACCCCTGGTCCTTCCTATTATTGCTTATACTCTCTCTTCAACAAAATTAGAAATAAGGGCAAAATAGTTTCTGCCGGGTATCGAGGGGGTGGGAGGCAGAGGGAGGGGGTGGGGTGGGTGGTAAGGGAGGGGGTGGGGACAGGGGGAAGAAATGACCCAAGCATTGTATGCACATATGAACAATAAAAAAATAAAAATTAAAAAAAAAACTTACAAGTTTAATAAATTAAGCGTACATTTTTCTCTCAGATTCTCTAAAAACCACCAAATGTCAAAGCTAGTGAAGGGATTACCTCTTTTGATTGAAAGTCATATGTTATGCTAGAAATTTAAGTAGAAGTCAGAAGTTTACTATGACAGGCAAAACAATTACTCCCTGTGGATGTTACATCCCAGCCCCCCAAACCAATGCATATGTTATGCTACATGGCAAAGGAGAAAGTGTAGATGCAATTAAATACCTTAAAATGGAAAGATTATCCCAGACTATCTAAGTGGGCTCAATGCCATGATAAGGGTCCTTACAGTAGAAAAGAAGGCAGAAGAGGCCAGACAGTATGATGCACTGTGGGAAGGATCCATTGCCAGTTTTGAAGATGGAGGATGGGGCCACAAGCCAAGGAATGAGAGCAGCATGTGTAACTGAAAAAGGCAAGCAAGGGGAATCTTTCCTAGAGCCTCCAAAAGGAAACAAAACCCGCTGACATTTATGTTCTCCCAGTGAGACCCATGTCTGAGCTGATCTCTAAAAGAGTGCTTTTGTGCTGTTTGAAGCAGTAGTACGAAATTAATACAAGCACTCTGGCAGATTCCCTAATAGCCCACCATGACAAGGTTTTCCTATCAATTCTGCCCCCTCAGACAAAGTCACTGACCCTTCTGCTGTGCGTATGGCCCCACTGGGCAACACTTTGCCCACAAACAGAAGACACAGCTGTCTTCATATCATAATTCAGCAGGAAGATTTATTTTTGATTCCCAGGTAAGTAGGAATGCAAAAGCTAAGCCGACATCAGCCTCTGTCCTCTGTCATGATAGACATAGTTTTCTCCTGCCTGTTTTATTACAGGCTTCATAGAGGCCCACTACCCCAGGAAGATCCCAGAGAATCCGCATTGCAAATGTTTTCTGGTGAGCCGCAGCAGAACCTGGGGCCCTGGAGCAGCCAGCCCTTGCCCTCCAGAAACCTACCCAAGAAAACCTATATCATCTACAACACAAGTTCCAAAGTGTCAGGTGCCCAGAGCCAGACACAAAGCACTCGAAGAGTTGAGATAGGAGGAAGTGAGCTCATGCTTCTGCAAAGAACACCATGGGAGAAAATATAAGCCCAGGACACCTTCTTCCTCAGTGTAAGCAAAGCCAGGGACCATGGCTGGAGAGCCAGAGGCCAAAACTCACCACCCACGCCCATCCAGTTGCATGGACAGATTGAAGCTCTCTCTGCCCCCAGGTTCTACTGCCACAGCCTCAACAGCGTTCTTAAAGTATATATATATATATATTCACAAGCCTAACTGACCCCAGCTCCCTTCAAGCAAGTCTGTGGTAGTTAATTTCAGATATCAACTTTGTGAGGCCATGGTACTCAGTTGTGTGGTCAAATATCAATTTGGATGTTGCTATGAAGGTTATTTTTTAAATGTAATTAACATTTAAATCAGTGAAGAAGAATGTGGGTGGGCTTCATCCAATCGGAGAAAAAGTCTGAGTTCCCCAAAGAAGGAATTACGTCTCCAGGCTACCTTTGTACTTGAGGTTGCAATACCCACTCTTCGTGGGTCTTCAGCCTACTGTGCAGATTTTAGACTTCCCAGTTCTGCAGTCGAATGGGCCTACTTCCTCATATAAATACAGATAGGAAAGAAAGAGAGGTTGATTTAAGGAATAAGACAGTGTACAGAATTTTATTCTGAGTAAGAATATATTTTAAGGAATAAAATATATCTAGAGAGAGATACACTGGAGAGATACACTATATGTAATATATGTAATACACACACACACACACACACACAGGTAGAGACACAACACTGGAGAACTCTGACTAACACAGGCTCCTAGAAAGAGAAAAGGTAGGAAAGTCTAAAAAAGACTGCAGAGGGCAGAGGGGGGAAGGAGACACAGCAGAGCGACAGCGGAATCTGGTGGCTACAAGAGGCAGTCAACAAGCACATTCTGAGAAACTGTGTTAGGCAGATGCCAGAGTATGACAACATTCATTCTTGACCCATATAAAAGTATGTGACTCCCCCTTCTCAAACTTTTCAAACTTGTATTCAATTGTTTTAATTATATTTTGCTATTCAACCTTTCCTTAATTTCAAAATTATTCCAAGGAGTCCCTACTTCCTTCTGAGAAGTAGCACGGCCCAGTGGTAAGTGGAGCCAGCCAGCTATGTCCTAGCTGTGTGGGTCAGTGGACTAAAAGCCTTGTCCCCTCCTCTGTTTGGGTGTGACAACTGTATCTGCAGTGGTGACTTGCTGTGAAGAATGATGGAATTAATCCATTTGACGTGATTAGATTCATTGGATGTGGTCAGACAGGGCATGACAAATAAGCTTTATATAAACACATGTTGTTATTGCTCACTGGGTTCACGTTCCACTTTCTGTTTTGTCCTCTGTTCTCTAGGAAAGAAAAGAAAAGCAGCATGTAACCTAAGAGAGTCCAATGACTAAAACTGCCCCACACAGTGCTAGTCTTAGATTATTGTTTAAATCAGTGCTCTTCAACCATCTCATCAGAAAACATTTGTTGAAGCCTACACCAAATACCTATCTTAGGAGCTGAAAAGTAGTGAAGTTTGTTCTGAAGGGCATCAGGGGAGCCACCTCCACAAAGCCTCAGAAAGAGTCATATGATGTAGTGGGAAGCCAATACTGAAAAAAATAAAAGCCTTCTCATATTTATACTCCAAATAGAGACTTCCTAGCAAGCTACTTCCAATTTATTTGACATTATTTACCTGCTACGTGCCTGGCACCAGATCTAACAAAAAAGTCCAAAAAAAGGCGGCTAGAGTCATCAATTCGAGGACCCCACACACTCACGGGGAGAGCAAGGTAGATAAACCAATAATTAAAGTATTTTACAGTCAGATATCCAGGCAGTGCAGCGAAGACATGATAATATTTAACTTATATTGGCTGGATCAACTTTTCTCCTCTGTGATATGGCATAACAATACCATGTAGTCAGAGGATGGCTGGGAAGATTAATGAGGTATTTTATATAGAAAGCACCTAGCAGAATAAGTTGAACTCTTGATAGCATTCAATTTTATAGTTATTCTAGTTGCTTTTATATTGAATGGCTTGATTCAATAAGAATGCTTGATTTTTCTCAACAGTTCTAATTATAGATCCTATCTACAGTTCCCATTTTACAGAGGCGGGAGCTGAGGCCCAGGAAGGATTCTTGTCTGGCCCAGCACCCCAAGTGGTACTGGGATTCAAACTGAGGCAATGTGGACCCCGAACTCACACTCCCTCTGGAGTGTAGGGGTGAAGAGTGACCAGTCTTGCTGGGCCCTTCTGGGAATACAAAGGCAAAAGTACTTTTTCCAAAACAGCAACTGATAAAACGTTGTCTTAAAATAACTTGTGAGTCTGGCTCTCATCTTTTTTTAAAACACTCACATGAATTTTCAATCCAATTTCAAGTTAGAAAACACACAACTTCATCCTGAGGTCCTGGGTATGCAGACACGGGATCACTGGCTGGTGTAACTGGAGCCCATCCTGCACCCACCCCTTCTGCAGAGTTGAGTCCTGCCCCTTGACCAGGTGGCTGGGCCAATTTTGGATGCTGCATCCTACAAAGGGGGATTTCAAGTCCTGAAGCCTGGGCCACCTGTACTTGCCCACAGTGTTTATGTAACATCCTAGCTCCTAAAACAAAGCATGCTGGTGCCCTGTAACCAAAGACTTGCAGGAGAGGAAAAACATGGATAATAGCTCCATCTGCCTGTGAAACCCAAGCTCTCTCTAGAAGCCCAGAAAAGCTCCTGGAAACAGCACCCGGCCAGGGCTCCCATAGCTGCGGTGCAGAACATCTGCTTTTGTTAAATAAACAGAACCTGGCTGCCCCTGACCTGACCGTGACAATGACCTCATTACTGGCATCATCCCATCTTTAACAAGGTCCAGAACTGGACAAGGTCTAAGACTGGACTCTGATCTGCATTTCCATCCTCGGCTATCCCTCAGTCCCACATGAACCCTCTGTTCTGCCAATCTCTCCTGACGATCACAAGCCTTCCCTGTGGACTTCCCATCCATATTGCCAAGAAGGAGAGACAAGAGACTAGGCATGAGGGGAAAAGCCTAGAAATGCAGAAATCATGGGAAGGCTCAGAGCTGTCACACAGCCAGGCCTCCAGGTGAAGCATGAGAGGAAGGGAAGTCCTAGGTGATACCCAGGGTACACAACTGGATGTGCAATTATGACCCAGGGTACAAGAGCTGTATTGGGGGGTCTTGGGGGACCAACTGAACTAAGCTTGCATGATGCGTACTCGTGGCACCAGGCTGTGGTCCCTTCCCCATTAGGGAGAGCTCTTTTGCCTCCACCAGCTCTAACAGATGGTCATCCAGCCGCTGCCTTGATGTCAGCGACACTGATTTCCAAACACAAGCAGCTCACAGCTGCTCTGAGAGGAAGTCCTGCCTAGTCTGTGCACACATCTCCCTCACTGTTGTCTGCTATTGGTCCAGTTCTGCCCTGAGGAGACAGAATCTCTTCTGCCCTGCAAATATAGGAAGGCAGCACTGGATCACTCTGTCCTGAGACTTTTCTTCTTGGTTCTAACCACACTCGGTTCCTCTGAGAGTTCTAAGCACTTCACTGTCCAGTTTCCTATCTCTGAAATCATCCCAGAACATCAAATGCAAACCCAGAAGTTGCCCACACAGAGCAGGGACAGGCCAACTCATCCACTCCTCTCTTTGGGGCTCTTCAAATATGTGAATGTATATTTTAACATGTAAATTACGATGGAATTAGCTGCAGGCACAATAATGACCTCCTACTGACCCACACTCTGCTCCCTGTCAACCAAAAGGCCTGGGATTTCTGGCTGTGGCTCACATTAAACTGCTTTAACCTAGAGGTTAACCTTTACATTTTTATCACCATCACGTGCAATTCTAGTTTCGGTCTTGTCTCTGTCACCTCTTTCTCACTTTTATATTTGAAAAGGTATACTTTCTGTGCTTTTATTCAAGTTGGCAACAGGATATGTTAGAGAGGATGAGAGCAAGGGATAAACTCCACCTGCAGGTTTGGCGACCTGTGACTTGGCCCACGCGTGTGCAGAAGCTCTCGGAGCCTTGGAAAGCCCCAGCTGAGCATTCAGCAACCACATCTCTCCCTCGTGTGTCCATCGTGTCATGAGGGCCTGTGACATATTGCCACACTAAAATCAACATACACTCCTCGGGGAATTCTCCCTCCTACATACACTCATAACTCAATAAAAAAAAGAAGAAATGAGGTTCCTTTGGCATAAAATTATTCCTGAAATATGATGGCTTTCAATGGTGGCCTTCAATGATCTTTCTAAGTATTTTTATCAATTTTTCCCTCTTGGAAAAACTTAATACAAACCGCTCCTTACTCCTCAATGTCCTCTTCTACCACCTTCTATGGCCCTTCTAGCTTTTGCTGCACATGGAAGGTTATCTGGGTGACTGGGACATGGTAGGAAGGGAACTTTTCACTGTGTACCATTTTGTCATTTTGGATCTCAATATCTTATAAATGCATAACATCTTAAAAATATTTTTTAAACTTACTTTTCTATCTCAGAAAATATTCACTTCCAAATTCTGCATGCCTTCCCTCCATCCTTAGGTAAGACATCTAGTAACCCTTGTCCTACCGTGATGCCTCCTTGGTTTCTGATACAGTGAGCAATGTCCTGGAGATGAATCCTGCAACTTGAAATTGGGGGTAGGCAATATTGTCATTCCAAATGACTCTCTCCTTTGCTAGAGTGTAACACCTCTGATGGCCCCATCAGTCCTGGATGTGCAAATGTAGTGGAAGCAGCGGTGGTGTATGCCCCACACAGTGGGTGTTCTATGTGGTAGGAGTCCTGCATGGTTCCAGCACCACTCTCTCCACCTGTCAGATTGGCATATCCCAGACACCGGCTTCTCTTTTGGCCTGGATCCCAATTGAAGAAGCCACAGGGAACCCACAATGGACATAAATAAAAATGACTTTTTTTTTTTTTTGGTAGTACTGGAGTTTGAACTCAGGGCCCCACACTTACTGGGCAAATGCTCCACTGCTTAAGCACATCCTCCCCAAGCCCTTTTTGCTCTTTATTTTTCAGATAGAGTCTCCCAGTTTTTTTCTCTAATTAGTCTGGACCATGATCCTTCTACTTACACCTCCCTTATAGCTGGGATTACAAATATGTACTGTACCCAGCCCACATAAATAAGCTTTTGCTATATAACCACAGAGGATTGAGGTTGTTTGTTACTGAAGCAGAACCTAACAAAAACTGACCAAGATAACAAGTGTTTTGCATATTTGTTTACTCTAGTATCTTTTTGTCCTGATGGTACTGAGGTTTGAACTCAAGCTTCACGCTTGCTAGTCAGATACTCTACCACTAAAGCCCTCCAGGCCTAGTCTACTACCTTGGAGATTATATTGACCCAAACCGAAATCTAAGAGTCACCCTTGATCTCTCCTCTTTCCCTGTCCCCCCACATCTAATCCTTGTGGATCATGTCTTGTTAATTCTCAAATCTACCCACTTCTTTCTCGCCATAGCTCCTGCTTAGCCCAAGCTGTCATCATTTTTTGATGAGTACAAGGAACCCCAACAGCTTTCTTTCTTTTTTAATTTTTACTACCATAAACTAATTGTAGGGCTGGAGGCATAGCTCAAGCAGTACAGCACCTGCTAGCAAACATGAAGCCCTGAGTTCAAGTCCGAGTACTACCCAAAAAAAAATTGTGCAAAGGGGTTTCATTGTGATATTTATAATGTGCATATAATGTACTTTGATCAAATTCAATCCACCTGTATTACTCTTTCTTATCATCCTCCTTCCCCTACTTTCTAAACAGTTTTTGGTGGGTTTCATTGTGCTATTTTCATACATATATACAATGTACTTCTGTAATATTCACCCCCATCACCTCTCCTTTCCCCCTCTGCCCACTCACTGGTTCCCCCACACACAGTCTCCTTTTACAATCATGTTGTATTATTATTTTAGGTGTAGATTCCTCACATGAGCAAAAACATGTGATGTTTGTCTTTCTACACTCAACTTATCTCACTTAACATAAACTTCAGTTCCATCCATTTTCCTGCAAATGGCATCATTTCATTCTTTTTTATGGCTGAGTAATACCCCATTGTATATATGTACCACATTGTCTTTCTCCAATCCTCAGACTGACAGCTTTGTTATACCATCTAGTCGGCAGCAAATCAGAGCATGGCACTTACCTGTTTAGGAGTTGTTAGAGACTTTTCTTTAAACTTAAAATAAGATCCAATTTCTTACCAAAGAACCAATAAGGCCCTATGTGAGCTGATTCTGCCTCTTTCTAGTCTCACTTCATCCTGTTTCACTCTGGCCACACTCATCCTCTTACAGGTCCTTGAACTTGTCAAGCTCTTTCCCACCCTTTGTCTGTATGGGTTCCCTCTTCCTACGCTCTCTCTCATCAAGTATTGAATACAAAACTGAAGGATACATTCCTTCACTGCCCCATGCAAGGTAAGGTCTAGACCTCCTCCCCATGTCCCAAATCCATTATTTTGTATAACCCTTTTACTATTTCCTTGATGGCACTTAACACAATTTGAAATTATTTCATTTGTGGGGGGTGACGGGTTATATATCCCCTATGGGACTATTAAATTTCACAAGCAAAAGGATTATGTCTTATCTAATATTTTGTCTCCTCAGCCTTTGAGTGACTCTACTTTATCGTTTTTAGATTTACTTACATGAGTGACATTATTTGAGTGACTTTTTTTTCTTTTATTCATATGTGCATACAATGTTTGGGTCATTTCTCCCCTCTTTCCCCAACCCCCTCCCTTACCACCCACCCCACCCCCTCCCTCTCCCCCCCACCCCCTCGCTACCAGGCAGAAACTATTGTGCCCTTATATCTAATTTTGTTGAAGACAGAGTATAAGCAATAATAGGAAGGACCAAAGGTTTTTGCTAGTTGAGATAAGGACAGCTATACAGGGAGTTGACTCCCATTGCTTTCCTGTGCATGTGTGTTACCTTCTAAATTAATTCTTCTCAAACTAACCTTTTCTCTAGTTCCTGGTCCCCTTCTCCTATTGGCCTCTGTCATATTTGAGTGACTCTTACAAAGCAGATGAGACCCATAGAGTAAAATGTGTTGTAGATGCTGTGTGGTTACTTCACATTCTAAGAAGCAATGTCTAATCAGGTGAACACTAAGACTTAGTGTGGGCCAGTTCTCTTTAATATTCCACAAGCTCTCTAACCTGACCAACTACCACCACCACTGCACCTGCAGCCCCACTGCCACACTGCAAGCAACAAACCCATGAAACAGCCCCTGGTCACCACTGTTCCTTTCCACTCAGTGACACTTACGAGCACCAAGCTCTGCGTGTCTCACATCAGCAGAAGTGTCCTCTCCTCATCACTGAAAACCAGCATTATTTTACTCACCCTTGTAAATGATAGCTGGAATTCAATGTGATTGCTTATTATGGACCAAGAACTGTAATAAATGTGCTACCTACATCACCTCATTTCATCTTCACAGTAGCTCTCAACAGTAACATATTCAAGAACATATATTCTAGAATCCTATGGATTTCGATCCACATTCCAGTTCTGCTACTCTTAAGAATTCCTAAACTTCTCTGTACTTCCATTTCTGCGGCTGGAATGCAGGGTATGGTGGCAACCACCCATAGGATTGTTGATAACGATCGAGAATTGTCAACCCCATCTTAACTTGCTCTTCTGGAAGCCATTTCACGTCCTGCACATCATGTTAATGTGTCCTGCACAGAGCGAGCACAAGTCACCAGCTCATACTTGGAATCCACACCAGGACAGCCAACGTGTTCTCCAAGTGGCTGAGCTCTGTTTATGATCCAAGTACAGTAAACTCATGTTCTCATTTCCTTTCCCACCAAAATAGCTGTGCTCCCCAAAGAGGCCCTGGATTATTATAGCTATTCCCTGAAATTCTCCAGAGAGAAGAAATGTTTTTTCAAAAGCAGGTCCAGCTTGAAGCTAGAAGACATTAGGTTAAATTCTCTCCAGCTATGACAATGCAACTCATTTCCTGTGTTTCTCCTCTGTCTAGACACAGATCTCATAAGCATTAGCTGGGAGTCCCACCATCAGGTTAAAAATAGCAGGTTTAAATATGAGATGCTGTGGTGGAGGAAAGATTGTAGGTTTCTACCTTTGTCCACAAAATGACTACTTTGAAACAAGATTTTTTTTTTTGCCTTTGTTGTTTGTTTTTCCATTAACTCCTGTGACATTGTAGTTCAGTGGTAGGATTAACAATCTCTTTTTCTAAAGAATATATTTGGTCCTTGATAGAATTCATCCAATTTTCCCTCTAGCTTTTATTTTATTTTTAGTAGTACTATGGTTTGAACTCAGGACCTTGCTCTTGCTAGGCAGGTGCTCTACCACTTGAGCCACTCCACCAGCCCTTCCCCTGAGGTTTTAAACGTCACTTGAAGACATAGCTTATGGCAGGTTCCCTTAAAAAGCAGTAAGGGAATGTTTCCCAGTGAAAACATTTCAGGTTATCGCACAGATCAACATTTAGCTCCAAATAAATTTGTGCAATGGTTGGACATATTTACTTTTTGTTCTTCTTATTTCTTCTGTCTCATAAAGTAACCTGATAACTATTTTGTTTGAAATACATTATTTTCCAGAAAACACATTTTTAAAAACTCTTTTAGCCTTATACAAGTGTAGGGGACCAAGGATGCTGAGTTTTCCAAACCACAGAACCCTTTTTATTAGAACAAGTCCATTAACACCTCCCATAATAATATTCCAGGGAACACCAATTTATGAAATGTGATTTGGATACTGCTGTGACTTTTTTACTTCTGTTTCTAGAAACATATGAGGTCAGGTCTCTGACACTTCAGCAATCTGAATCACCACATAAAATCTGAAAGTAAACAAGTACTACTGAGACAGACTAGTGGGACCCAACCTCCCTGGGGACATCTGGCAGGGGGTGAAGTGCAGTTAAGCATTGTAGGAAAGAAGCTCTGTTGAGCACTGCTAAGAATGTTAGTTTTGAGTACAATTAATTTAAATTTTTTTAAGAAAAAAAACAATGTTAATTTCATGTTAATTCTTTGATGCTTATACTCCTGGGTATTTTTTTCCTTCAAATAACTTTTTAACTGTGGAGAACAATCCACTCCACTCCACTGCTTGAGGGACAACTGTCACATCCCTTCCCATGCCAGGCTGCCTCAAGGGGAGCACTGCCAACCAATCAGCAAACAACTAAACTGCACAGCTGTTTTAAATCCTCCACTACCATGAGGAACACCCCACTTTAACCACAAAAACCATTACAACCAAAACCACGATTCCCGCTCTACAAGGCCTTGATCCAGTCACCATCTCTGCAGACAACCTGCACCAACCTTGGAAAAATCACTCCAGCACCGGGCTTGGTAAAGTCTAGAGTCACCGAGGGGGATTGGGGAGGAAGAACTTCCCCCGGTGGCTCAGCAGAAAGCCTGGGATGGGTACAATGGAAGGCTTGTGATTGGTCCTTCAGTAAGGCCTGTGATTGTTGCACCTAGAAGCACTGCTGTGATTGGTGCAATTTATGATGTCATATTTGCATGCCATACACCTTTTCTGGCTGTGTAACTGGGCTGTCCTGCTTGGTTTCCAGTTTTCCAGGAGAGACCTTCCTGTGCTGACCCTGGTGTTGCAGCATTAGGTCCAATAAAAGGCTTCTCCTGAATGGTCTTTTCTTGCCTACTTGTGGTCTTTGTCATGGGTAGAATAGGCTGAGCTGGTAACATGAAGAGATGGCAGCACCAGCACCCAGCAGTGATAGCAGCAGTGGCAGCAGCTAGCAGGCGAGAAAGTGGCTGAAGAGTTCCAGAGACAACTAAGGACGGTGGAAGCCGAAAGAAGGGTGTGAAAAGCAGAAGTGAGGGGACTCTGGTCCCTACCTAGTGCTCATTGCTGCTGCCACTGGTGACTGCTGAGAGCTAAGGACTACACTAGCGGCTGAGTGCAACCAAAACCTCGAACCTGAGCACCCACAGCCATAAATGTCTGGTCTTTAAGGCATGGAACCAGAAGCCTCTAGTTCTCAGGACTTAGAGCTATAAGCCTCTGAGTCTGTCTGCCCAGTCCATAAGCTTTTGGCACTCAAGGTATCATGCCTGCCAACACAAGAAGAGCCACCCTTCACTTGCAGTTTCTGAGTGGAGAAAAAAAGATCCCGGCCAGTTGATTGGTGATAGTGACAATCAGCAATTGCCTCTGCGACATTATAATGTGTCTGTTCTCTTTATTATTGGGGAACAGACGTCTTGCAGACACTCATGCATTTACCTTAGAATGAATGCATTCATATGGTCTTTAATATTTACATAGCGCATACTGAAATAAATACAGATGTGTGTCTTAGTGTGCATATGTATATTTCCTAACTCTGCCTCAGAAGCAATGACACCCCAGCAGCAATGAGCACCCTCAGAGCCGACAGCTTGGGTTTTGTTTTTGTTTGGTTGGGTTTTTTGTAATGGAGGTTGAACCCAGGGCCTTGTGCATGCTAGGCAAGCACTCTACCACTGAGCTGTGTCCCTAGCCCTTTTTTATTTTGAGAGTGGGTCTCACTAAATAACCCAAGGCTTACTAAGTTCCCATGAGAAGGACGGTAGCCCTGCTGACATCGTGATTTCCCACTTCCAGCCTCCAGAACAGTGAGAAAATGCAGTTCTACTGTTTTAAGCCATGAAGTTTGTAGTGATTTGTTATGGCAGACTTAGGAAAGTAACAGAGTGAGTGATACAGGCGGTGATACATGCAAAGTGCCTAGAAGAAGGCATAATCTATGTGCCACCACACCGCTCTGCGTTGGTAAGGAGGACAAGCAACATCAGGGTTGATGACATGTTTCTCAGCTTTGGGATTTTTAGCCCTAGAGACACGACAACTAAGTACAATGTACCATTTTTAATTGGATCTACGAGGCACCATGGCTTGTGCCTGCAATCCTAGCTACAGGGGAGGCTGGGATCCAGAGGAACGTGGTTCAAGGATAGCCCAGGCAAACAGTTCAGGAGACTCCATCACCAAAAATAACTGGAGCAAAATGGATTGGAGGTGGTAGAATGCCTGCTTTGCAAGCATGAAGCCCTGAGTTCAAAGCCCCATCCCACCAAAAAATAAATAAATAAATTGGACCACAGGACAGGAAAAGGACATCTGTGGTCAAATTCCAATGAAACCTGGAGCTCAGTTAATGGCAATGCCAATGTTAATTCCTTGGGGTTTTTTGTTGTTGTTTTTGATTTGTTGTTATTTTTGAGAGAGACCCACTATATAACCCAGGCTGGCCTCGAACTTTCAATTTTCCTGCCTCAGCCTCTCTGCTAGGATTACAGGAGTGCACCATCACACCTGGCAGTTTCTTGGTTTTGACAAAAGCACCATAATAATATAAGATGTTAATGCTAAAGGAAAGTGAAACCATGCAAAGAGTATGTTGAAACTCTCCAACTTTTTTGTAAATCCAAAGTATTCCAAAGTAAGAAGTTTATTTAAATATACACACATATAGGACCTACACTTACGGAGTGAGGACTATATACAGGTTAATAGACAGTTAACTTAAAACAAGGAATTTGTTACAACAATAAATATTGCAGACAGTTTCATTGTTTTATGTTTTGTTTTGTTTTTGTTTTTGAGACAGGGCTTCATTAGGTAGCCCAGGCTGGCCTCAAACTCACGATCTTTCTCTTGCCTTTGCCTCCTGCATGCTGGGATTACAAGTATGTACCATCACACCCAGCTGGGTTTCTTATATAAACTTTATACACCTCTCTCACAATACTGAAAACCCTTCATCATGAGGAGCTGAGTAAAGATGAGCTAAGAGTGGGGAGGAGAGGAAGGGGGTGGAGTGGGTGGTAAGGGAGGGGGTGGGGGCAGGAGGGAGAAATGACCCAAGCCTTGTATGCACATATGAATAATAAAACAGTAAAAATAAAAAAATAAAAAGAAACTTAAGCATGGGTGCGAGTTGTAATGCATATAATAAATAGGGTCATTTTCTCCTTGCCAAGCTGTGTTGAAGATGTCTAGCTAGAGAACAGAGCCAAAAGCCAAGGGAAGTGAACAGCTTAGGAGTTGGTCAGTGACCTTATATGTTCCGCTTATAATGTTTTAACTAAGATGCAGGCTCTGCTTCTTTCTTTGCATTTGCCAGTCATATGGCTGATGCTAAAAAGGAGGAGGGCACAGACATGCAGGCCAATCTCTGGTTACTTCTGGCTCATTAAATAGTTGGTATTTTGAGGAGATCCTAAGATTGCTCAGGATTGAATTCACCAGAATATGTAAATGTTCCCCATATTAGTCCGTATCTATTGAATATGTATGTTCTATCATCCACTGTTTGTACATTTTTACATGGAAAATTCTGTCATAGATGATGAAGGGTGCTGGCATGTGTCTCTGTGCTAGATTGGCTGCCTAGTATGTGCAAGGTCCAGAGTTTGCCCACCAACACCACAATACAAAAAATCACTAAAAAAAAAAAAGATGAGCTAAGAGAGAACAGTCAATACAAAAGAGACCCCACTCGCTCCATCAGGAAGAAATAACACACCTCACACAATAACTGAGAACAAAGCTCATGCACCATTGCCATTGTCCCCAACAAATGAGGGTGCTTAGCGACTGAAATGATAGAAATTTTGGCTTCACCAGAGAATGGGTGCATCTGGGCAACACTGAGAAACAGCCCTGTGAGAGCCACTATAGATGAGACACTGACTTCTTCAGATCTCAAGCCATATCTCTCAGTCCTGACAGCCTATCCCTTTCATTCCCCAGCTATGAGATATGTCCACCTCGGCAGGTGGTAGCCCTTATCACAGGGCAGTGGACACAGAGAGGCTTAGGGAGCCCTGGTGAGAGCAAGCTCACATGGGCCCTTGAGGACATGGCAGTGTCCCCCTTATATCTGATATTTGTCTGTTCATGCCGCCATAACAAAATCCCACAGACTAGGTAGTGGCTTAAACAACAGGAATTCTCGTGACTCTGAAGACTGGGAAGTCCAAGATGAAGGTCTGGCAGGGTTTGGTGAGATTTCTCTTTCTAGCTTGTAGGTGACTGCCTTCTTACAGAGTCTCACATAACAGGGAAAAAGCTTTTGTCTTCCCTCCTGCCTTCAGAACAACACTAATCTTATCACCTCACCTACAACTAATCACCTTCCAAAGGCCCAACTCCAAACACCATTGAATTGGGGGGATTGAGCTCCAACATAAGAATTGGGGCGGGGGAGCCGTGCAGTGGTTCATGCCTATAATCCTAGCTACTCAGGAGGCAGAGATCAGGAGGACCACAGTTCAAACCTAGTCCCGGGAAAATAGTTTGCAAGGCCCTATCTCAAAAAATACCCAACCAACAAAAGGGCTAGCAGAATGGCTCAAGCAGTAGAATGCCTGCCTAGCAAGCATAAGTCCCTGAGTTGAACCCCAATACCACCCCCCAAAAGAAATTGAGGGAGTGGGGAAACACTTACATTCAGTCTATAACATGCCTCTCCAAACTTCAGGGTTTAATCTGCATCTAAATGCTCAGAGAACCCTCTGGAAGCTGGATATGAATGGCCAGTAATTAATTTATCAAATCAGACACTCAGCGACATTCTATATTCAAGATACTAGTGCCAAACGTAAGGAAATTGACAAAATGCCTAATGCAAAAAATTATATTATAAAAACACTTTTAAAATTATTCCAAATATCAAAATACCATTTAAAACTCATAACATTCACAATCTTATGATAGTATCCTGTGCTATTGAAAAGTGCAGTAAAACATTCATATATCTGATGGGAATGCAGCGAGCATAAAGCAATTTGGCAATATGTCTTGAGAACCATAAAAATGTCCACAACCTTTGATCTAGTAATCCCATTTCCAGGAATTTGCCCTAGAGCAGTTATGTTAAAAAAGAAAAAAAAGGGGGTTATGTATAGAAGATGTTTACTTCCACATTATTTATGTAACTGCTCTGTTGACATAATCAAAACACAACTTTGTTGTTTTTCTCCCATCATCCCATTAAAATTTATTCAGATGGGGGGGATGGTGAAGGGGAGCCATAGGAACTTGTTTTTGACTCTAGATAAAAGTGATTTCAGGCCATGGCCTGCTGTGGTCAACTTCAGGTAATGACAGGCTGGTGGTCATGTTAAGTCCCAGTCATGGTCTTTATAGAGAATTCAGTATGTCAGTTCATTAAGTTAGCCACAATTCAGTTTTCATTCAAAAGGCGTCTCCCCTTCTCAGCAAAAGCTGGCAGTTCCAGGAAATGCAGGGAAAGTCAGGGATCCCACATGACTTCTCTCTCCCACCTCTGCCCATAAGTCTACTCCACTCACCAGCTGCTATCTTGGATCCTGAGGATCCAAGGAAGGGAGGTGAAGAGGTAAGTGGTTCTGTCTGCAGCTACCTGAACTGACTTCCAGTGACTTCCTGCTCCCCAGGCTTTGCAGCTTTATCAAGCTGGTCTCACTTTGTATGAAATCCTTGGCAATTTCCATCTCTGAGGACCTGTCCAGCTTTAATTCTCAGAACAAGGGAGATGATTATCTCCTGGAGAGATAATCCTCATATTTTGGCAACCTATCACCAACAGAGGGTCCCAGATAACAAAATCTAGATCAGATCAGTGGTTGGCAGGGATTGGTGTTGGCATCAAGGCCTGACAAAGCTGTAATATGAGGGAGTTTCTTCATAGTTATGGAACCTGATGATGATCTCCAGATGTGGTAATTATACAAATCTATACACGTGATAAGATTTTATAAACTATTCATGCGCATACAGGCAAGTAAATCCTGATGAAACTCAAGTAAGGTCCATAGTTTCATTTGTGGTATTGTACCAATTTTAATGTCAATATCCTAGTTTTAACAATGCATAGTGGTTATATAAAATGCTAACACTGAGGAAACTGGATGAAGGGCACATAGGAACTCTTTCATATTTGCAACTTCCAAGTCTTAAATGAATTTCAAAATAAAAAGTTTTCAAAAATCTTCTGGCACAGTACCGTCTGTCCTAGGGCACCCATACTTGAGCCTCAGGAATTACTGTGTCATCTTTTGCCCCAACAAACCCTGGGAACAGGGCCAAACCCAGCCTTCTGTGTCCTTCTGCCACAGGCCACTCTGACAAGTTCTGTCTTCTCCCAACTGTAGGGAATGGGTTTCAAGTTCAACATGTGGTCCTCTGGAAGCCCCCATTGCCCACTTGAGAAGAAGGAGCAAGCACCTTCATCCTACACTCTCTGGTAGGCTCTCTCACCTTTCCTCCCTCTGGCCTCACTCTGATCACTTGTATATTCACTCTAAATACTTGAGGGGATGCAAGATTAGGCAAGATTAGGCATTTCCCTGGTGTGGTAGGTACTGTGATCCCTGACCACATCTGCCCTTCAGGATTGACACCCTCATCCCTACCCCAAATCTCTCTGAAAATTACCCTAAGCTAAAGAGAGCTTACCAACGCCATATCCCTTTCACAGAGGCAATCTACTCTTCATACTTGGTCCTTTTAGGGGTATAAAGAATCAGCTTCCTGCCTCAACATGAACAACTTTGAATACCATGTCAGTTCCAGAACACCTTGGGGACTGGCCATGACCCTATAGTGCCTACATCACAGCGGAATACCCCATTTGCCTCATCCTGCTGCTTGTATTCTCCCCAGGTACTGGTCCCAGAACATCACTGTAATAAGCCCCCTTGTACACAATAAGCCTCCTGTACCCAGCCTCCATCAGAGCCCCTCCAGGGAACCTGCACTGTAGCTCTTGGTAAATTCCTTTATGACAGCAATCTCACACTCACTTGGGATTCCAGTATCTATTGAATCAAAATTGAGAAAGGGAGAGCCTCATTTAACACCATGTTATATTTATAATACGAATAAACAAGGTAAGTGTATTAGTAAGTCATGGCAAATCAGCCTTGTGGAATAGTCAATGGTCAATGGAAAATTATGAACATTTTGTAGCAAAATATTCTAAAAAAAAAATGACATGATCTAATATTAAAGGAAGACAAAATTGATTCTGGATCAAAAAAAAGCAAAAGAAAAGGACATCTTGAAGGTATTTGGAAGACATTTGGTAATGCTGTTGCATCACTGTTAAATTTTTTAGACACAATAATAACATTGCGATTAGGTAGAAAAATGTTTTAATGTCTTTGTTCTTAGGAAATCCTGTGTTAGTGTTTACATGTGATACTTCATGATGTCTACAATTTGCTTACTTTCAAATTGTTCAGAGAAAGAAAAGAAAAACAAGGATTTTATAATGAAACAAGCAAAATGAAGAGTACTTCCCTGTCAAGAGCAAGAACACTCACCCCTCCAGCGTTCTCATTCCTGTGCTACATGCTCCCCCTTGTGTACCAAGAGAGCAAGAATGTGTTCATCAAGATGGATTTCAAAATCCAGTGAGAAAATAAGGCTCCCAGACTTTCACAGAAGGCAACCAAAGTGTCACACTTATGCCACACATGGCAGTGCGTGCCTGTAATCCCAGAACTTGGGAAACCAAGGCAGGAGGGTCGTGAGTTCCAGACCAGTCGGGTTATACAGTAAGACCCTGGTACTAAAAAAAAAAGTGTCACACTTTTTTATATACCTACTTCTAACCCCTACTCAGCAGCGAGATGCTGGCCCCTGGGTTGATCTCCAGGATGTCAAAATCTGAGTCTCAATTCCAGTGAAGGGGAAGTATGGATGGGGAAAGGATGGGTTGAGATGGAGCCAAAATGGGGAGGGGCCTGCATACCTTTAGCCTTGGTTGGCTGGGGAGGGCACTGGCTTTGGAGTCAAACAGTCCTGGGTTGGATCCCACGGATCCCACATTGGCTGCTTGTTAGCTGGGTGATCTCCTTCAGCATTATCTTCCTTATCTGTGAAGTAGGATGACAACAGGACCTAGATCAAAGAGAACCTGGGATGCTCAAATGAGATAATGCAGACCAAGACTGAGCACGGAGCTTGGCACGTGGCTTAACTAGAGTTCAATAAGTGTTCATCAATTATTGGTATCTATTAACCTCTTCCTGTAGAAGAGGCTTTTAAGCCATTTGTGGGCATCTGGGTATCAACCCCACTGGGACCCCTGGGAGATGGTGCAGCACCCAGCTCAGAGATTTACCCTCTGAGGGTGCTTCCCTCAGGTGAGGAAGAGTAAGGAAGGGAAGTAATAGGGTGGGGGGTTGACAGCGTCTGCTACACCATCTCCAAGAACTGCGTAGGGCACGATTACAAGAGACCGGAGGCGGTGGGCAGAGAACCTGACAGAGCATTGAGCACCCCTGAACACAACAGTAGGATGTCATTGTCATGGTTCCTGGACCATTCTTCAGATGAACTTGTTCTCTCCTTTGTGATCTTCAACTAGTGCAAACTCCACCTCACAACAAAATCTCTCAGCTCCACTCTCAACTTCCACCCCCAAACCCCACACCTGTGCACACAGAGGGCTCCCCCCAACAGGTCTTCTCTGTTCCCTCTGCCAACCCCAAACTACCCACCACAAAGCCCACCCTGAAAAAAGGCTAGTTTTCTCACATCCCTGCTTAAGAGTTTACTGTGACTCCTTCATATCCTAAAAGATTAAATCTTAAATCTTATCTGTGGTTCAGGCCCTTGGAATACTAAAGCCACCCCACTGCTTCCGTAAGCTGTCACTTCTACAGCCCCACGGCCAGCATGAACAGCAATGTCCTCATTTTGCCTTCTGGAGTCAGAGCCAGGTTCAAATCATGTTCCTTTATAGTACCTCTTTTGGGCAAGTCACCTATGTCCTTTTCCTTATCCAAAAAGTAGGGATTATAACAGTTTCTACTTCATAAAGTTATTGTGAAGATTAATAATTAATGCAAAATATTTGAGTTGTACCTGCCCCAAAATGAGTGTTCAATGTGTGTCAGCTGTCACTATGAATTCCTTCAAGGTGCTAGTTTAAGACTTGTTTTAAGAAATCACATCTGCCATGAAATAAGAAAAAATATAAATACTGGTGTCTGTCATCAGTTCCTGGCACAGAGCTCCAAAGTCCTTTCATTTCCTGAGCCACAGGAGGGTTCTTTGGTCTGTGCCCCAAGTTCCTAAGACAGAGCTCCTTCTAGGCAAGGGCACTGGAAGAATCTTTGGTTCTCATTTTTGGTCTTTGACCCTGGTTCCTGACACAGAGCTCCTAAGACCTTTGCAATTTCCTGGACAAGAGGAAGTTCTGACACAGAGCACCTGAATCCCTTGGAATTTCCTATGGGATAGGAGTGTCTCTTGTCTTAATGAGGTGACTCCTGGATGAGGACTGGTGACCAGAAAGACCAGGGCAGGATTAGAGGTTGGAGCTTCCATCCATATCCCACAGTCTCCAGAGACTGTGGAAGGGCAGGAAACGGAGTTAATAGTGGATCAAGTCTCCATAATGAAGCCTCCATAAAATCCCTGTGCTATGGGTTCAGAGAGCTTCTGGGTTAGTGAACATATCCATGTGCCCAGAGCACCCCGACTCCATGGGGACCAAAGCTTCTGCAGTCAGGACCCTTCCATCTCTCCATCTGCTGTTTGTCTGCAAACTTAATCAAATCATTTATTAATATAACAACCCAATTAATGCTAAGGGTCTCCCTGAGTTCTTCAGCCATCCTAGCAAATTAATTAAACCCGAGGAGAGGGTCATGGGAACTCCAACTTATAGTCAGAAGTGTATGTGACAAACTATGACTTATGACTGCCATCTGAAGTAGGATATGGTGTTGAGGGACTGAGCCTCCGACCTGTGGGAACCGACTCTAACTCCAGGTAGACGTGTCAGAATTGAGCTGAGTTCTAGGACTCCCAGCTGGTGTTGCTGAAGAAGTGATCACAATAAATGCGTAAGAGAACCGTCACATCTTGCGTCAGAACTAAAGTATTGTGGTGAGTGTTCAGTTTGGTTTTTCCTATTTTGCATATCTGCTCTGAAGGTTTCCTCTCTCTGCATGAGCTCATGGGCTTCCTGAACCTTTCTGCACCAAATGGCAGCTCAAAGCCATGGAGGGCACAGAAATCTGCCCCTCGCGGGCACACACAGATCCTTAGCGGTGTAGAGGTCTCACCTTGACTCACAGAAGCCAAGTCAATAGGTTAGAACCAGTGAGCAAATGGGCTAACAGCAGGATAATAGAAAAACAATGTGTTTTCACTTTTCCTGCTTTGGGTCAAGGAAATTTGAACTGCAGAGAGCAGCTGAAGCTATACATGTTAAAAGTTGTCTTTATTTTTTTTTTAAGTTGAGTGAATAAATGTATATAAGGGAAGGTGTGGTTTCTTTAATTTTTAATTCTACTTTTTTTTGGTGGTGGTACTCAGGGCCTCACACTTGCTAGGCAGGCATCCTTACTGCTTGAGCCACCCCACTAGTCATAATTCTATTTTTAATGAATAATATATTCACAGGTCTCACAACTCGTAAACACACAAAAGGATGTACAATGAAGTATTTTTTTTTATCTTCTCTAATGCCAATCACCCAGTTCCCTTCTCCAGAGGATATCGATATTATGGATTTCTTTTAAATATGGGGTATTCTTTTAGGCAGTCCATACAAATATAAACAAATACATCTATTTTTTTCTTTTAAAACACATTTTTCTTTCTTTTTTTTTTCTAGCAGTGCTGGAATTTGAACTCAGGCCTCATGCTTGCTAGGCAGGCACTCTACCACTTAAGCCACTCACTCTGTCAGTCCTTTTTTTGTGTTGGGCATTTTTGAGATAGGGTCTCATGAACTATTTGCCCAGGCTAGACAACTGTGATCCTCCCAATCTCAGCCTCCCAAGTAGCTAGGATTACAGGCATGAACCACCAGCACCCAGCTACATTTTTCACATTTTTTAATTTAATTTTATTAAATAGTTAATGCATGCAAGAGAATATAGCATGTTTAAGACAAAAACATTTTTAAATTATTGCTCAGCTTAAAAAACATAAACTTCCTCCTATATTTTATATACCTATATCATAATTTCATCAGTTCCTCCAGTCAATAAGCCTATAGGTGGTTCTCAATCTTCTGCTGTTATGCATAACACTACAATGAATAGCCTTGCTTATTCATCATTTTGCATGTCTGTAAGATAAATTCCTAGGTCAGGAATTACTAAGCCAAAGGGGATGGTCCTGGATCATTTTATAGATAAATATCTGAATTACCCTATAAATTGAATTTTTTCCCAGTAATAGAGTCTTGCAAGTGCTCTACCACTTGAGCTATGACCCTTTTGGGTTTTTTTTGTTTTTGGTTTTGGTTTTTTTTTGGTTTTTTTTGGTTTTTGAGACCAGCCTCTACCTTTTCCTGGGCTGGTCTTCAACTCCAGATCCTCTTGCCTCCACCTCCTGGGTAGCTAGGATTACAAACACACCAAACACATGCAGCTCGATTTATTTCAACAGGTGGTAAAGTCATCTAAGTGACAGAGTTAAAATAGCAAAGCAAAAAAAGGGGCCACTTGAAAATGTCATTTTTAAAAAATAAAATCATTATCTTTTTTTCGCCTGAGGCAATATTTAAAATAACTCCTACTTTTCCTTGAATACTTGTTGATAAGCACAAATGAATACTTTATTCTGATTTTTTTCCTGTAAGGATTAATATTGCTTAGAACTGATGGAAAGGACTATCTGCAATGCCACACTTTGGGGGATTTTGTTTACTTAAAAATGAAGTCTAGGGCTGGCAGAGTCCCTCAAGTAGTAAGGCGCCTGCCTAGCAAGCATGAAGCACTAAGTTCAAATCCAAGTACCAGCAAAAAAAAAAAAGTCTGCTTCCTTCAATGTTTAAGATGTGCGTCTTGCATTCCAAGTTTTGAAATCCCTATATAAGTTCTCTCAACGTTCAAAAGTATCAGATTGAGCAGTATGATAACACATTAACCCAGACACACCACCATATATAATCAGACAGCTATGGGAAGCTTTGAGATGGAATGTCACAGCACTGAATGACATTGGAGACACATGTAACTGAATATCGTATTCTGTGGGGAGGACCACCACCTCGTGTCCTACTTGTCATAAGATGTTCTTAAAATCCAGACATGTGACGGAGTCAGACTCTATTATTACTCCCCCATCAAAATCTTCCCTCAAAGACCAATACCTCAATCAAAGGTGTTAGCATGTTTTAGGACAAAATGTGGATAGACTGAGGTCAATTCCTGACTCACACCATTTTTCATAACTGGCCATACTGACATCCAGCTTGGAAAGGTGCTAGAGGTTAGCTACTCAACAAAACACCCTAATCACACTTATATTAACAATGGACCTAAGTCCATATCATATGATATATGGTCCAAGTGATGCCTAGGATGAGGAAAGGGAAGGTCGGTATGGCTCTGAAAATGCAGATTTCTGCCAGGTGCGGTGCCTCCCACCTGTAGTCCCAGCACTCAAGAGATGGAGGTAGATGGACTCAAGTTCAAGGCCAGCCTGCACTACATCGCAAAACCCTGTATCAAAAAGGAGAAAGAAAATGTATATTGCTAGGCCTTTCAAAATATTGATAGCTCAAGTGATTGCCCTCAATAAAGGCCTCCCTAAAACTCTCTGTGTGAGTCATTATGCCTCTTTCCCCCACACTCAGATGTTCACAGTGGGCCCAAGAACAAGTGGCCATGGGGCTGGGAGGGAGAGGTACACGGAGTCAAAGCTGGTGAGCTGCTCTCTCTGCTGAAGCCTTTGGTGGCATCTTAATTAAGAGCAATCCCTCCCAACATGGAAGAGCACGGACTTTTCCCCTCCACAGTAAACACTTACTCTACAGATGGATTCCTTTTCCTGACTACCATGCTTCTGCCAGCCACTTGCAACTCCTGAATGTCTTATCTGCTGTCATAACCTCTAACACCAGCACGGCTTTGTGTTTTGTTTCTGAGTCAAGGTCTCACTAAATTAGCCTCAAATTTTCATTCTCCAGGCCTCACCTCCCAAACAGCTGGGACTACACACCTGTCACTGACTCCAACATTGTTTTTGATCATGAATCTGTTTACAGCAAAAGAAATGAGTCACTGTGTTGGTACCTGAAGAACTCTCTGGTTTTCTTACAGTCCCCATAAACCAGAAGTAGGAAGTCTTCTGAAAGGTAGGATGCATGCCTTTTGGAGGTTAAAGTACACATAGTAATACTGGATGTCTGTCTTACAGGATGCAAGAGATGCTCAAGCTGGTGACAGTGCTGCTGGCATTCATGGATCTGAACTCCCACAGGCAAAAAAATGAGTATGTGTCTGGATACTACATCTATGACCCTCTCTGCAAACGCTTGCTTCCCATCTCCTGACCTTGAACCAAATCCTTTTGGAATTCGTGTAGCAGGAGTGACTTCTCTTATTGCAACTGGGCCTAACTAGCAAACTCACTGAATCAGAAGCCCTATGAAGGAGTTTGATCTGTCTTTTTTGTTTATTTGGCAGTGCTGGGGATCCAACCCAGGGCCTCATGCATGCCAGGCAAGTGTAAATATTCTACCACTGAACTACACCCCTAGCTCTAAGCATCTGCCTTTTTGAAAAGGAATCTTCTGCTCAGAGTTTGTAACTCTGTGATAAGTTTCTTCAGGTGAACAGCTTTGAAGGATCCTTCACCCAGCTTGTGGTGAAATATAGTGACCACTTCTGACCTACAGTAGAGAACACCTCTCTATTGACCTGAACTTGATTACAGAATGGGGGAGAAGAGGGTAGCTAGGAGCTGGGTCACCTGGGAATTGGGTAAAGCAGGTAGCAGCCAGGCCCTGGAGCAGGGAGGCCTACATTCAAATCCTGTCTGTATCACTCATTAGCTATGTGGCTGTCTGTAAATTACTTTATCTAAGTGTGTCTTTGTTTTCTAATCTGTACATGAGGACATTAAGAGTATCTAGCCTATGCTGTTGTTTTGAGTATTAAATGAGTTAGAAAGGCTAACTGTACATAGTAGACATGCAGTACACGTTAGCTATTTAAAACATCTTCCTTTCAGAACATGAAACATTCTCCCCCATTCTTCTCTCTTCCAGTCTCATTTGAGCCTCAAAATAATTTTCTTCTGCGAGGCAAGCAAGACCCAGAGAGGTTAAATACTTTTCCCAAGGCCACACAGCATGTAGCTAACAAATGCACCCAGGGGCCAACAGGGCTGACTCCCATGGAATGTGCAAAGAGCTCGTGGGGGCATTTTAGGAGTACTGGGTAGAAACAAAACAACAGATGTCCTCTATTTGCATAATAAGTCAAGATTAATATCACAGATATGCTAGCAGTCTTGAAACTATAAAATCTTGCTCTCTGAACTAGCTAGAAGTAATGGGTTTTCCATTTCAAGGCAAGGTGGCTGGAAGGCCAAGCATCCACTCAGATATTATCTGATCTGTCTGTACCACACATGCTTTGGAATGCCATTTGGTATAATAGGCCCCCAAAAATTGCAATTTGTAAATCAGATTATAATCCTTTGGTTGCTCTGATACTTTTTTTGCTCAGGATAAAGTATTTCTGTGGTACAGCTTGCCAAAACTTATCTTCTTCACATTAGTCATGAACTTTAAAATGACCATCTGAAACTCAGCAAGGATATCTTAGTGTGGGGTCCATATTCGCTTTAAATCATTAAATAACGGAAGAGGCTGTACCTATATTCTTCCAAAAAAGTTCATTTGCTTCCTCTCAGAATCTTCCTGAGCTGAACCCACAGAGGAAAGGGCATTTCCTTAGACTGACTCCAGAGTGAATGGCTGAAGTTACTCCCTCCATAACACTTGGCCAAGGACTCGTGTTCAGTCTCTTAGGAAGTGGAAAATTCACCCAAGAACAAAAGTTTCGATATTCTTGCAATAAGAAGGACCATGCAAAACTGGGCACTGGCTATATAATATAGCCTATAATCCTAGCTACTCAGGAGGCAGAGATCAAGAGGATCGAAGTTCAAAGCCAGCCTGGGCAAATAGTTCGAGAGATCCTATCTCAAAAACACCTTTCCCAAAAAAGGGCTGGTGCAGTGGCTCAAGGTGTAGACCGTGAGTTCAAAACCCAGTATCACAAAAAAAAAAGACCATGCAAACATGATTCTTACTACACACTGCTGTGTGAAAACATGAATGAAAACCAGTACTATACATCAGTTTAATGTCAAATATCTTTAATTTGGAATTATATGATTAAAATCAAAATTCTAAGACATCTTCAAGAAGGCAGATGTGATCAATGTATTTTTTTTTTCCTTTTTTGTGGTACTGGGGTTTAAACTCAGGGCCTCTCACCAGCTAGACAGATACCCTACCACCTTATCTATACCTCCAGTTCCCCTCCCCGCTCCCAGCCTTTTTGCTTTAATAATTTTTCAGATAAGGGCTTACATTTTTGTCCAGGGCCTACCTTGGACTGTGATCCTCCTACTTATGCCTCCTGTGTAACTAGGAATACAGACATGTATTTTCACACCTGGCTTAATTGTTGAGATGAGATCTTGTTAATTTTTTGCCTGGACTGGCTTCCAATCACAATCCTCCCAACCTCTGTCTCCCAAGTAGCTGGGATTATAGCCATAGGCCACCTCACCAAACATGATCAATGTATTTTAAAGCAATGGTTCTCATTTACGGTTAAAACATTCATAGATATTTCAGATCAAGATTGACACAAAGGACTGGGGATGTAGCTTAATGGCAAAGTGCTTGCCTAGCATGCAAGGCTTGGGTTCAATCTCTAACACACACACACACACACACACACACACACACATACACACACACACACACACACACACACACACAAAGGACACAAAATCTTCAAAACAAACTTAATTTTAAGCCAATTTTATTTAAAAACCATATATAATTAGGTCAACTAACACTCAAACCAAGAGAACTACAACTTTTTTTAACATGATAATCCAAAATGACTAATATTTATAGCTGATTCAGCTCACAATATTATCCCTTTCAAGCAGCAGTGCTGTCTCTAGAAACTTTTTATGAACACCTTTTATGGGTATGGGAGAGTCACAAAGCTACAAGTTGTGGCCCTGCCCACAAGGAGTTTACAGTGTGGCCAGAGATAAAAAACACCCAGAACAGACAAAAGGCTCAAGTCCACACCTCTGTCTTCCTATGAGCATCACAGGTTTTAATAAATGAGCCACGGGACTAACTGAGCAATTTTACACTGTAAATTGATGTATCGAAAGGAAAGGTTTTATTTATGTATTTATTTTTGTGGTGCTGGAGATCAAACCCAGGACTAGGGAGCAAACCAAGGGCCTTTTGGGGGCTGGGGATAAAACTCAGGGGTAGATCCCCAATCCAGAAAGGGTTTTATTTCACTCATTTATATTTTTATTCATTCATGTTTCCAGTCTATTGAATTAAAAGAGAAAAATTTCACTCCAAGCCATGTTTGTTGTCCTAAGTAAAAGGATGGTCTGTTCACATCCTAGACTTCTGAATTTCTCCACAGTTTCACATCCTGCTGTCAAGTAGTTCAGTAGTTCTTACTGCTAAACCGATGTACAAATTCAGACAGTGTGTAGACAGCTCCCCACCCCACTTCAGGATCCATACTGATGAAATCATCCAGGTTCATTTTGGAGTCTAGAAAAACACGTGAAAGAAGTGTCCGCTGAAAACACAATTTTGAGTTAGGAGCAAAAGAACAAGCCAGAAGACTATAAGAAGGGGAAATTATTCAAACAGATAAGAGTTCAAGATGGCGTCTGTGGTACTGTTGCCTTGAATCATGTCAATTGAATCATAAGCAAACATCACACAAACCAACTGAGGGACAGTCTAAAAATTAGCTGACCCATAGTCTTCACAAGTGTAAAAGTTGTAAAAGAAAGGGGAAAAAAGGAATTGTCACAGACTGGAGGAGACTAAGAAGCCATGGCAACTGAATGTCGTAACTCCGAGTTAGATTCTGATTCTGAACAAAGAAATTGTGGGGAAATGCAAAATTTAAACAAGATCTGTAAGTTATTAATACTGTCATAATATCATATTAGTATTTTTGTATCATTTTCCTGGTTTTGATAATTATATTAGTAAGAGTCAACAGTAAGGACATATAAGCAACTCTCTGTCCTGTTTAGCAAAATTCTAAAATGCTAAAATTATTTCAAAATAAAAAGTTAGATGAAAAAAATACATGAATAATCAAACTGCCAATTTATTGGCTTCAACAGTCAATTTACAGAACATTTAAAGGCTACAACAGAGATACAATCAACAAAATCCAAGGTATTACTCCTAGACCCAGGTTCTCCAACAAATGAATTACAAGGGAAAAAAAGCTGGAGAAGGAATATGTGCATTTAAAAAGACTCTTAAAAGACATTTTGATCGTTCTCATGGCAGCAGAAAAAAAGAAAAAGAAGAGTATTTTCTTTTTAAAAAAAAGTTTAGGGCTAGAGGTGTGGTTCAAGTGGTAGAGTGCCTATGTAACAAGTGCAAGGGCTGGAGTTCACGAGATAAGTGTACATGTGTATACTGACTACATAGATACAAGATGATTTTGAAGATTATTGTTAAAGGGGGGAAAGTGGCTGGGCTAATAACAGATCAAATGACCATGAACTCACAGTGCTAGAAGTCTGACATACTTTTGTCTAGTTTTGTGTATGATTTAAATTTTCCACATTAAAAAACTTTGGGAGGGCTAGAGGTGTGACTCAAGCTGTAGAACACCTGCCTAGCAAGCATAATGCCCTAAGTTCAAATCCTAGCACCACCAAAAAAACAAACAAACTAACAAACTTTTTGGGCTGGGAATAATAGCACAGTGGTAGAGCGCCTGCCTACCAGGCATGAGGCCCTGGGTCTGATTCCCCAGCACTGCAAAAACAAAACACCCTTTTAAAGTATGAACACATTTCTGCTTCTACCCATCAAAGAAGTGCTATAGGAACTGAATGTCTACCATGAACTATCAGAACTCAGGACAAAATATACAAGGCAACTGTTTCCAGACACTGGGCAATGGCTGCACATGACTGTGATTTCAAAGATGAGAAATAAATGAGGGGAGCCCAGGCAGGGTCAGTCCAGCTCACTGCCTAGAGAGGGGGCATGAAGAGAAGGGCAGTCTCCCTGAGCTGAGAAGATAGAATCCAAGTCCAGAAGGGCCCCGGCAGCCAGGGTTTGGGGAGCAGAGAATCAGAGGAAGCTACAGAAAAAGAGTGGCAGAGAACCTCTCATCTGTCTGAACAAGTATTGGTGTTCTCTTTCAGATAGGGTGAAGCTGTATGCAGCCAGAGAAAGCACCACCAGAAAGCTTCATAAATAATAATGCCCAGAGCTTCTACAAGAACCATTCACATCTGTTTCCTTACCAGGAAAAAAATAAAAAGTTCCTTTTTTAAAAAAACATTAAATGCTGAAAGGAAAACAGTGGCCCTGAAAACAAACATATAACACTGAAGTTTATTAAATTTATATGCTTACTCATAATACACAACATATCAAACATATTAAATTTTAAGTTGTAAGAGTCACTTGCATAACTAAATGCAAGGAACTAAACAAAGCAGCTATTATTATCGCATGTATTTAAAATATGCATTCATTTAAAATTTGTCTTCTTGATGGTGGAGTGGCTCAAGTGGTAGAATGCCTGCCTAGCAAGCAAGAGGCGCTGAGTTCAAGCCCTAGTACTGCAAAAATAATAATAACAAAATTTGTCTTCTTGAATCAGTTTTTTTCTTTTTGAACAGTCTTTATCGTTTATGAAACATCACTTACTAATGATAATATTTCTTCTATAAATAGAGAATTTGAAGTAATAAATTTACCACATGACAGAACATTACAATTCAGTTACATAATCCCATGAGAGGCCAACACATCTGCTCCAACTTCGGTGTAGATTCCTTTTAGATTCCATCCCAAGTTCAGGAGGCCCCAGATGAACTAACTGACCATGAAGCCAAAAAAAGTTCCTCCCTTCAGAAATCTCTCAAGCAAAGGGCACAGACCTTGTACTTTCCACACAAGGCTTAACCCCACGCACTTCATTTACCCATCCAGCCAATGAGGAAGATAAACCAAATTAAACTAACACACTAAAGGGCTGGGCAGAGCCTGGCACAAAATGGCACCATATGAGCAGTCACCAAAACCAAAGGACTGGCCCAAACAGGACCAGGGCCGAAAAGGACATGCTTACTGAATGCCCACCAGATGCCAAGTGGCATCTTAGGTGTCTATATCAAAAAGAAAAATGGATCACTGCTGAAGGCACACTGTGCCCAGACCATGCCCTAAGAAGCAGGTCACCTGAGACCATGAGACAGACCCAGAAAGCCCTCTCCTAATTCAGGTGCTTTTCCAGTTCTAACACCAAGACTGGGAAGCAGCTGAGGTACTCATAACCAAGCTGCCTAATTTTTTTTTATTTCTGAGAGCTTTTCACAGAGAACCTCAAAACTCAGTCTGAACCTTCTTTAAAGTGTTCACTCCCTTCAAATATGCCAAATGTATTTTTTACTTTCTTCCTTGAAGAACTATTAAAACAACTGCCCTATTTCTCTGGCATCCTACAAAGCTTACAGAGCACTTTCCAGCAGGCTGTATTAGCCGTATGCTGGGATGATGTCACCAGTAAATGGAATGTTGTGAATGACTTACAGTCATAAATAAGGCTTCAGATGAATTCATATGAATGCCAGACAACAGTAATAGGGTGAACAACCCTATTACTCAGGAATTTATAATTCCTCAGGAAATTATCAATTGGACTGCTGCCCAGAAGCGCATAAATGAAATATGTGGTCTGATAAAACCTGCTGGCTCTCACTTCCCTCTAATGCAAGTTGTATTACAAGGTCACTGAAATGACATCTCACATATCCTAAGGATACACTGGGGATTTCCTTCACCCTAACAAGGTGCTCCAAGTCCCACTGTCAAATGACATGAGCAGGAAGACCTGATGCCAATGTCCCAGGAGTAGGACACCCAATAATCCAGCAGTTAGCTAGTGCCAGTGGTTCTGTTCCTTAATACCTTTTCTCCCCAGGAGTTCTTATGCCTCCCCATCCTGTCCTTGGTGCCTCAATTTGCAAATCTAAGAAACACACACAAGTAGTCCTCCCTCTTAACCCCTCACCACTCGGGGAGTTTTATCCAGAGAATGACCCTCAGGGAAACGCTCATCTGAATGGTGATGGCTGAGAAGCCCCTCTGAGAAGGAAGGCACCCTTGGCTCACCTTCCGTCTCAATGCAGGGATACGGGGGAGGAGGCTCTCTCCAGTTCCCACTGGAGTCTTTCATGTGAGATCTGTCAGAAGCAAAGTTCTTCAAATAAGAATCTGCACGGATCACTCTAAACTTCCTGAGGGAAAATCAATACACAGTTAGATGTCATGTTTGAAATTCTAACTCGGTTTTTATATGGATTTTTGTACTATTAATAATATACAAATACATATGCAGCTTTAATACCTGTTAAAGAATTTAAGGGAAACAAATGACTAAAATCTAAAGCTATGGAAGTACAGAAATAGCTCTAGCTATTGCCTTGATTTATTCTGATGTCCACCAAGAGCAAGTACCTCCAAGACCCTCTCAATTTTGACAGCATGAGCTACCCTCCCCACACACACAGACACACTCAACACACACACCTACAAACAAGAGTATGACATAAATCCCCAATGTCCCTGAAAGAAAATGTCACCCTCAAATACCAACTCAGTGCTGATGTCAAGATAAGTGATCTTTACAAAACAAATGCAAAGAGGAAAAAAGAATGAAAGGACCTCTGTGTAATCACCAAGGTCAAGAAAAATCAGTAAATCACTGCTCCGTTTCCTCACCTCCTAAACTGTGGATGAATGTCATTGTCAGTCTTCAGGGCATCTTCCACATAGGTATCAAAGGGGCAGGGAAATGGCAAGACAGTGTCGAGATCATAAATGAAGCTCTGTTCTCCACTTGACACATGAAGCAAAACAACATGGTAATCCTAGAAGTTAAAAATTGTTCAAATTAACCCAGCTTCTCTAGGATGGTCAACATCAAGGTCCCAGAATCAATGCACATATATTATCACAAAGAGATACCAGCCCTCCTTACTGTAGCAAAATAAAACCCTGAAAAAGACCAAATGGCCAATGACAGGGAAATGGTTAAATGAACACTGAAAATGTTTATATACATTAAATATATACCTTTGACCCAATAATTTCATCTCTAGCAAACTATCTTATATAAAAATGGTTGTAAGGATGTAAAGGTATATAAACAAAGAAACTCTGCAGCATACTTTTAATAGTGAAAATTCTGAAACAACCCAAAATCTGTCAGAAGAATGGTTTATAAACTATGATACAGAAATTGAAATTAAACTATTAAACTATGAATCTATTGTACTAAAAAATAAACTAGAATACTATGCAGAAATATGTGAATTTATGTGGAAGTGGAAAAACATCCATCTTATATAATTGGATAAAAAAAGCAAACTGCAGAATATTGATGTATTACTGGCTTTTGTTTTTGTTTTTTTGGTGGCCTTGCAGTTTGAATCAGGGCCTTGTGCCTGCTAGCCAGACACTCTACCACATAAGCCATATCCTCAGCCTTATAATCTACGAATTATTTTTAAAGTTATAAGTAAACCTTAAAGTGACAGAGGTCAATATGGGAAGGTGATCAGGAACTAGTGAAAGGTCAGGTAGAGATGAACCAATGTGGGTTGTAACACACTTATGCATGGAAGCAATGCTAGGAATCTCTCTGTATAGGTATCCTTATTTCAGCTAGCAAAAACGCTTTGTCTTTCTTATTATTGCTTATGTCTTCTCTTCAACAAAATTGGAGAAGAGGGCAGAAGAGGTTCTGCCTGGAAGCGGGGAGGGTGGAGAGGAGAGGAAGGAGGTGGGAGACAGAGAGGAGAAATGGCCCAAACAATGTATGCATATACGAATAAATGAATAAAAAAAATTTTAATAAAGTTATATGTATATAAGGACATGTGTATGCATCCAGAAAAATATGCACATGCATCTGAATGCAGAGGGGAAAGTCTATGAGGATGCCAACTGCCATAAATGTCCCCCAAAGCCCACGTGTTAAAGGTTTAGTCCCCAGCCTGGCATTATTGGGAGGAGGTAGAACCTTCAAGAGGTGAGGCCTTGCTGGGCACTGGTGGCTCATGCCTATAATCCTAGCTTCTCGGTAGGCAGCGATCAGGAATATGGCGGTTCAAAGCCAGCACAAGCAAATAGTTCCAGAGACCTTATCTCAAAAATATCCAACATAAAAAAAGGGCTGATAGAGTAGCTCAAGTGGTAGAACACCTGCCTAGCAAGCATGAAGTCCTGAGTTCAAACACCAGTACCATCAAAAAAAAGAGATGTGGTCTGTGCTCATTGGGGGCACCTCACTGAAGGGGATATTGGCCCTTCCTCATTCATTCTTTCTCTTCCAGGTCATGAGGTGAGCAGCCGTGGTCTGGAGCATGGCTTATGTGGTAGAGCACTCACCCAGCAAGCTAGAGGTGAACAGCTTTGCCCCAACACACGCTTCTGCCACAATGTGCTGCCCTGCTTGCAATGGGGCCTACTGACCATAGACCTATAACTGAAAGCCAAAATAAACCTTTCTTCCTTATACTGATTTATCTGAGGTATTATTTATAGTGACAGAAAGCTGATTAACTCTCCAGACGATTAACAACTTCTTGAGCTCAGTATGGAGAAAGGACTTTAATTTTCAGTTTTGTATATTCTTCTAATTAAAAGAAAAGAACATTTTTCAAAAAAAAGTTGGCCAAGCTCTCAAGCTATCATCTGCAGCCATGAAGAGAGAAGGATGAAGATGGCTTCTGTCACCTAGCTCAGTCACAGTGTGGATGTTACTTGTCACTCTCACTCCCAGACAGAAGGCACTGCCAACATCAAACAGCTAAAGGCTGAGAGGATTTCAGAATTACCAAGGGACACGTGTGCAGGCTGATGCCTCCACTACTCAGGAAAAAAAATGCTCTCACAGAGAACAGGGCACAAAGTAACTGCCCAGTCTAATAGCATTAGTAATTCTATCTTGCATTCATTCCTACAGAACCTCACCATTTACAAAGAACTCTCTCAAGCGCTATTTCATTTGAGTCCTTCCCAGCTTATCCCTGTGAGGTAAAGATAACTGAGAACAGAAGTGTTATACCCTCAGAGCCAGAGTGATTCCTTGGTAGGAAGGAACTCCATCTTAGAAAAGCACAAATAGCATCAGAAATGGAAATGCACTTCCTAGTGCTTCCCTCCCTCCAGATGAATAAATTAAGAGCTGCTGCCCCATAAGTGACCCCACTTCCTTCCACTGGGCTTGCTCTCCTTACACACTCCCCTCTACCACAATGGCCTTCTTCACTCTGACCACACAAGCTCTGCTCAGAGGCTTTCTCCTCCATGACTCCTTTTCTTATCTTCTCCTGCCCCCTGCCAGAAGTAATCTCTGCCTTATCCAAAACCCGTTTCTTAATACCTTCATCTCAGATTCCAGCTTCTCTGAAGCATACATTCTCTATTACTTGTGGGAGACTGTGCTGCTGCATTGTAGCTAAAGGATGGAAAAGATAAATCCTTACCCTCAAGAAGTGCCCAGAGCAGAGAGTAGGAGTCACAAGTAAACAAGAGAGACAGACAGACAGACGGACAGAAAAGGGGAGCATGCAGACTAGAGGAGGTAAGAGCCTCGCTCAAAGCTCAGCCCTTCAACTTCCCAGCCTCAGTTTCCTCTTCTGTAAAATGAAAACTGGAGTGTCTATCTCATGGTGTACCTGGGAGTAGCAGTATGTAAACACTTAGCCTTTTCAAAAGCCAACCAAGAATCGGAGGGGCTGACAGTTCACTGGCAAAGCAAAGTGTCACTGAGGAGGTGACAACATCACTGAGTCTTACCTGAAGGTGACAGCTTTCCAGGAAAAAGATACAACTTGTGAAAGGCATAAGGAGTGCCTACCTGCAACCAGCTAGCTAGCTCAGGTCCATATTCCCACACTTTGGGCTGAGAGACCTGTGAGGATGCAGGCCTCAACTCGGAACCGCCTCTCGGTATTCATGTGGAGTCACAGCACAAACAAGCAGGAGCCTTACCCCTGAGTTGGTACCAAGAAAAGGCCTACATGGCTGGTGGCAGAGGAGCCCACCTGGAGGGGGATCACATCCCTGGGGCTTGGTGTCTCTACCCTCTCAGCAGCGTTGATCCATTTCTTACAATGGGAAAGCAGGGAAGGAAAGCTCAATCTACAAGTGTGGGGAGGCTTACTGTAGGATTCCCCATCCTGAGCTGCCATGAGGTACAGCACAGGGGGGATGGGACCACAGGTCCTTTGCCTTTGTGTCTCTTGAAGACAGGGAGGAAGACGATGACTCAAAATCAGCCAGCAGTTCAGCAATGGGAATGACTTCCGCAGCAGACAGACAGTCTGCAGCAGGGATGTATAGTGTTGCTAACAATAGCTAATACTTCCTGAGCACTGACACAGCCCTTCTTGAACCTTCTCTGTATCACCTCATTGAATCCTGCCAGCTTCCCTGACCAGGGGGGACACAGACTATGTAATTTTCCCAGGGCACAACACAGCTGAGCAGTAGAAGGACTGGGTTTGGGCTTTGGGCTTTGGTGTAAGGCAGCAGATCACCTGCTGGAGAAGGAGTGAGAACTGAGCTCAGTGAGGCCCAGGGTTTTTGTGCTTTGTGCCTGACATATAAAAGACACTCAATAAATACGTTAAATAAATGAAGATAATTTAGATGATATATCTTAAGTAAGTATCCAGAAACGAGGAGTTCGTTATTCTTAGAGTATCTCTTTTACTTTACCCTTATGATTACTAGCATAAACAAGTCCTTCTTCAGGAGGACAGGTCCAGGGGACATCGGAAAAGGACCCACATCTGAGACCCAATTCAGCTATATGAACTTGAGCTACTCGCTTTGCCCTTCTGGGCTTGGTTTTCACCTAAAAAGCAAAGGGTTTGAAGAAGGTGTGTCTGTGTGTGTGTGTGTGTGTGTGTGTGTGTGTGTGTGTATCTCTGTGTGTGTGTATGTGTGAACGTGTCTGTGTGTCTGTGTGTGTGTTGCTTGTTTTCAATCCATGTTTTTCAAATGCCAGTATTGTTCACCTGGGAGTTAAGTAAAAGTCACTAAATCCCGACGCACTGTCTAGATGAACTAAGTCAGAAATCTCTATTTTTAACAGTCTCCAGATAACACTAATGTACAGCTGGACTACATGTGCCAAAAGTTCCTTTACTGCCAAGTGGACAGGCGCCTAAGAGATCACGGATATATCCCCGCAATGGCCATTTAGAAACATTTCTGCAGGACGAGTAGCATGGCTCAGTTGCTACAGCACCTGCCCAGCAAGCACGAGGCCCTGAGTTCAATCCCCAATACCATCAAAAAAAAAAATCTATAAACCCAGCATGGTAGGAATAATCCTGGCACTCAGGAGGCAGAGGCAGGAGGAGCACACGTTCAAGGCCAGTTGGGCTACATAGAAAGACCTTGTCTCAAAAATAAAATGAACTTTTCAAAAAAATCTTACAATACCCAAATAAAAAGTTGAAAGAAAAACATACCTACAGTGCTTCTACCTGAGACCAAAAAAACCTGTTCTCCAAAAGTCCATTTATCAGTGTTTTCATAGGCTTTTCCTGCTGCTTCTTCAATTCTGCTTTACTGGAGCATACAGACCACCCAGGGGCCACGAGCAGCAATGCATCAGGTTCTCAGAGTGTCTGTCTTACCCAGATCACAGGTCCGTTCCCAGGCCTCGCCTGCTGTTTCCAGATAGGAATCTACGAAATAAAGAACATTCCCATGAGCTTCACTTAAACCATTACCAGATTCTATAAGCAACAGGTAAATGAAAATAGAAGAGCTCCAAGCAACCAACAATTATGGTGAGAGAATGCATGAAGAAGAAATCTAAATCCTTCCAAGGGTAAGCACCCTCAGCAATGAAAGCTCAAAGAGCTCAAGCTGCTGTACAATAGAAAACCCTGGACTGGGAATCAGACCACCCGGCTGGTTCAAGGCTGTTTCCCACCTAGTTACTCATGGGACCTCTCTGAGTCTTTATTTCCTCACCTGCGAAATGGAGAACATTGTCTAAACCTTGTCTATTTCACAGGGCCTCCATTAGGACCAATGGAGATGATGCCTGCTCTATAAAATACAAAGGGCTTACTTTTTCTAATATTTCCATGTCATTTACTACAGTTGTACTTAAAGTCCAGACTCAAATCTTTCTTCAAACCTGAGACTTACATGACTCTGATCTAAACAATTTTAAAAGCTCTAAATGAATACCTAAAGGGACTTAATCTGTATGAACATACTATTACATAGTTTCTCATCTATAAGCAAGGAACTACACTGCTCTAACTCACCCATGCCCTGTAAGGAAAAAAATCTAATTCAAAACCAAACTTTAAAATGTTGCTTGTCCTGAGGTTTGAACTCAGAGCCTCTTGCTTACTAAGCAGGCACTCCATCACTTGAGTGATACTCCCAGTCCTTTTTGCTTTAGTTATTTTTCAGATATGGTCTCACTTTTGTCCAGGGCCAGTCCTGATGCATAATCCTCCTACCTATGCCTCCTGTGTAACTGGGATTACAGGCATGAACCACCATGCCTGGCCATGTTGCTATATTTTACAAAGTACATCTTAGAAGATACTAAGTCCATGCTATACTTAGCTTCTAAGGTCATCCTAAATCTCATTTTCTGGAGATTTTGTTGCTGCTGTTGTTGTTTTCCAGTGCTGGGGACTGAATCCATGGCCTCACACAGGCTAGGCAAGCCCTCTACCACTGAATGACTCTCCCCGACTTGTCTTCTTCTGTAGTCACTTACCAACTTACCATCTTCCTCTCGTTTGATATGAAAACAGCATAACACTCTTCTAAAGGATATTGGTTGTGGGTTTTGATGTATTCACAGAGCTTCCAAATATTTTCTTCACTAAAAAAAAAATTGTTGAATCAATATAATTAAAAGTGAACACTCTCTGTCTTTCAAATTTGAACAAAAGACTGATGCTGCCATATATAACATTGGAAGAGACCCTAAACACCTTCTCATCCAACCACTGGCTAAGATTTGAGTCCCCTCTAAAACAGCTAGCTGCTGGGCAACCTGAACTTTGTACTCTCCTCTGCAGACACACAGATCCATACTCCCACCACAGGGCTTGTGAAACCAATAAAATGCCTAGACTCTAGAAGCTTGGGGTCAGACTTGAGACTCAACTCAGCCACTGACGAGTTAAGAAGCTCTGAACCTGTTGGCCTGTCCAAGCATCTGCTTTTCTCATCTGTGAAATGCACACTATCACATCACACTGCAAACACCCAATAAATCTTAGTTAACAAGGGTTCTCTGGTCACCCAGGAATAGGGCAGGATGAATGCTTTGGGCAGGAAGGCTACTGGCTGCAAAGGCTCAGGAATAGTTATGTGATCTGGCCAGGAATTCTAAAGGGAGTCCTGGGAATAGAGTTTCCCAAGTTCCTTCAGTAAGGAAGAGGTCTTGACTTTTAGAAAGCTCTTTCTCAAATAAACGAAAAATCCATCTTCCTATACCTTTGCCTCAGATGAGTCTCATACCTAAGTGGACACTAAGTGCCCAGTACATCAAACCAAGCAGTAACTGAGCCACACGCCCAAGAATGGGCAATCCCAGGCCCTCCTGGCAGTATTCACAGCTCAGGCTCTTTGTCTAAAGAACCACACAGCACTTTTAAGTAAAATGAGCTACAATAACACTCTACTCACAGCACATCACTCAGTCTGTCAAAGCTAAACTTCCAGGCATCTACCTGACAATACCTGAAAATGAGGCAAGATACAAAAAGCACTGCAGAGTGTGTCCATTTTAGGGAAATACACACTCTTTCAATTCACAAGCCTTGCCCTTGTGTACCTGTGACAATGCTCCCCACGACTAGACTTCACCAAAGTTGGACATCTGTATTTTTCTCCTATGGTTTTGGTTTTCTTTAAATGCCTAAGAAATCTGAAGGAGAATGTGATAGCAGTAGTAACCACAGGAAATTATTATTGATTACTTCAATATGATATGTAGAATGGAGTAAGAAAAATTGACTGTTTCAATATGACAAATAGCATGCAATAGCTAAAACTTCTTTAATCTAAGTTTTGAGAAGACATTTGTCTGTTTGGCCTATAGAAGTTTTAAGAATTGACCACAAACATCTTCAAGAGCCTATGACAGGGCTGGAGGTGCAGTTGGGTGTGCAGCTCAGTGGTAAAGTGTTTGTTTTGCATGTGCAGGGTCCTAGGTTCAAGCCTCAGCACTGCAAAAGAAAAAAAGTCTATGAGGCACAAAACCTGGACTAAGTAAATGCTTGGAGGATATGATGATAAATTCAAACCTACAGATAAGAAGAGAAATAAAGACCCATAAAGAGCAAGCATTCTAGAGGGTTATAAAAAATGCATACAGAAAGCACAGAGGAAGGAGTCATTAATTTTGAATGATACAAGATAGAAGAAGGTCAGTTTCTCCTTAACTTTTTTTTTTTTTTAAGGTGGGACTGAAGTTTGAACTTATGGCTTCATGGTTGTAAAGTAGTTGCTCTAGTGCTTCAGCCACAGCTCTAGTTCATTTTGCTCTGGCTATTTTGGAGATGGAGTCTCTATTTGCCCAGGCTGGCCTCAAACTTCAAACCTTCCAATTTTAGCCTATCAAGCAGCTACAAGTAGCTACTATTACAGGCATAAGCCATCGGCTCCCACCTCACCTGGATTGTTCCCCTGCACCTCCATCCTACAGATGAGCTCAGAGTTAAAGCATAGAATTCATGAATCTGTAAGCATTGCTGGTAGACTAAACGCATACTGCCTATTATTTTTCAAGCATCTGTGAATGTTACATAGAGAAAAAACAAGTTTAAACTTAGGAGGTTTTGAAGTTTAGTCCCTTTTTATCTCCAATTACTTTTCAAGTTTACAACCAGAAATTTTTGATGCTAAAAAATGGAAAGGGCCAAGTCAGGAGTGGTGGCTCACACCTGTAATCCCATCTACTCAGGAGGCAGAGATCAGGAAGACTGCAGTCCCAGACCAGCCCAGGCAAAAAGATTAGTGAGATCTCATCTCATCTCAACCAACAGGTGGATATTGTAGTGTATACCTGTCATTCCAGCTATGCTACAAGCATCAGTAGGTAGATTGCAGTCCAGGCTAGCCCAGGTTAAAAAAAAAAATCTATGTTTTTTTCTTCCAGTACTGAAGTTTGAATTCAAGGCCTCCTATTTTGGAGCCACAACCCTAGCTCTTTCTTGCTTTCAGCTGCTTTTCAGGTAAGATCTCATGCTTTTGCCCAGGATGGCTCACACATCAACTCTCCTACGCCTGGCCTCCTATGTAGCTAAGATTTCAAAAGTGGGCCACCATGCCTGGCTTATTGATTGACATGGAGATCTTGCTAACTTTTTGCCTATGCTGACCTCAAACCAAGATCCTCCCAATCTCTACCTCCTAAGTAGCTGGGATTACAGGCATATGCTACCAAGGCAAGCCAAAACTATCTGTTGAAGAGACATCATCACTTACCATTCTTCCACCAGATCATTCCACTCCAACTGCATGGCTTCCTTGCTGCATCTAGACTATGATAAACACCCTTATTTGTGGATTTATTACATGTGGTTTTGACCAAGTACAGTCATAAAAATTTTTTTAAAAAGAAATTTCAAAAGCAGGAATTTTAAATTCCCATGTGCCCATTACGTATCAGGAGCACTCAGTCAGAACCAAGTTACTGTTAGTGGTGCGTAAATCATCACGTGATCTGCTGAGTGTTTCCCTGCCCTTAATTTTATGAAAATATGCCTCCCGAAAAGCAAATGGAGTTAATGTGCTTAATTGAAATGATAAGGTGAAAATTTTAGATTTGTTGAAAGCCAGCATTATGGGAAAAATGAATCACGCATCCACAGTACAGTGCTGAACTCTGCATCCTGAGTATTCAGTTTTTCCTCAACCATGGTCTCCTGGGAACCACAGACTCGCAGATACTACTGTACTCACACCAGGCTCCCTTTTTAAAGCCTGTGCACCTGCTGTTCTCCCTAGACCTTCCTCCAATATCCACAAAGCTCCCACCCTCTTTTTCTTCAGATCTCAGTTCAGCGTCACCTCATCTTTCTTAAATGTCCTAACATAAAATAGTATAAGTCATCATCTTTTCCTTTGCCCTATTTCTCTCACAGTGCTTACTACCACCCAAACATGTTTACTTGTTTTAGACTGCCTTTCCCCCACTGAAATGTAAGAGCCAAGAGATCTGAGCAGGGAATGTATCAGTTTTGTTCACTGCTGTATCTTCAGTGCCTAGAAACATACATCACACAGTCCAAGTGCCTAATAAACACCTATTGAATGAAAGAATGAATGAAACAATGAATGAATGTTAGGGATGAGAAATAACAGGATTTAGGAAGCGGCAGGACAGAAATATAGCACAGCAATTGAGAAGCATGGACCCCAGCTTCACACAGAGGCTTAGCTCCAGGTTTAGCATCACCACTGAGTAGAAGTATGATCTGGGGCAAGCGACAGCCTTTCTGAGGCTCAGTCTTTTTCATCAGCAAATGAGGATAACGACCATCAGAGAACCTATCTCCTAGACATGGATGGAAGCACCTGGCATCGGGCCTCACATGTGGTCAGAGCTAAACAAATGTTGTTAGTGGCACTGGTTCAGCAATCAGCTGAAAGGGAAAGAAGTAGTTTTATGGCCCTAAGGATTCTCCCCCATTTGGGAAGAAGTCCTTACACAGGAAAAGGAAGGGGAGATGAGGGAGTCAAAAGGACTAAGATAGGGGTGGTACTTCAGCTGCAGAGGCAGCCTAGGACAGGGGTGCAGTGCCTGGCCGCCACAGCTACTCTGCCAGTAAATCCTCATTTGTCCAATCACACACTACAGACAGACCTTAAGCAAATCACTTTCCTCCCTCTCTGCTTCAGGGTTCCCATCTTTGAAATAAGGATCACAACAGTACCTATCAGAATCTACCTGTAGGGTTACAGTGGGACTCATAAGAGTCAATTTCCATAAACCTCCCAGAGCAATGCTTAGCAAATGGCAAGTGCTGTGCAAATACAACCATTGTTATCATGACAACCTATCAGTTAAGATAATGGTCTTATGTAGCAGCCAGATATGAGCAATGAGATGCTAGGAAGAAAGACAACAATGGAGAATCAGAGGTCTGTTGTAAGAAAATTTTCCACTCAGCTCCCCCTTGCCTAACTCCTTGACCTATTTGCTATATGGTTCATGTTAAACTAAGAATGCCCCAAGGTCCTGGTACCACATCCATCATAGTTGACAAGGCTGACCCTGATGTGTCTCATAGCAAAGACATTCTTGGCACAAACAGACCCTTATAAAGATTTAACTTTGTACAGGAATGTATAAGCAACAGACTTCAAAGAGGGCCATCTGGCAAGAACTAAGTTGAAAAGGAACTTTTGTGACCTTGCACAAGCAGATGGTTACCAGACTTCAAAAAAAAAGGGGGGGAGGGGTACTTTTAAGAAAGAAACCCACCAACCACTAAAATTAGCAAAATAAGTTTCAGTCCAAACCGGTCTGATTGACCCAAAGTTGCCCCTTCCTTAATTACTATATAATTACAAGCTCATTGTACTTTAAAATTTTCTCCCCTACTGGGCTTTTCTTAGGTGGTAAAGGGTAATTACATGCGCAGTAGGGATTTAGAGCTCTGATACAATCCAAATGTCAATCTAAAGCAAGAGGTGGTGCTTGGCCAGGAATCTCTACGAACTTCCCCCTTCAAGTTCAATAAAACTAAAAACACAAAGGAATGCGTGATCTCTTCTCTTAGACACACCGCTCTCCTGTATTGGGGTGTATTTGTCCTTCTCTTAATAAACTTTACTATTGTTAATAAACTTTGCTATTATTTTCACGTCTTGACTGAATTCTCTCGCCAAGACGCAGGAACTGAGAAAGCGGAGCAGACCTCCCATAACAATCGTACCTGGTGCCAGAGGGCCTGGATTGGGGGACCTTGGAGAAATAACCTCAAACTCTCTGTGCCTCCATTCTCTTCCAAAAATTAAATTGATCTGCATGTCAAACTGAAACCACACAGGCTTCAGCAGTTGCTTCCAAGATTTTCCGCGCTCCACCCTCCGCCTCCAATTCCCCTTTCTCGCCCTGGCGAACTCGGACCTGCTGCGCAAGTTCAGCCACAAAGCCCCAGGTGGAGGGAGGCAGAGCACCATCGGCCACATCACTCCAGACGTGTCCCCAACCCGATCCCTCTGCCCATGTTCTGCTCAAGAGAGAAGGACTCCCCGTCCCAGATGGGAAGAGCCTGCCAGTCTAGGCCTGGAGCGCCCCCGAAGGGACCGGGAGGAGGCGGTGCTTCGCCGCTGTGCACCGCTCGCGGGGAGATCCCGAGGCTGCACCCGCGCCCTCACCAATAGCAGCTGCTGTAGACACAGGCGTCCCGCGCGGGACAGGCCGGCTGGTAGCACACCGCGGGGGCCCCGGGGCCATCTCCCTCCATGGCCCCGGCCTGGGGCAGATGGACAGGACCAGCGCGAAAAAAGTGCCGGGTTGCAGCGCCGGGCGCCAGCCCCAGATGATGGAGTGGGCGGAGCCTCTGGAGGCCAGGGCAGTTTCCGGATGGTAGAGCCCGGAACCAGGTGGGCGGGGCATGGGCGGGGCGAGCGGTGCTAGTTCCCAGCGCGCGGAGCTCAGAGTGCAGTAGGCGGAGCTCTTGGTGGGCGGGACACGGGAGGGGCGGGGAAAATTCCTGGAGGGCGGAGCCAGGGAAAAGTGGCCCTGGGAGGAGGTGAGCAGAACTGCGCGAGGTCACGGTGGGCGGAGCCCAGATGAGGGGGTGGAGCCTGAGGCGGAGGGGCGGGCTGCGCGGGTTGGTGGGGCGGAGCCGGCGTGCCGTGGGAGGCTGTAACGGCCAAGACCCGGTGGGCCTGCAGGTGCGTGGGGGGAGTTAGTGTTCAGCACTCCCCACCCCCCAGCAATGGAGCTTCTGTGTGAGCTTCGGGGTGCTCCCCCAGCCCGGGGTGGGGCTGTGCAGAAACTAGACAAGACACTGAAATAAAACATGTATTTGCAAAAATCGAAGCTTTAGCACTCAACCTGGAGTCCCCGGGAGGAGGAGAGGAGGGAGGGAGAAACTAAATCCAGATAGGACCCCATGGAGGGATCGCACCCCAAATCTCACCATATTGTAACTTAACTTTTTTAATTCGGGGTTCTATATATATTGGGTAGGGAAGATATATTGATCTCTTGATATAATAAGAGAAAAAGTTTTAAGAGTCCTCATGATATCCATTTTGTGTTAATCATATATTTACTTGCTGGCAGTCTGGAAAGAAAGACACCAAATTGTTAAAAGTGTTTATCTCAATCGGGTGCCAGTGGCTCACACCTGTAATCCTACCAAAAATAACAAGGGAAAAAAAGGCCCAGACGTGAATGGCCCTGAGTTCTAACCGCAGTACTGCCAAAAGACAAAAAAAAAAAAAAAAAAAGGTCAAAGTTCTCCATATCCTTCATTCACCAGAGGTAGACACTTTCTTTCTTTTTTTTTTGGCGGTGCTGTGGTTTGAACTAAGGGCCTACACCTGAGCCATTCCACCAGCCCTCTTTTGTGAAGGGTTTTGTCGAGATAGGGTCTTGCGAACTATTTGCCAGGGCTGGCTTTGAACTGCTATCCTCCAGCAATAAGCCTCGAATGACACCTCTAATGACCTTGCAGCTTTAACCTGTCAATATCCTTTCTTCAGTTCTCTGGACATAAAAACCAGAGCTCTAGGAGGCCCGAATGCCTTCATTTGTGGCCATCAGGGTCACACACTGAGCAGTGGTTCCTTCTGCCAGCCTCCCTGCCTCCCCACCCCAACCCTTGTCCCAGGCACTTTGAAGGCCTTTTCAGCTTCCCACACTTCCCCTGCATCTACCTGACACTGGTTGCCAATTTCTCCCCGAATACACACTCTAGAGGGTTGCCTAGTGTTTGCCCAACAATTGCAGACCACCTCCACCTTCAGTAACCAGCAAACCTCTCTGCGGTCTGGTAGCCAATCCACACCTTGGTCAAAGGGGTCCAAACCACTTTCAAGTTTGTCCTTCCTTGAGCACTCTTCCTCAGTCTTAGGTACATGTAGAGTTGTCTTATATCTTGTAGTTATACTTTTGTTATGCTTACTCTATTCTGTCTCCTGATTGCACCCAGACTTTGAAGCCAGCCTCTGTAAGTTCTACCATTGTGGCCTTAGGGAAGAGTTATTTCACCTTCATGAAGTTATAATCGTACTACCTACCTCAGTAGGCTTCCACAAGGATTGAGTTTATGTATATAAAGCTCTTAGACTAGTTTCTGACATGTAATAATGTTAGCCACTGTGAATTTTTGGTATAATTCTCCAACAGAGACTCGCATTTTCTGATGATTACATTTTCAAAGAAATGGGTTTCAGTTCTTCAAGAGACACTTCCAAGTTACAGAAGATACTTATGGACAATTCTAAGCTTGTTTTAGTAAATGCTGTAAAAAAAAAAAAAGAAAAGAAAAGAAAAGGTCAAGAAGCCCAATCATCAGGTGTTGGTGAGAACCAATAGTGAATTTTCTTGGCAGTGTTTAGTTTTCTCAGGAAGGCGTTTTAATAGGGGGCTGTAGTCATCCTAGGTTATGCTACTAGAAACCATATTGTTTGGTCGAATCTTTCAGGGCAGAGATTTGGTGGAGTTCTCATGCACCAAGATTTCTCAGTACCCTGTGTAATAACTGTACAGTTTGGCAGTCATGGTCATTATTGTCATATACCTCTTCGAGCAGAGTACAAGCATTGTGACTGGCATAAATCCTTCTTGAATTAATTATTTGTTTTGGTTAAGAAACAGAAGAGATTGCTGAAACAAAGGAACACAAAAATGCAGTGACTTAAATGAGATACAAATGTGTTAATAACCTGAGCGCATACATCTCAGCATTGATGTGGTCTGTACGGTGTGTTAGCAGGTTTCTGGTGTTTTTTATAAGGCCATATCGAGTCTTACCCTGGTCGTCATGATTGAAGATAGCTCATCACCATATCTGCTGTGGTTGCATTCTAGCCAGCAAAACTAGGAAACAGGGATGAGAGGAAGGTTTAAAGACAAACTCTGCAAGTCATACACGTCATGTCTGCTCACATTCCACTGGCAAAAGATGCTCCTAAGGTCACAGCAAGGTCCAAGGGAGATTAGGACACAGGGTTTTTTCTGTTAGCAGTCCAGCTAATGTGTGTCAAAGAAGAAAGGGAGAATAGATATTAACAGAGCAGCAGTGTCTACCATATTGTACTTTCTCTATGCTTCTAAA